>NC_081769.1:20250621-20624371 GCF_963082965.1 Carassius carassius | reverse complement strand
GACTATTCGATTATTTCAGCCTGCTTCTCCTCCTCCTCTTTCCAGCCTAATATATTCTCTTCCTTTCCTTCATTACCTCCCTCTCCTGCATCTCAACTCTAATGTTCATGCATCGCGTGCGAGTTTGTAGCTATGATGGAGTCCGAATCAGTTATTCCGGGTTACTCTCCTACACGCGGCTCAGATGAATATAAGATCAGCATGCACCACGACATCTCTATCAGACAGAGAGTGACAGGCGCACACACACACACACACACACACACACACACAGCAGCAGCGAGGTCTTGAGCGAGGTGCTGGTCACTGAGTCGCTCCGCTTCATCAAGAGCACTTTTCTAATCCCTTACACACTGTACAGACCTTTCCACAGTCCACCGCACAACACACACACACAGCGCAATGATTGTGTATGTTAGACGAACTTCCAGAAACCCGATTGTGTTTCTGAGGTGTTTGACATTGCTAGTGCTAGAGCCTTTCCCAGGAACCATGGCAACGGCTGCTAGGTGAACAAAGGCCCAATTAAAGTCTCTCATCTACTGTGGGCAGGTCACTACAGCAACAAACAGCCTTTCTAACCTTCACAAGACACCCAAACACACCAAATACACACATACAAACATTTTTCATACATTCTTGAATTTTTCTTTAGTTTTATATAACCATTTTCCACAATAAATGCAAATACAAGCTATCATACTAAATGATTGTCACTTAACATTATTCAGAACTTAATGTACGCCGATGTATCGTCACAGATATTTGACGCTACGAGCACAGATACAGCTGGCCCTGTATCCATATTGTGGCACATGCGCAGCAGTATGAATACAAGAACAACGTTTAAAATAAACACACTTTCTTTCTGAATACACCGGTAAGATTGCAGTTTAGCCATCTACACTTCAATATTCTAATCTCGGAAAAATGTAATTCATCCAGTGTTCTTTTATGAGATTTTTTTTTTTACGTAGAGAGTGCATTAATTTGTGCAATGATATCCTACCAGCAATGTTAAGATGATTTGTTTTATATATTAATATGAGTACATTACCATATAAATGTATTAAAATGAGTATATTATTGTTTATGGGCTTAAAAACAAGATGCAAACAATCAGAATATTGTACCTGGTGGGGGGTACACAATGTTAACATGAATCATTTGCCATTACTGTACTGTGGTAGAGTTATGGAGGCCCTTCATAATGCAGAGGTCAACTGTCTATAGTCAGCTGTTTTAATAAATTCTTCTGAGGTGAAATTCAGTGCATTCCTGTATTCTGATACGTATAGTATTGTGGCCTCTGTGTTGGGATAAGTATCATACGAATCATGTTTATATAAGTATAAACAACTCAGCAACAACTTTAGGTTTTAGTACACTTGTTTGTCAAAATTTTGTTTTACACGACCATGTGTAAACATGATTAAATTAAATGTATGCATTTAGTAGATGCTTTTATCCAAAGCGACTTCCAGTGCATTCAGGCTAGCAATTTTTACCTATCATGTGTTCCCGGGGAATCGAACCCCCAACCTTGCGCTTGATACTGCAATGCTTTACCACTTGAGCTACAGGAACACATATGATAACATGATTTCTGGACAATTTCTTAAAAAGAAAAGGAAAAAAATCTTCTTTTACAATAATGGCGAAAATTAATGTATCAAAAATGAAATAAATTAATCCAAAAAATATATAATTTTTTTATTAATTATCTGAATTATAAGATGTTTTTTAAAATAAAAAACAAACAAACAAAAAAAAAACATTTGAGATGGCGATGATTCTAAAATTTGGTTGATTTGACATAATGGCCCATCTGTCCTGGCATGTCCAGCTGATGAATACTAAATTGACATATTCAAATACAGAATATTTGAATATGCTGATAACTACCATGACTTGTTTGCATAATCATTTTCATAAATGGTCTAGAAATTGTTGATTGGGGTGGAGTTTTTTTCTGTGAACGTCTGCTACACTGGTAGATGACACTATTTTAATTTACAAAAGCAATAGAAATCATGATTTCAGGATGTTGCTTTAAACAAAAATATTTTATTTTCTATTTTATTTGTGTTTGTTGTGAACATTAATTTGAGTACAATCATGCAGTATATTTCAACATTCATACGATGCTCAGTGAAACAAATTATGTACAATTGGCTAGAATGTTTTAACTTTAAATTATACCCAGCCTTCATTAAATTGTTTCCAAGTATAACTGTAACCTGTTTTCGTTTTTACGAAGAAAGGTAAAGTTAAAATAACATGTATAAAAAAAAAAATTAAGGGAGGGGGGGGGGTAACTACGTTCTACACATCCAGGGAGAGAACATGTTTCCTACTTCAATTCAATCCAGAATAACCTCAGATGACCTTCATTATGTATATAGATATTAAACAGAGTGCATGCATATTCGCAAACATGTAGGCTACTGTAACAATGTACAAACTTCATAATCATCGGGAAGAAGGAGGCGGGAACCGGCAGACAATCAAATCTAACTTTAATTACAAAATAAAGACAAAACAGAACGGACGAGAGAGGACCAGGCCTGGACTTTATTTTGTATTTGGTTTTTATTTGTGCGCGTCAGTCGTCCGTGAGGGGCTGACGCGCACAAATTATAACCAGATACAAAATAAAGTCCAGGCCTGGTTCTCTCTCGTCCTTCACTGTCGTCGCTCCTGTTTTATATCCTTCCATCTCCTCCTTAGGACTCGAGACCGGTGGGTCGAACAGGTGTCACTCATCTCCAATCACTTCACCGGCCTCGCTCCTGTTCCCACGGCTCTCGGCCCCGCCCCACTCGTCACAGCTACATATACACACACAAGCATATATTATTTTACATATATCTATATAATTATCATCTTTTATTAATTAATAACAGAAATATCAGACCTTCTTTCTGATATATATTCAACCCATTTCCTCCTTTTTCCCAGAAAATCATCCTTTTTTAAATTTACCAAAAAAGTGATCATCGTATAAATCTCTATGGTCACATCTATCCCATTATCTAAAGTAGTCCCTCTTCTTTTAACCATTTACATGTGATTGCTTTCTTACTGGCTGCCAAAAGCTCACCCATCAGGTATTTATTATCTGCTGTTACTATATCTGGATATACGCAGCCAAAATACAACAATTTGATTTCTAGAGGTATGTCTCTTCTAAAAATATATTTAAGTGTCTCCTGTATTTCTTTCCTAAACAAAAACAATTTCATAAGCTCAAAAGAGCTGATATGATTCACAAGTAATAAGGCTAACAGCTCCACTAATACAACAAATCCTCCTCTCTCTATGGCCTTATCCTCTTCCCTCCCAAATGATGAGCAAATCTCTCTTTCCAATGAACTACTAGAAAAAATAAAACCGTATTTATGAAAAAACGCTGTGAGAACACCTGGAATAAAAGGAAGAGGGCAAACTTACAGCCACAAAACAACACACGGACATGCTAAAACATGCTAGCTCTCTGTCTTAGTATTTCTGCAAAAAAAAATCCTGTTCTTCCCTCTTGAATATCACCCTCAAAGAGCTGCACCCCTCAGGTCAGCTGACTTGCTGTCCTATAAACACACATAATCACATACAGGAAGCAAAACCTGTGATTGACACAGATGTCTGAAGCACTGCTCTTCTGAATTAGACAACAGAGGCAATCGAAATACAAATCAGGTGAAATAAGAAAGCACAATTAAATATCCAATATCAATGAATATATGTCCTGTATGCTGTGCATCCTTTGCACTGGGCATACAAAATAACATTTTACAATTATACATACATAAAAAATAAAAAATAAAAAATTAATCCTATCCAGCAAGGACATATTAAATTGATCAAAGTGACAGTAAAAAGTAACATCATTGTTTTTAATGTCAACACTAAATGCTGTTTCTTTCATTTATTTATCAAATAATCATGAAAAAAGTACATATACTATCTGTACTATCAATATTTGCAAAAGCTATTTTGAAAATGAACACCACAATTTCTATTCAGTTCAGTCTAGTGTACAAACAGGACATTAATATTGACATTGAGTCATGTTTGCGATAGTATTTTCACACTGTTTTTCTAGAGCTGATGTCAACAGAGCAATTCAGTGATTAATCTACTCAATAGCTTTGATAATTATGAGACGTGATGTTTTCAAATAAATCACTGCTTGGAGGAACATAAATTACTCTGCTCTGTCAATACACCTTTCATGCATGCAAAAGAAAAAAACGACAAAAACACAGTATTTCTGGGCAATATTTTTTCCACTCCGTGTCTCTCTGACACATCGTCATATGTTCAGATTTTTATGGCATCAGGGCACCGTGACAGGATGCAGCCTCTGTTCCAATACACAGCCTGTTACGGACTTCCTGCTAATAGATCCGATCATCGGTGCAATCATCATCATCCCAAACCATAAGGAAATGGATTGCACGCTATTCAGGAATTTTTTTTTCTTTCACACGCACACCAGAAAATATGTGCTTTCTCACTCCCAGTGATACTTTCTTTATGATATCAGCAACCACAGTGCTGCCAAAGTTTCAGAAAGGAAATGAACCCAGACAGGAAATCATTCACAATGACACCTGTCAATCAATACCCTACAGAAAACACATACAGAGGAGGACAGAAACCCTCACTGCTTACCACGGTAACATGTCAGGGTCACTAGCTCACACGTTAATAAAATGGCAAATCATTTATTAAACCTATGTTGAGAGATCAAGTCATGTGTGGGATATTTCCAAAAAAAATTCAAACTTTTTCTGTCAAGCCTAGAAAATAATGCAAAATAGCATGAAAAGATCATAAGAGTGGTCCATATGAAGAGCAGCCATGTTTGAATCTTGAACAAATCATTTCGATCTATTTTGTGAACAGTATAACCTAGCAAACATCCAACTCAAAAGAACGCTTTATATATGAATAAGAAATCACTACTACTCTGAAGAATTTAATCATTTTCACTGAATAGCTTCAGTCTGTCTGTTCCACAGAACTATGATATGGCTTTAGGTAAATTGTATGGACTTTTATGATACTTTTTTGGCACTTTTGTCTCCTTTTTTAAGCTTGAAAGGTCCAGTGCCGTTCAATGTTATTATATGGAAAAAAGCAACCAACACAGTCTTCAAAATATCACATTATTTGTTACGTTGTTCCACAGAATAAAGTAAGCCATATTGGTTTGGAACGACGTGAGGGGAAATAAATGACAGCAACATCCTTTAATCTTCAAACTTGTGTATTTCATCTGACTGCACATCAGAAAGGGCAACATGACAGGATCTTGAAGGAAATCACAGCCCACAATGTGGCATATCATAAGTGCTGGCTCTAATGTGACCAAGACTGAGGAATTTACAAGGGTTTTATGGAGCGTATGGACGCACATGCCGTGCAATACCAGTAATGTGTAAAATACTGGCACTCAGCCAAGTGTTATTTTCGAAGCTTGCTTGGTTTGCTTACAGAAGTGTTACAGAGACCATAGTGTGCTGCGTTTCACAGTTGAGCATGTGAAACCGCACACACCCCCTGGGGCCTTTCCTACTATGAAGAGTGTGTGTTTAAAACAGCACTGGAACATTGGGTACGTCAGTTGAGGCAATGAGGGAGCAAGAGTGACTCTGTCCATCTGGCTCCACACCACGCCTAAGAGAGCATGAGAAACGTCTGAGAGCTCAGCTTCAAACGACACATGTGGCACTCAACCCAACACAGACTGCTAAAACATGCATCTGTGTCCATGGGTGGAGAAACTCTGTGTGTGTGTGTGTGTGTGTGTGTGTGTGTGTGTGTGTGTGTGTGTGTGTGTAAAACTGAGAGAAAACCAACAAAATGTCCCTCCTCATTAAAATGCAAGGCACGCAAGCCACAACCTCAACCGCTGTAATAAAATTTGCACACAAAATCCATCATAAACCCGACGACATACCTCTTTCTTACTGCTATAAAATGGCCAAATTTCAGAAGCATCACAAAATGGCAACAGATAAAACATGTTTCATCATCTATTCATTATTGAATGAGATAAAGAGCCTCTATATTCACCTCAAGAACCGTCTAGCCAAGGTGTAAAATTAACTTTTTGCTACACCAGCTAATGGCCAATGAAATTGAAAAAAGTTACCGGATATATAAATATGCCTTCTAGCCAAGAAAATGTCATTTGTATTTTTCCATATATTTTTTTCATGGAGCCTTTCAGAGCCTCCCAGAACTAGGGTTTTTCAGAACTTCGGTAGTATTGTGATACTTATATTGGTAATGCCACTGTATTTGTATGGTGATGCATGTGTACCAAACAAATATAGAATTGTTTTAACCACTGTACGAGTGAAACTTCTTAATGAAATTCCAGTATTATATATTATTATTACCGGTACTTCTAATAAGAAACAAAATCTCCTCTTTCAAATTATGTCGATTTTTTCAAGAAATTAAAAAAATATATGCCATTTTGGCACTCTGTGATGTGGTGTGACAGATTGCGGTTAGGGCTGCACAATTAATCCAAATTAAATCGCAATGCTGATTAGGCAGAAGATGCGATTGTCATGTGTATAGTAAATCTCCATCTGCAGCCCAGAGGGCGCCCTCGCGCTGAAACTCCAAATACATCCCGCAGAAGAAATCCAGGAAATCCCCAAAGTGGTTGCTTACTAAACAGAAGATTTAACTGCTTTAATTGATTCAACATGACTAATAAATACAGGATTATGACAATTTATGGTTTATCTGAGTTCCTCTTGTTATAATTTTTATTATAAAAAATTATATAATAATGCAATGCTAATGAACACAGCCTTTATCATTGCTTAGAATACTATGAAATATTGCGTGCCTTATTCTGTGAAAGAAGGCAAATCATCTAACTGAAGGATTTATTTAAAACACTCGACTGATGTTATGTTTGGAGTAAAAACATGTTATTAAATATGGTATTTTCACATGCTTTCAGATGGAGAGGCATTTACCCCACAGACCCATAGTTACAAGCTATGCAAACAGCTTTCATAATTGCAGAATGATATGTTTGATTTCATTGTCGTGAGAATATTGTTTGCGATTATGGATGCAGTTTTGTGTAGCTTTTAGTGAACTTACTTATTTAGCCGTAGTACACTGACAAACTATGCAAAACCACATTCAGTGTTGATTATCATATTTAAAAATAAGTAGTACTTGAATTGAGGTTTGGGCTCTATTGTTAACCTTTGTAACCTTACAGTAACGTAAAAGGAATCCCAAGGGCATAAACTGAGGTAGATTTTTATCCCTAAGAAATTGGTAATTATAATTTAATTTATTTAAAGAAAGAGCAATTTAATGTTCAGTAAACCACTGTTTAATTGAGAAAAAAAAAAAAAAAAAAAGATATTTTATGTTCAGTTTTTTCCCCCTGCTATACCAAAACCATGACGTTAAAATTGAGGTACGTACCAAACCATCCTGTTTGTGTACCATTACAACCCTACTTTATTCAGAGGTAAGAATAAAAAATGAAATTGAAACTTTTATGAAGTTGACCAGCCATAAATCGGAACCGGACGGTTTTTGCTTAAAATACGCGATCGTCGATCGCCCGGTTTTTGGTCTTTTTTCGGCCGATTTTACCGGAAGTGCACCCGCGTGCACAGACTACATTGTAATCATTCGCCATCATGTCACAGTCACAGTCACAGATAGCAGGAAGCTAACAGCCGACCGACTGCACAAAATAAGAGTCCTTTTCTTGTTCTCATTGAAGCTGCGCGCACAAGTAGAAAAAAGTTCTACTTTTTTTGTAAAGTAGAACTTGATAAGCCAGAAGTAAAAGTCAGTTCTTTATAGGATGATTATTTTTATTTACCTTCAAATTACATCAACTTAATTTGATTTAAAAATCACCTGCTGTAGCACACTGAAGTGTTTCATTCATCCAATTAAATAAATTAGGGTAATGATTCACATCTATATTTTTTTTTTTTACTTGAGCCAATAGTTATTTATTTTTCTTTGGTTCAAGTAAAAAAAAAAATATAGATGTGAATCAATACCCTATTTTTTTATTGGATGAATGAAATACTTTGCATCTTTGTTTTATTTGCACCAACATTATCTGATTTTAACATTTTGGAATAATTTATTCATATAGCATACTTTTATTTAGTCTCACTGGTAAAGACCTTTTTTAAAAAAAATAAAATAAATAAAAACTAAAACAAATACTGAATGCTGATTAAGAAACCTCTTATAGAATGTGTTTTGATTGTGGTGTTTGGATTGTAGAACTATGCAGTTATTGCCTTTAATTTCACATGGTTACAGTTAATCTTTTAATTTAAGGCCAGTTCTATTTAGTTTCAACCCAATTCAAAAACAAAAGCTAAAGCCTGATGTCTGTACCATCTATGTTTGTATTGAATGTAGGCTACTTACTGTGCAGTTACTGCCGTTAATTTCAGATGGTTACAGTTATTGTTTTCAATAGCCAAAAGCCAGTTTGGCCTATTAAATACCAAATAAACATTTTGTTTATGCATACTTTCCTTCTTTCTTGTTTGTTGCTTAAAGAAAAAAAAAACGGAAATCGGTATCGGAATCGGCCAGTTTTGCTTGTAAAAAATCGGTATCGGCCATGAAAAATCATGATCGTGCATCCCTGCTTAGAAATACATTCATATAAACACCACCCCTAATTCATTATTGATATTTTTTTCCTATATTTTTGACATTGCAAACACATAGCTTCTATGTTTGGTGCAATATTTTCTCTGCTGCGTGCCTAAGCTCTTCTTTCCTCATTACATCTGTCTTCAGCGTGTCCCGTATCTGTTCATGTTTACACACTTTTATTTCCACACAAATGACATTATGGGAAATGACTGCAATGCAGTATGTGTACATATCCGGAACAGACATCAGCCAAAATACCCATCTGTGACAAACCTACTCAACACACTGGAATGAAATTAAAATGGAATTGGAATGTTAAATGCATAATGATATAGATATATAATTCTTTATATGCATTAAATATGATTTACATTACATTAAATATTAATTCTTAACATTAAGGTCTGTCACTTGCCAAGTATTCTCACAACCTCTATGCCAGTATGCCATGCAATCAAAGAGCTGCTCCTTTAAGGGACAACAGCCAGATACAAACAGGATTAAAGCATGAAAGAGATTCACTGGGATTGAGATTGGGATTATGACTGACATGCAGGAGGTCTGGATTTAGATTAATTTTCCAATTCATCCAGCATACGAATTACCTTGAAGTTGAATCAATTCAATGTCATTCGACGACTCCAACAAGTCAAGTACAAAATTTAAGTAGTTTTAGTTCAATCACACAGTCTTAGCTCTGCTACATATAAAGGCTTTCAAAATGCCTAGTGAATGAAAGAGACCAACGTGTCCTCGCACACGGGTCAAGTACAGACTATTGTGTGACAGATACATACAAGGGTCAAGAGCAAAGAAAAGAAGTGCAGGAGTTTTCAAGGCTACTTGCTAGTGTCACTGAGCTGGTAAAGTTGGTGAAAACAAACCTGAATATAGCAAGTTGATTTATTGAGGGGAAAAAAAGATTTCTGCTAATTGATAATATCAGCAAATTAATTGGTTTGAATGCACTCACTGTAAGTCACATTGGATAAAAGCATCTGCCAAATGTAAAAGTTTAAGGTCCCTTTTTTAAATCTATGGGAGGTTCTTTGCCCCTTTTATCACCCACCAGGTAGACATAGAAAAGTAGTATTAAAAGCAGCACGATCTAAGACACATGCGGTGCAGGATAAGTTACACACTGATGTACTCAGGACTTTATTCACTAAAATAAAACTTACCTGTAATTGCTGCCTTAAATTTTAAAGTCACAACCTGCTGTGATAGTCCTTGCACTTTTACAACCACTTTGAATTTGATTACCGAAGAAGAAAACTGAAACTAGAAAATAACTGCAGACATTATTAAGTAAGATGAATGGAAACAAAGATGCTATGACATAAGATGAGATATAAAAAACACGTTTTACAGTAATAACTGTGGTATTTCTTTTAAATATGATGGAAACACACCACATGCAGTCTCCAGACCTGATCCATCACATGTAATGCTGTAGTGTAGGCGTACATGTGTTTAGTTGTGGTGAGTGAAATGTGATTCTCTTCAGTGCAGCCCACAGTGATCTCAGCCATATTATAGCCAACACCCCACCCAAACCCTAACACACACACACACTCTCTCATCTTCAACCCTCTTTTTTCCTCACACTCTCTGACCCACTTTCTTTCTCTTTTTGGTAGAACATTCCACCATGAGATCGGCAAGACGAAAATGTTACAAAAAAAAAAAGGCTGAGAGTGAGAGAAAGACTTACGTAAATCTGTACAACATCATGCACAGCTTCTTCGCTTTCAACTTTTTTCAGTCTCTCTCTCCCTGTTCTCTGTGCTTTTTCCCTGGCAGGACTCCCCTCCTCCATCTTAACACTACTCCAGTCATAAAGTTCAGGAGAAAGAGGAAAAAGAAAGTGAAGAGAGCTTCCAGACATGTCCAGGGTGGGCGGACAAGCTCATACAAGAGCCACAGGGCATAAGGCAGACACCACGACAGAATGGCCCAGAGAACTCTACAGTATATGAGGAAAAGAAGAGGATTATTTTGGTTCATTGAAGCGACTGACTGCTTTCATATCTTTAACAACCAATCTGTCTTCTTTATGGTCTGTCTCTCGGTTTCTTTTTAGGGATTTTGCGGCAGAACAAGGAAGACAAGGAACAAGGAAGACACTCTTCACGTCCAACTCACAGACATTAAGAATGTTTTGAGAGAACATGTGGTTAAGGAAGAGCTCAGAGAAAATTTCGATTCACAAAATGTCACAAAACATGCTAAATAATCAGTGAAATATGTATTTTCATTTTAAGAATTGAAGAGTTCAGATGCAAAAGCTTCAAAGTGCTGTTTGAAAAATTTTTCTTAATGGCAATAAATAGGTTCTTTTCATTGCAATTACAATGAACTGAACATAAACATAGGAGCCTGAGAATTTTAATTTTAGAAGAATTTTAGAAGAAAACTGCACTTAGAAGCTTTTGCATTGTATTATATTATATTAATATTATATTACAGATAGTATATTTGATTTTCACTAACCTTCAAAGCTTGTGGTCAGTAAGGCTTTTTTATTTTTAAGAAATTCATATTTTTATCTAGCAATGATGCATTAAGTTGATCAAAAGTGACAATTGACATTTATCGTTCCAAAAGATTTATATTTTAAATAAGTGCTGTTATTTTGACCTTTCTTTTCAGCACAGATTCCTGAAAAATGTATCACGTTTACACAAAACATTAAGCAGAACAATTATCTTTGAACATTGATAATAATAAGAAATGATTTTTGAGCACCAAATCACAATATTACAAGGATCATTTGACACTGGAGTAATCACTGCTGGAAAATTCAGCTTTTCCATCACAGGAATAAACACCTTGGGGAAAAAAATAACCAACCAACCAACAATTATATATAAATCAATATTTAAAAATGACTCCCTGAATCAGCTTTCACGACAGTTGCTCTCGACTAAGAACGAAAGCAACCTGATCGTGCCAAGGTGAGCTAGGATTTACTCTTACATAAGAGTTGGCATGGAAATACTCTCACCTTCAAACTCACATCAAAACCCTAAAATTACTGTCATCTATGCATGCTATTTCCTGCCTATAATTGCTGGTCACGCACTAGAGACCCAGCTTCATGCACGCACTGCTGAAACACAGCACACTTGTTTATAATGTCAGACAAATAAATGAACAGATCGGTGTCCTGCCATCAAAGAGATTCATGGTCAGGTGACTTCTCTGTCCCTTTCCATCTGTGACACACACACAGGCATTGATTCGCACACAAATATGAATGAGTGCTGACCCTGCAAGATCCAAACTTTACGAGTAATTCAAATAAACACAGAATATGTTTGCATCTATCTGTTTGCACGGGAAACCAGCAAATCAGTGATTCTAGACATTCACACAGTCACAAGACCAACTGGAGGGTTCCTGCATTCCCTCCGATAAACACATAAGCCTGTTTAAATGCACATACACACACAATTTCCTGTGGATGAATGTGGAAGTATTAGCGAGTGATAATCACATCTAATTTTGTCACTGTGAAAGTTTTTCTCCATTTTAAACCTCACACCATAAACACAAACATAATGTATGCTACCACAGTCAGTTCCTCTTAGTCCACAGCACTGAGGAAGAATTATTATTATTTTTAATGTTAGTTTCTTTTTTTTCCACTTGAATACTTTGGCAGTGTGCTTAATTCATGCCATGTCAACACAGCATTTTGAATGGGACTGACACAGAAGAGAGAGACAATTGTGACCTAAAATAAACTCGTTCACTTGACTGAAGCACTCCTAAAAGAACTTCCTAAAGCACAGAAGCCGAACCGGAGCACTGATGAACGATGTGCTCCAAAAGCTCTCAGTGCAATGGAAAAAAACTGAAGTACTATAAAGCCTTTCTAAAACATCAGACTTTCTGCTGCCTTGTAATCCCAAACTGATAAAACCATTACAATTTAAACTGTAGGGCTGTCAGATTAACATGTTCATCTAAATTTAGTACACTCAATGATTTAAAAATGTACTAAAATAAAGTGTTAAAAAGTATTTATTCGTACTCCCTGACCAATACAGACACAAGGATTTTCACAAAGAACGAAACATAATAAAACAGAACAAATTTGTCAAAGTGGCAGTCCTTACACAAGACACAATGTAACTGCCTAAACTGACACATGTATTGAAGATCAACAACTACAAAAAATCTCAGAAGGAATGCTCAAACACATTCAGTGTGAACAACCGATCAAATTTGATTGCAAGATTGGGTAACACTTTAGAATAGGTAACACTTGCTAACTATTTAATACAACATTTCTCTTAATAAATGCTTAATTTGCTGCTTATTAATAGTTAGTAAGGTAGTTGTTAGGTTTAGGTATTGGGTAAGATTAAGGATGTAGAATAAGGTCAAGTAGAATAAGGCATTAACATGTTCTTAATTAACACTAATACATGGCTAATATTCTAGTATATGCATGCTAGTAAGCAACTAATAGGTGTTATCTATTCTAAAGTGTTACCCGAAAGGGATTATTGTAAGTCAATGATATTAAGTTCAATGGCATGGAAAGAAAACACAATATGTATATATATTCCTTTTTTACCAGTTTACCAGAATGCTTGTCTTTAAATTTTGGAGCTTTTCTCAACAATTATCGATGCATGCATTTATTTGTGGTTAGTTTGATTCATTCATAACCACACAAAAAAACAACAAACTGTATCACTGCTTACTAATATAAAAAAAAAGTCACATCAAACAAAGGTCACATTCACTTTTTTAATCTATCAAAATGTAATTTAATTCAAACCTACTCAATAATGATTGCTAAATGACTGCATTTCATGCAGTTAAACAGGTCTTTCATTACAGTCCAAACAGCTCTTTTCCTCTAAAGAGTTCCTCCATCTGTAGTACACACACCGGATCCCTTTGGTGAGGAATAAGACAGGCACACCCTGCTGTATTCATAGCAACTCACTGCCAACGTCACCACCAGTTATAATTAGCATCCGAGCTTATGCCGCGCACCTGTAGCACATCAATAGACCCCCCTCCGTCCCCAGCACACGCTTAACAGACTTCCTCTTGGCCTCAGTACTCTTAATGAGAATTACAGGAATGAGGGGCATGTCTCAATTCCACTGCCATTTCACCACACGACCCTGCGGCTTCAATTACCGACAACATTTGCTTTGCTGAGTCACTCTGCCAAATCAGACTTGTATGCATCCATAAAAAAATATATCTAAAAACTAGGGGTCATCCAAAGGCTGTAAAGTCTATAACAGCCAGTTAGATTAATGTCCACAATGCACTTTTGCTGCTTACTGAGCATTCTGCTGTCTCAAAACGCTACATTTATTTCAGTCTCTCTTTAAAGCATAAAGGACATGTGAATGACCTCATCTAGTCTACTTCACCTAATTTTTCCAATTCAAGAAGTACTTTCACTCATAAACAAAACTTGCACAAAAACACAGTCCAACTATGAGAGGAACTGGCCTACTAAAAACAGAACTAGAGTAATATGGGAATTTAGACAACCTGCATTCAGCCAACAACTACTTGTTCTCATGAATTACCATAATGTCTACATTTATTGTAGAAATAAAACAGGAAACAAAGACAGCTAGGCAAAATAGAGGGACACAACAGAGAAATTACATCCCTTTTTCCTGAGCCTGGCTCTCAGGGGGTCAGACTAAGGAATGCAGCAAAGCCGTTGAGCCGAGAAGACCAACCAATCATGCAAATCAGAGCCCAGAGAGAGAGAGAGAGAGAGAGAGAGAGAGAGAGAGACTGAATGATCAGAATTAACACAAATTCTCTCACTCCACATGCAGACATCAGTTGAGAAAAAAATCCCCAAAAACTGATGTAAGTTCTAATTAAACACTGTGTTCATTAAATGTCTGATTGTTTTAAAAAGTGCATTAGCATTCTCATCATGTCATTTCAAACCAGAATGTTTCTCTGTTAAACACAAAGAGAGACGGGTCAGTGACTTGGCACTAATTTTTTGTCTAAAACTATTTATTTATTCAAAAATACATACAATGAATACACACTGAATACAGTAACTTGCATACACCTCTGCTATTTTTTAAAGCAAGAATTAAGTAAAAAATGTCAAGGTAATGCAACAATTCTTTTTAATTCAAAATAAAGAGAAGAAAAAATCATTATAAGAAGGGTTTGGTTCAAACTTTTAGTAAAAAAAAAAAAACCTCCACCAAATCATCAAGTAATGTGTGCGACCAACAAGTCATGTTGTCCATTGCACATGCAGAAACGCATCAAGAAAAAAAAGGGGGGAAAAATCAGAAATTGATATCATAGGGGGAGCACCACAAACACTCATGAAGGTCAACAAGTCACTTAAAATGTCAAATAATTTGACCTTTATAACAAGAAAAGTTTAGTTTAGGTTCTAAAATGTTATGCGGTGTGACTCTTCAGAAATGTAAATGATATGATTTAATAATGCATGATATAGGCAGTGATTTTTACCTTGGAAAACACAATATATTTAATACACGTTTTTTAAATATTATATTTTATTAATATATTTAGGAATAATAATATTTAAAAGATTAAAAATAATGATTAAGATGTGTACACTAACTTTATTGGTTTAAGGAAAATATACAATTACTTTTAACTTATGATTACACAACATCATTTTAAAAGTCATTAAATGGAATCTTTTCTTGGAAATGTTTTTAAAAAAAAAACATGAAACCATTCTATCATTGCATGTCTAGGTACCCTAAATGTGCTTTAAATAAGATTTCGCTAAAGATTTTTCCTTTTCTTCATTGTGGACACTCTTATGTTTTAACATCTGTGATTCAAAAAAACATGCTAAAACCCAGCAGCTACACACGTTCTCCAAGTTGAGCCGGACAAATCAGATGACCTTAATGGGGAAAGTGGAACAGTCAGGCCATAAGAATGAAACTAATTAAGCTATTGGCTTCAGATCGAATCAGCCGGTTAGCAATCATTCCAGCTCACTTGTTATAAAGGCCTCTCAATTATGATTTAGAGCTTCATCAATATTCTATTTATTGTGCGGTAACTGACGTGCACACAGTGCCCGGCAGCTGACCTAGTTCTCTGCGTCTGGCAGATTAAGTCTGTGGAGCTCAGGCCACTCAAGCCAAAGGCAGACAGCGATTTCTACCGGCTTAAAGTTGGCACAAGCGCACACATGCACGCAAATACATGTAAATATATCCCGTCTCCTTAATGTATGCGTGACCGCAGCAATAAAATGAGCTGACGCGGTGGTGAACTCAAAGATATATTAGACATGATTCATAACGTTAATATGTAAACTCATTGGAGCACAGACGCACACCAACAAGACCATTCTTCTGCTCAATGTCTCTCTCAAACACAATGCTTATACTGTGTGTATACAGCTGTAAGGAGCTGATACTGGCTATCAAGAGGCTGAAGATAAAGCCATTGAGAGAAAACAGAGGCTTTGAACACACATACAGAATGCCGTTGCATTTCTGACACTGCAGTTATCTCACTAAGCTGTGATTACGTCTGCTGACTGCTGAGGTGATATCCCCCAACTGTGCATTTGATGAGCTTTTTTGGAGAGCTTCCTTACTGTCCCAGTGCATCCTGTCTGATATGGAAATCCCCATATGGTCTATTGTCATGCACGCACAAGTAAAAACATCCTCCTTTATAAATTATTCATCCACAAGATGACGAAATGTCTCTGTAAACAACATTTAACACTTTTTGGTTTTATCTTTCTCAACTCACCAATTGGTATTATTGGCACATGCACAAAACAGACATATTTAATGCCTTATGTGTATTCCTAACTCTCGACTGACAGATACTACTGCTATCTGCCCAGGAAACACAGCTGGTGCACAGGATGTGATGTCATCGTGACCAGTAGTAAACAACTGTCAAAGGTCTTCCTCCAGTTTTTTTGTTTGTTTTGGACCTCTGAAGGGAGTGAGCAAGATTTTTTATTTATTTTTTTTTTTTTTTTATTAAAATTTTTTTAAAAAGGTGAAAACTGTTATTCATCTTGTTGTATTGTATTTTTTATTCAACTGAACAAACATATTTAAGTCAATAATTAACAGCTAAATTATCAGTTTTTACTATTCTGTAATAATATATGAAACAAAATATTTGGAAAATCGATGGAAAGTAAAATGTCTAAATAAAACATCAAGCATGCAGTAAATTTAAGCATTTTTACATTACAATGTAAAATATAAAAAAGAAATATTCATTGAGATTTGCTAAAGATAAGATTTAGTGGTTATTCAATTATTAGTGTTTTTAAATATTAACTTTAAGCTATTATTATATAATGGGCAAAGGTGATCTAAAAGTAAAAAAGTAAGGAAATGAGCATGCATTATTAAATATACAATATCAGACGATACCGATAAAATAAAAAAAGTGATTAGCCAATTACCGATATATAACTTATATTTAATTGCAACCTTTAATATTTAAAATTTATGTTGTACAGCAGAACAAAATATTATATATTTCTTTAATTTAATACCTTAGAGGCTACTCACAATTAAAAAAAAAAACTCAAACTCACTTTAATTTAATGATTTAATAAAAAAATTAAACAAATTTTCCAGACATCAAGAGACAAACCTGCCAGATATGGTGATAAATGAACGACTAACTGACTGCCGGGCAGATCCACGCTAATACCATTAGCTTTAGAGCTTAAACTGTAAAACTAATGGGCTCAAGGAAGCAGAACCAGTCTGACAGAACAGAACTGAACTGAGCAGCACCCATAGAGACGAGATGTGGCAATCTCCCACCATCTGTGGCACACCAGGCCGGTTCAGAGTCATCTCCTCATACAGTGTGTTCTTAAATCCAGTCTAATCCTGTGGGCCTGTGCACTGGATGAGATGATCGATGGGAGGGAGGATGAAGAGAGTGATGGAGAGATGAGTGCGGGATGAGAGAGGGAATTTTGCAGAGATGTTGCGGGTTGATCCACTGGACTCCCGTAAATCCTTGCTGGATCTCCTGTGGCTTTTGTGACCAGGCTGCGACCAATCGGCCGAGTGTGTATAGCACACACATACACACACAATATCTCTCTTTTAGGTGTCTGTGTCTTTCACTAATCCTCTTTGAGCCTCACATCACCGCAAGTTCATCTCAACTGATCCTGAGATAACTTCATAATCTCATGCAGAATGTGTGTATGTCCGTGGCATGTCCGTCCACAAATGAAGATGAGTGTAGTGGCTTCTTAATGATTCCTTAATAGCAGACATGTTCATTTCTCTTTAGACCAAAAGTATCCCACACAATACAATCCATTTTCAAAGCATGCTGCTGAGCTTTCATAATTAATGCTCGCTGAGACTTTATTTTTAATAAACATAATTACTTAATTCTGAGCAAAAACCTCACACCAGCGCTCCAGGCAAAAAGAAAATTACTAGGGAGCCATTTGGCTCCTACAACAAAACATTAATACATTTTTTACATTTTTTACAATGAAGCTCCTACATTCACAGCTTCTTATTTTTAAATGGATAGAAAATACTTAAAAATAATAGTTCTATCATCAATTGCCTACCCTTATGTTGTTCCAAACCCATAAGACTTTCTTTCATCTTCAAAACACAGATTAAGATATTTTTATTGAGACATGTTTCGGTTACACTTTATTTTAAAGGTCACATTTTTCGTGGTTTTTTGAAGCTTTGATTGTGTTTACAGTGTGCAATATAACATGTGTTCATGTTTCGCGTGTAAAAAAACACAGTATTTTTCATACAATTAACTTATCTGTATACCGCTGTTTTCACTGTCATAAAAATGGGCTGATGACTTCCTTGTTCTATAAAGTCCCTGCTTCAGAAATACGTAATGAGTTCTGATTGTGCCAGCGGTTCCTGTGCATGAAAATCGCATTCGATTTTTTGCACAGCGCTACCATCTAGTTAACAAATCTAAACAGCGTTGCCCTTTGTGTAATAAGTTACAGAAACTGTTAAACGCACCAACTTAAATAATAAAAAACACTTACCGGTTGTGGTCCATAAACAACGCTTTCTCCAGACAAAGAGGGAACTGCTCCATCTATAATAATCTTTGTGCGAATCCGGCATTAAACTGATAGAGATTGAGGAAGCTGGCCTCAGCAAATTGTGCTGCACATAGTCTTACATGTGGATTATAATTTTCGGGAACAGAGTTAAACATAAATTGTAACCAATAATCTCCAAGTACAGCGTCCCTAGGAAGGCCAAACAAAGGTGATTGGACTCCGAGATGAAAAAAACCAGCGTTTCGACGACATGGCAACAAACACAAACGCAGCTCTTCCTCTTCTCCGTCTGAGCGCAACAAGACCACGCCCCCTTTTTGTGTATTCATGTGGGCGGAGGTTAGTCAAAAAATGGTTCTAGTGACGTCATTACTGCAGAAAGTAGAGGGATGTAGTCCAAACTGGTCGTTCAATGTAGGCGAATTCTGTTAAATAAAATATCTTGCTTGGCATTGAACTTTGAGCTTTAGAATTTTACAGATATTATTTATACATTTACATTACATTTAAATTTATTCATTTAGCGACTTAAAGATGAGGACAGTGGAAGCAATCAAAAACAACAAAAAGAGCAATGATATTTAAGTGCTATAACAAGTCTCAGTTAGGTTAACACAGTACACCTAGCATGGGATTTTAAATAATATAATATAAAGAAAACAGATAGAATAAAAAAAACAAAAAAAACATAATCTACTAAATACTAAATATACTCTAACAATAACATTACAAACTAAATAAAGTTTGAAACATGGGATCACGAAGAACTGGACCTTTAAGGTGTCCCTGTTATAGTCTTTTTATACATTTAGGTACTGGATAATATTAATTAACTACATGGTTAGGGTTAGGCTTAGGGTTTGGCTAAGGGTTACTTGCATGTAATTATGCATAATTTACTGATATTTAACTGACATTTAATGTAATTTAACAAGGACACCTTAAAATAAAGTGTTACCGAGGTTTCTTTCGCTCCATTCAAAGTTAATTTCTCCAAAATTAAAGCATCAGAAAGTTAATAAAAGATAATGTAAACAAAATCAGTATGAATTGAGCTGTTAAATCAAGGTTGCTTTATACAATGAACAGATAGTGACTAGTGATTTTGGCTTTTATTCACATATAAACATTAATCAACACACATACCGAACACACACACAGTTTACCGAATATGGAAAACTGAAGTTTGCTTAACGCAGGAGAACTAATTAGGCTTGTTTTTACTTCTCATGGAAGCATGTTCAAACTTGCACAACAAGCAATAGTTTGTTCTCACAGGTTAAAGGAATAGTTCACCCAAAAATTTTAATTCTGTCATTAATTACTCACCCTAATTGTTCATCTTCAAAACACAAATTAAAATACTTTTGATAAAATCGGAGAGCTTTCTGACCCTCCATAGACAGCAATGCAACTGCAATGTACCCAGGTCCAAAAACCTAACTGCTCTTGACTGAATCACTTTTGTAACTTTAATAAGATGAATTTTAATTTACACATTGAAGAATGTGCATATCTTTTTATACATTTGATTACTTTATACAATGTATATAGCATTTCTTATTCATAACTATATTGTGACATATATTGTTACCCTTAAATAAAATGACTGATATCGTGATATAAAACTTTGGTCATATCGCTGAACAAGTTGTCGAATTTAAGCCTCAAGCTAGTATGAGGATGTTTTGGGAATCTTTCTGACTGAATTATTAAAAAGATCCTGTTCATAATATGCACTGTGTTTGTTTTTGCGTGCAGGAAACGCTGAAACATTGATAATGATATCTGACAAAGCCACATTTGGATGAATGAATTGCCAGTGATGACTGGATTAGTCTTTAACTCTTTAACACAGGGAGATGAGAAATCTCAAAAAAAGCCACTCCAAAGAGCTTAAAACTAGTTAGGTACTTTAGACCGTTGACTAGTTTGGTGCTTTAAACCGTTGACTAAACACAGGCATATCACCAAAGAGTCAAACTGATGAGAGTACTTGGAGAAGAGGCGGACTCACTGTCTGTGCAACAGCAGAGACACTCGGCCTTCATGGCCAGTTTGTGTTTCTGCACTGAGACATGTGCAAAATGTTAACAAGAAAGCAAGCACTCCAAAACAAATCTCGCCTGGCATTTGGAATAATTCTCTCGACTCACTGTAAGATGAGACTCAGGGGAGAGACATGAACAAGCATGTGCATAAGGGCATGAGATGACCTCATCAGGAGGTGAGTTGCTATGGAGACAAAGTAGGAGGGAAATTACCTCTGCACAGATCCAAAGGTCAGACCTATCCCTGACTCTATCTAGCATGCACTTCAAAGTGTTTTGCTAAACCCCTGACACCATGTGACTCAATGTTACAGAAGTGGGCTCGGGATTTGAGCAGCCATCATTGGGATGAGTCAAAGCAACAAACAGCAACAGCAGTGTCTGCTCAAAGATTGTTCTTCTATCAGCCCTCAAGCATTATGACTTTATACCTGCTCTAGTTAGACTGATGGGCGCTGCTAATACCCAGTTAAAAGCAATACCATGCAATCATGTTGCCATTGCAAAAAAACTCCTTGAAAATATGAAGATACATATAAACAATACATTTAGCGAAGATTATGTTTGAGGTCAACATGAACAGCCCGAATAACTTCCGTATTTCTGAAAAGAAAATATTTAACAAAAAAATGGACTTGATTTTGATTTGATCAAAAGAAATTATTACATTGTGGAACGTGGCTTTTAAAATTCCATAAAAGAATCTGAAAGTATAGTTGCTTAATAGAAGGTGACTGTTCATGCTAATTTATTCTGTTTTACCTGTTATTACTCTTGTCTTTATTTAACAACACTAGCAATTTAATAACATAATGTAATCTTTAGACATTCTAAAAAGAAATATCCATTTTCCTTACTTAATGTTGTGATGCCTAAATTGACAGGCAGCATTCAAAACAGTTGATGTTTCGTTTTTTTAGAGCTTATATTTCATTAATTTAGACAAAATAAGGCTATGCTCACACTGTCAATTTTTGGAATTGACAACAGCATTTATCTAAAGTGTTTTTCAAAATATTCTGTTCCCACAGCAGCTCCTAGTAGCATCTCGAAAAGTGTCTGTTTAACGTGCAACTGGAGTCAAGATTGAATTCCTTACCAGAAACCAGAGTGATAGTGACCAAAGTAATATCAAAGATAACGACATTCATAAAACTGAAAAGTCACGACCAGAGTCCAAATCGAGCCATGTGTTCACTTATCAAATCTTAAATAATCAACAGCTGATTTAAATCTGCGTAGAGAGCGGAGTATCTAAATCATGCATATAACACAAAGCCGACGATGGCGAAAACTAAAACCTTCAGATGACATCTGTATCTCTGTAAATTACTAAAACCACACATGAAAACCTGCAACATATAATAAACACCAGTTCCGTTTTCTGAGAAAGTGGTTGCAAGTCCTGAAAACGTACGGCTGTGATTTTAGTTACAATATGCGGTTGTCACTCTCAAAAATAAATGAACTGTAAGTGAACAGAACCATATTAAAGACTCAAATACAAGACTGACAACCGTATTCTGCTGCTGTGTGAACGTGCCCTAATAGAATTTTAATATTGGCTTATCAGCATCTGAATTGTCAGTGTATAGTTACTGAAAAAGTAAGAGGGATTTGGGACACCAGCCAAAGTCATTTCAGAAGTGGAGCATGTTATTACATTTTGATGAAAAATTATGCAGACGAATATTTTTTTAAACAACATGCGCTGATTAATCCTGCAAAAAAAAGGATTTTCCTTGAAGAAAGTAAACAGAGTCCATTTTTATTTCATGGTGGCAAGTAAAAAATGCCAACGGAATGAGACGAAACATTTACATTCAAGATGAATAGTCTGAAAGAAATTCTTAAGTAAGGATGACATATTTACTTGGGGGGCAAAACTTCTCTTTTTTCAGTTTTCATTCACTATTCATGTTCAGCTGTTGGAATTGCCTGCTTGAGATTTCGCATGAACCTGCTCCACTGCAGACACAAAAAGCTGAAGTGAGAGATCCACACAAACAGCAGCACACCCACAGCTCTGCACCGCTGAGGCCCATCCCTTTATCACAGGTCTGTGGGGAGCTCTTCATCTGTGGCTGGCTGAGGTCTGGACGGAGGGATGGAGCGTAAAGTTTACTGTGAGAGCATAGTGCAAACATGCAGCACAGTCTGAAGCATGATGATAACACAGGAGAGGAGAAGCTGTGCTAATAAATTAAGCCGGGGAGTGGGTAAGCTTTGCCTCTTCTTTAAACATTATCCTCTGGGCAAGGAGAAATGAGATAGTGGTAAAACTAATATGCCTGAATATATTTTCAGGAGTTTCTGCTTCCAACCGAAATAAGAAAAAAGTCCACAGACAAAATCTTTGCAGAATATTTGAAGCAATTAAAATTTTTAATGATTTACCAAAGCATTATCTCATTCACATTTCCATAAACCAGCAAGAATTTTTTTTAATAATCAAAATATTTTAATCTAAGGTCACAATTTTCAACATTTAAAAATAGTAATGATATTTTTAATAATATTCTCTCTGCATTTGCAGGCAAAGCTTAGCATCACTACAAGTTAAGCTGCTAATATTTTAGGCAAAATACTTCCTTTTATAGCTCATTTATTTTTCAAATTAATTATTTTAAAATATTTTTCTTTGACATAAACGCCACACAGAAATTAGATGTTGCGATAGAAAACAAAAACATAAAAATTCTTTCTAAAAATATATGATGATTCCTGAAACTATATGATCATGTGTCTAAAAATGCTTTGTACTTTTGGTGTGCTAGATTTAGGAGGTGACGCATTTCCCCCCGCTCTCTGCTAGCTGGGCAGTTTGCTCAAACAGACTAGTGCACTAATGTAACAAAATACACAAAGCAAAGATAACACAGTTTAATGTCTGTGAGAGTTTTAATGTGCTTGATTGAACTGAACTACATTACAGTGTCGTCATTAGACAAAGCAGCAGAAAATGAGGGAACATAAAAACGATTTATCTGAAGCCATTTGAAGAAAGCACCCTGCAAAACCCTGATGATATCACTACACAGGCCTTCTCTCTCTTTTTGAGACACAGAGGGCGACTGCATGAGGACAGAGAGAGAGAGAGAAAAATCAATCAAGAGCACAGTGTGAGTAAACACTTCAGGGTGGCACAGCCACAGATGCGAGCGCTATGGACAAGTCACGTCTGCCAGCACCAAAGCAGCGAGACACACACACGCAACCAAATGTGTTGCGAAACGAGAGAATGTATCTTCTCTAAGAAAGGTACAAGATGTCTTCACTCCAGCTCCAAGCAAAAACAGCGAAGGAGAGACAATGTGGGTGAATTTACGAGAGACTGCTCTAATTATGACAAATCAGAAGTGTTGATTATTTCTCGACATTCGCAGTTATTAACATCAATTAACAAAATTCCTTAAAAGTCCCATGACATTCAATTTTCACTTTTTTTAACATTAATATGAGTTCCCCTAGCCTGCCTATGGTCCCCGATTGGCTAGAAATTTCGATAGGTGTAAACCAAGCTCTGGGTGGCTGCTTTTGAGAAAAAAAACTTTGCCCTCCCAAACATTTACATTTAATTCAGTCACAATGTCAGCACAGACGTTACAAACAGACTTTTACGATATAGATTCGACAGCACCGCCACAAACAGTGAGTAACAGTGTTCATTAATGCCTGATCTGTGATCAGTGATTTCTGACTTTCTTTCTTAATTGTATAATACTGTTTATGCATCATGAATCAAGCCAGTGACTAAACGAACAACTTCACGTTGTTTCTCTTAGTAGCATTAAACAAATCTATTATTTAAATTGTGATTAAACTACAGAGAGCGATCAAAGAACGCTCCCTTTATATTGTTCAGAGCTGTCAATCACACACCGCGAGTATATCTGCAAACTGCCGTTATAATGAATTACGCTGTTATGCTCTTACTGTATTCATGTCGATATTGTGTTTGCTGTTAGTTGCGGTGAAAGCATTTTGTGAGAGAAAACCCGTTGCAATGACGAAATCACTGCATTCACGCAATAAACAGACTCTGTCTACTCAATAATCGTCACTGCAGCCTTTCATTTGATTTGAAAAGATCGAAAAAAAATGCTATAATCAACACTTCCTCGATTCGTTCATCTCGACAGCTGTAATAGTAAAAAAAAAATTTTTAAGTAATTTGAGAGGGGTTCCACATGTAATACGCATTTCGAATGTCAGCCAATCACAACAGCTGGCGTTTACTCTTGAGTCTCACAGCAGACACGCCCCTTCAAACAGAGCATTCAAGCTACAATCAGGATATAAAAATGCCTTTTATTTCTAAATTTTAATTGTAAAAATCATACTAACAATATAAGTACACCTCAGGAAACATTAAAAAAAGCATTTAAAAAAGAAAATAATCCACGTCATGGGACCTTTAATAAGAACTCCTTCCTCCCCACTGACAACATTTTCTGTCACTGATTACGTTTATCCTCCACTGAGAAGTTATTCCAGTAATTCATGTTTGTTGCTTATGAACAAGAAAGCTAATATGATCACTAAACATTCAGCAGCATGTAAAAAAACAACAGAGGTCCTCTTCTTTCTTTTTATATATTCATTGTTTACATATTCATGTAACAAAATATGATAAAAAATGTTGGTGGTGACTGGCAACTGAAAATACTATGGCCCTGAGCATCACAGGTCAGTATAAGCGCATCGAAGGTCCAGGATTTATGGACTCTGTCCACAGAATGAATCACTTATTTACATTGAGTTCAGTTGTTTACAATGTGAGAGTTCAAGTGAATACCCACTGGCTGTTACAATGTCTACATTAGCAAGGAGAGCAACATCTAGCAAACACTATAGATTGCCAACCTATGCTTTTCACTTTGATACAAAATTACAGATAATAGGCATATATTAAAATTACTATTTGTCTAAATTAAACATAAAAAACTAAGTTAATTTAGGCATTACAACATTATAATGTATAGTATAAATAATGTATAGTAATTCCGAGATCCGCTAAAAATTTTATTAAATAATATTTTTAAAGATTACGTTTCAGTGGGGATTTTATTTGGGTGTTAAGTGGTAACGTAATAAGCACTATTTCCGGGTCCAAGCCTCAATTCGCTTCACTTGAGAATACTAACTCAGCAGCCCTTTATGAGCACTGTTTATTCATATTAAATATTTATGCTAAACATTTTCAAACTTACAGTGTACACTACAGTCTCCATGCTCACAGCATCCCAAACTCAAATATTTTTTATATTTATTTATTTAAATTGATATTTTCATTGTCTGGCTATCTAGGATTTCGGTATGGAGTTAAAGGTTAGGATTATAATTTTTTTTTTGGTAGTATTATATCACATTGTGAGTGTATATTAGCACCTTTTGTTGTTTTCTCGTGGTAACTGTGAAGAGATGTTCAGCTCAACTTCTCACGTGTTGGATGAGAAACGAAACGGACTAAACTGTGACAAAACTGAAATGTTTTCTTTTTTTTTTTTTGTAAATTAGAACTTGCATACACATTTGAAAAGCCATAAGTAAACGTCAATTCTGCATTAGGATGATTATTTTTTATTTTACCTTAAAATTACATAGACTTAATTTGATTTAAAAATCACCTGCTGTAGCACACTGAAAAAAGGTTTCATTCATCCAATTAAAAATTTTTAAGGTAATGATTCACATTTATATTTTTTTACTTGAGACAATAAGTTATTTATTTTTCATTGGCTCAAGTAAAAAAATATAGATGTGAATCGTTACCCTAATTTTTATTTTTTTTAATTAGATGAATGAAACACTTTGCATCTTTGTTTTATTCGCACCAACATTATTTGATTTTAACATTTTGGAATAATGTATTCATATAGCATACTTTTATTTAGTCTCACTGGTAAAGACCAGTTTTTTTATTTAAAACCAAATTTAAAAACTAAAACAAATACTGAATGCTGATTAAGAAACCTCTTATAGAATGTGTGTTGATTGTGGTGTTTGGATTGTAGAACTATGCAGTTATTGCCTTTAATTTCACATGGTTACAGTTAATCTTTTAATTTAAGGCCAGTTCTATTTAGTTTCAACCCAATTCAAAAACAAAAGCTAAAGCCTGATGTCTGTACCATCTATGTTTGTATTGAATGTAGGCTACTTACTGTGCAGATACTGCTGTTAATTTCAGATGGTTACAGTTATTGTTTTCAATAGCCAAAAGCCAGTTTGGCCTATTAAATACCAAATAAACATCTTGTTTATGCATACTTTCCTTCTTTTTTGTTTGTTGCTTAAAAGATTTTAAAAAATCGGAAATCGGTATTGGAATCGGCCAGTTTGCTTGTAAAAAAATCGGTATGATCGTGCATCCCTATAAAAATAGACAAAATGAAATGTACATTTAATTACCTAAAATATTGGTCAAAACAGACATGGTACCAATATATTGTGCATCGGCAAACAAATGTTATTGTTTCTGCCCCACACCTTTGAACTAGTTTTTTTTTTTTTAATGAATGAAAAGCCTCTGTAATGGACACTTTACTATTATTCAATTAACTGGGCAGCCCTAAGCAGAACATACTAGACTTGTGCCGGTATTCGGTAATGCGTTATATTGCGGTGATTAATATGCACAATATTGTTATCGTGGGCACTTCTAAATACCTTGAATAAATATACATTACAAATTATTCAGAATTTGGAATGCATTTTAAAAATAGTATTCCCATCAGCTGCTTAAAATGCACAACATCGCTGTATGCTGCTTGAAAGAGTGCATGCGCTCTGATGTAAACAAGCACACATGAGAAGCACATGGAGGAACACGTGAGAGACACGCTGAATGAAAGCACATTCACTCTCTGACAGCAGATGGCGCTAAAATGCAGCCCTTACCCTGTAAACACAGTAAATAAAGCAGCTGTTACTTTCTAAACCATATTTATATAATTTTAAATAACCATTCAGATTTGTGTTTTCCCTATGGTGTTTATTACAGAGCCAACTACTGAAATATTTAGACTTAATAGACTATTTATCTTCAAACATTTTCATTTTCTTTTTCTTTTTTTTTAATCTGGACTACAA
The DNA here is from genome assembly GCF_963082965.1 of Carassius carassius. Lineage (NCBI taxonomy): Eukaryota > Metazoa > Chordata > Actinopteri > Cypriniformes > Cyprinidae > Carassius > Carassius carassius. The sequence continues at coordinate 20,596,462 of NC_081769.1, read as the reverse complement.
ATGCCCTAGATATTGTTTGAAATTGTTTTGATCTTTTATTGTTCATTCACACTTTACATTATGACTTCATTAGTTAACATAAACTGCCAATGAAAACATTATTCTGAACATTCATTAATCTTAGGTATTCCAATATTTAATAACACATTGTTAAAATTGAAAGTTGCAACTGTGTTATTTAATAAGCTAACATGAACTAAGACTTGTATTTTTTAACAAAGATTAATAACTACTATAGTAAATGTAGCTATTGCTCATTGTTTAGCTGTGCATTTATTGAATGAGCGCTATGCGATGACCGAACTGATTACACTATATTTTATGTATTGCACTGTATTTTATCTAAAGTCTTTAATTCATTTTAAGTTCATTTTAAATAATTTTCATTTTCAAGTTCTTAAATTGTTTTATTTTTGTGATTATTTTTCTTCATGACTTTTTTTTTTTTACTTTCTTTTATGTAAAGCACTTTGAATTACCATTGTGTACGAAATGTGCTATATAAATAAACTTGCCTTGCCTTGCCTTGAATGTTAATGCATTAACTAAGGTTAACTAATGAGGTCTTATTGTAAAGTGATACCTATTGGTCTTTATAGTTCTTTTGCACTTTAACTTTTATATATTTTTCTGTATTGCTTTATTGTTTTAAATGTTTAGTTATTTTTGTTATAAGAAAAAAGTTATTTAACCTGTTATACTGTATTATGACCACTTTTTTAAAACAAAATTTCAATACAGTGATAATACCGTATACCGTGATAAAAAGCATTATCAATTAACCGCAACAGGAAAATTTGATACTGGCATATCCCTAGAACATACAAAAAAAAAAAAAATATATATATATATATATATATATATATATATATATATATATATATATATATATATATATATATATATATATATATATATATATATATATATAGCAGGCCTGGGCTGACAAAATAGTTTCTATTACTGAGGATATAGGGGGCAAAATGCATTTTCATCTTTTATTATTAGTTACATTTTTTTGTTAATATATTTCAGTTAATGTTTATTTTATTTCAAGTAGCAAAAATGTTTTTATGGCTTTAGTTTTAGTTAACAATAATAACTCTGTTGTGACCACCCAATTATTGCAAAATGAGAAACATATTGCTAGCATAAAAGGTACGGCTAGTCATGACAAGACCTCTGCACCGCTAATGGGAGAGATTTAATTAGCCCTGAAAGACTTTTTCTAAATACTGGAGCATAACAAACTTGAGCTGGCCTGTCCATTAGTGCTACTGTTTTGCATTGATGTTAACAGGTTCAACTCACCGCTGTTCCTTTAGACAAGTCTGTCTCTGATCCCTTTTGGCTAAAGATGACCTATTTCCATAAAACACTATCTGTACTTGGAGAAGGCCACAAGCAGTGTCAAACCACACGCTAACAGCAGGGCATCCAGCACATTCACACCCACTTGCAGTTTTTCCTCCAAATCTGCATGCCAGAAGACATTTCAATGATGTCATAAGGCACAGAATGAGGTCACCTGTCATCTCACTGTCTAACCCTTCATAACTGCAGCATGCTCAAACTCAGCACCATAAAAACCTGTGAAACTTTCAAGTTTTTAACGTAGAACTATCCTTCCCTCAGTAGTGGACTGGGTCATAGGCCAAATAATCCAGTGATTTACTGCATTTTTTAAACAAATAATATAATCAATGCATCCTTTATAAGCAAAAGTGACTTTTGATCAACCATAATGTATATTCAATATGGTGCGATACCAATATATTTCATTGTTTTAAAAATAGCAATATGGTGCTGATACGTTGTGCATCCCTAACATTTTTACTGTATTTTCGGATTCATCTTTTTTTAAATGTCAAGTAAGATTCAAAATCGCAACCTCTCAGACTTTTTCACATCAGCTCAAGCGAGAAGCTAAGCTCTTGTAAAACTGAAATCCAAGAATCGCCCCCATCTCAGTGTTACATCCCCTCTTTACCTCCACTCACATTCACACAACGCAGCTCTCTCTTCAACGGTGTAACCCAACCTCCATCCCAGTTTCTTTTCTCCTCGTTGCACGCGTCTGAAACTCAACCAACCTCCCAGTTTCTATAGTACTGTTCAGCACATGTCTCTTTATCACGATGTAATCTGCCTGTTTCCTTTGTGCCTCTGTTATCCGATCTAAAGCCAGTCACTTTACATCCTGAGCCATTATACCATCCGCCACTTAATATAGTTTAATGTCTCTGACTTCATTAGGAGACGGAAACAAGTGGATAACTAACTCATTACTCCAGTCTAATCCCGATTTTCTGCCAGATGCTTTATTGAACCATTTACAGATATATATTTCGTTTTGCTACTGAAGGAGGTTCAAATGAGTTTTACTACCACAATACTTGCCTATAATATTTTGGTCATCACAGAACATCAGTTAAGATCATGGTCTCTCAACTGACACGGATCAGAAAATTATGATATTGCATTTAGGTCCTTATATGCCTCTAAGGCAAAATGATTCATTGCTAAATATGACTAAGGCAAGAGAAAGAATCTCAGAGCTGAACGAAACAGAGGAGGAGGGAAAGAGAAAGAGAGAGAATATATGATAGCAAGGGAAATCAAAGTAGGATCCCGATACGTGGAGAAGGGGATCTCCTGTGATTAATCGTCCTCCAGCCCGCTAGGAGAAGAAATAATCTTGTTAATGTCAACGATGCCAAATATGCTCCAAATGCATTTCAAGATGTGGGGATTCAAAATGGCAGCTTGAAGATGATGTCGCGCTATCTGTTAGACAGCTTAACTTAAAGAACATGTGACGTCGGCCGATGGGCCACAGATCAAATCAGTCCTAATGAGCCCTTATTTCATTTCAGATCAGCATTGAACAGTGCAACATTGGCTAAAAAAAGCCTGTCAACATTTCCTACAGATATTTCCCCTAATCGAATGAAAAATCTTGTTAGCTGGTGGACCATGAGCTGGAGATCTGCATCTCCACAGCAATAAGAGTCTGGAGCGAATCTAATGACAGCCCAGCTGCCTCCGTTAGACAAACATATGGCTGGAACTTCAAGAGATTGTGCACCCAAAAGTAAAAATTCTCTTAGCATTTATTCAGCTTTATGCCATCTTTTCTAGAACATTGAAGATATTTTTAAAGAATGTTGGTAAATACACCATTTTGGTAAAAAAAAAAAAAAGCCCCACTGAGACCAAATATCATCATGCTCCACACATCCTGCCACTCGCATCAAGGAAAATGTTCTGATAATGTTCAAAAAAGTTTTTTTTTCTTACTTCTCTCATGTTTTCATCGAGAAACCTGAGGCTTTTTTGTAAGCTAATTAAATAAATATATATATATATATATATATATATATATATATTTGATATATAAATATATAATTTAATGCGCCTGAACACACCTCTTTTTTAGACCAGCACGCCGCCCATGGGCGCAAAAATGAGTGAAAATGCATTTGCTAATTAAACGACGTGGCACTGGATGGGAAAATGCGAACGGCGCCGGTCTGAAACTAGCAAACACACTTGCACTATTATAGGGCCCAATAAGTTTCCACTATGCATTCACGGATGTTGATGTATGGAATACAGGTGTTGACTTGCATACAAGAACTCTCACAATGAGCAAACCATATTTTAGGATAAACATTTAAACCATCTACAACATTTGCACTATTTCTAAAAACTTAGATCTGCAATCTTGACGATATCAGGCTGGGCAAACTTTAAACCAAACCAAAAGATTGAGGTTAGATATGAAACTTGAGCAAACAGTGGAACAGTCGAAAGGTTAGGCCTATGTAGTAAAATATGGCCTCAAAGGTCCCGTCTCGTCTAGCAGCCGCCATTCCTCTCGAGATCCCCATTAACCCGAATGTCAATATCAAAGCGCTTCACAAGTGCTAACGAAGGGTCTTAATCTAATCCATTACCGATGATCCTGTACAACAGTCCTAGGCTTTACTTCATAAGCTTTTGCTCTCCCAAGCTCTCATGTCAGATGTTGCCAATGATGGTCAACAGCACTTTAACAGTTATTCATTGCGTCATGCAACTCATAATTCAGTTCCAACCTCTCTTCGACATTGCCTGTCCAGGAAAGTGAGTCGGACGCTGGGTTACTGAGGAACAATGGCATTCCTGTGCTCTGTGATGCCAGGTGCCAGCAGGAACACAGTCCCTTCCATCTGTCTGTCTGTTCTGGCAAGCACTCAGCCAGGCTCGGGCAGCAGCTAGGGAGAGTCACAGAATGGGACTATTGTTCCAAAGCCTCTTGGAGGAACACACTAAACACCCCCCCCCCCCCTTCTCCAACACAAACATCGACGAATGCACACCAGCATAAACTCGCACATCAAGAAACTAAAGGTAAGCACACAGTAACCTGTCAAACACAGAGCCGATCCCACTGTCAGTCCAACAACATGCGGCTCACTCGCGCAATCGAGCGTGCCGAGTACTGTACGCCTAGAGGATGCACATCTGCAGTTCTGCTGAAGTCTTGCTGAGAGGGGAAACAGCATGCTGCGCTGCACAGCCAAGTCCCGTGGAATATGATTCATTTCCTATAAATGCAGCCTCTCCTGTCCAAGATTTCTCAGCACTGAGCTACTTCCACATCTGCCAGACCTTATCTTTTTCTAATGCCATGACCATTATGTTATTAATGACTTTCTGGATTTTCAAGTTAATCATGATGAAATGGAAGCAGCAGTGGATTTTTTTTTTCATACTGTGACGTAAATCCCTGGCCGTGGGAACTAGGGGTGCCGAGGGTGCAGCAGATTTTCCTTGATCACCCCCAAGATCATAACATCATAACGTTTTACACAAGTAAATATAACAAAATATTTCAATAAGTCTGAATTTGTATTTAACCAGATCACATTTAATAAAGAGACATTTTAAGTTTAATTATAACGCCACATGTCAATGATTATTCAAACAACGAACAAACCATGTAGCTAGCAAAGAACATTTAGATTATCAAAAGAATATCACTGAATTCAGTCTAGCGTGAGTGTAAGCACTCTAAAAAAGCTATATAATCAGTGATGTTGCCTGCAGTGTATAATGGATTAATCTCTTATTTACATCTCATACATCTGCATTATGATGTTTCTGATGAAAGAATTTGCCAAAGCGCACTGACCAAAACTTCTGCGTATAGGCGATGATAATATTTAGTAAAATCTCCTAAAATAATAGAAATATTAAAGAAAAAACAATTTAGCTAAAATCACAAAACACAAATATATATTGGTTTGCATATAACTGTCTTCATTTGTATGTCAATCTATTAGAGTTTGGGCAAAATATTAGGATTTTGTCAAAAATCCCCCACCATGCCCTGCAACATCAAGCCCCACCCCCCAGATAAAATATGTTCCCGTGGCTATGCGTAAATCTGAGTGTAACAGATTATCCAAAAGGGAAAAAGTGTGGGGTGGGAGTCTGCTTCATGTAGTGGTTGTTGATTGGATTTTGAGATGTAGGTGATTTTACAGGGGCGGAGTTTAAGCAGACAAAATTATTGGAGATTTCTGGTATACATCACCAGAGAGTCATTTTCACTGGAAGATCAAGTTATGACATTATTATGATGTCAATAAAAAAAAATATGAAACAAACATGAATAAACCATTCACAATATGATCTTTAACATACATTTATTAAATAGTGTGAATTTTTATATCATGCCAACCTGAGCATTAATCATTGATTAGATCGACTACTTAATTAAATTTACCAATACGTCTGTAGAGGCTATGAAAAAAGACTGCAGCATCAAAACACTGCCTAGCGCAATTTAGCAAAATATGGTGTCTGTTCATCAGTTTATAACAACTGAATGAATTTTCTGTTTCCTATTAGAAAATACCTCTATTATTATCATAATTTTTTTTCACCATTAAAATCGCTCATTATGTTATCCATTCATTATATATTAATTTTACAGTTACTGTAATTCCAAAAGCTTTTACTATTATTTTTTTGTAAAAGCTTTTTTTATTATTTTTTTCAACTCCATGAAAATATCCTCCTTTTAGTAAAAGCTAGTGTTATTATTTTAACTGGGTTTTTTATTTTTATTTAAATGGTTCTTTATTACTTTTTTGCATTTTCTTTTTATATCTTTTCCACTATAGTTTATATCACTCTACAACCATTTCAAATTTACATCTCGGGTCTTTTTTCATTTTATTTTGCTACTTTTTTTATGTTTTTCTATAATATTGTTTTGTAATGTTACTGTCAGTTGAGCTTTTGGTGTTACAGTAACTGTAAAATTTATATATATATATATATATATATATATATATATATATATATATATATATATATATATATATATATATATATATTTAAATAAAAATCTGCCTGACACACAAAATGTTGATGCTATGAATAATTTACCAAAGAAATATCAAAACAATACTGCACAAGCTAGAGATATACTGCAATCTCAAAACGACGCTTTGCTTCTACTCTTTTTAGTTTAACGTATTCTCTAAACTCAGCTACCATTCGATGCCCTCAGGCTACGCTTTACCCCCTCACACACTGGGACTATCAATTCCCCCAACTGAAGCACACATGTAGCCGGGGGTCTGTCCAAAATCCACATAGCCCGTGTGCTGTTTAGAGCCAAGAGGAAGGCCAGTGAAAGCAGCAGCAGATAAATAATGGATAGCTCATTCTCTCCTCTGTGAGAAAACATGACAGATCCGTTCCTGCACCCTCTGCTTGTACAGCTTCATTTTTGACTCTAGGGGCTCGCCGCCTGCCATCTCTAAGCTCTCATCTTCTAATGGTCCTTCCAGTGATTACTGAGACATAAGTGCACCGTCTGTCTTGATGATCAATCATCTGCTGGATCTATAACGTCGGCCACACCACAGAGCTCCAAATGTAATCAGATTTAAAGGAGTGGACGCTGACCGATCAGCCAGCAGTTTGAGGGGTGTCGTTGGCTGTAAGCATGACTGACAACTTATTTAGTAGTGCTTCAGCAGCATGCAACACAATACGTGATGATGACAACATGGGGCGTTTAACAAAAGCATGCTCGATTTCGCCTTTCATGTCATCAATGGGCTCCTCAGAGCCATTGAACCATAAAACAGCTCTTTTACCAGACAAGTGCTATTCAGTAATAAGCACAGCAGAATTATAATTCAAACACAAAAACAAGGGATCTGGGAGTCAAAGTTTCCCATTACTGAAATCGACGGCAGTAGCATTGAAGCAGCTCACTGAGGATCAGCTCCGAGATCAACTCTTTTTAAAGTCAGCCTACTTCTTTGACTCTTCCTACACACTGGAGCAGCCCTCAAATGAGCAAATGTCTGAACAGAAATGTCAATCTGAACAGTGAAGTACTTAAAGCAATTTAAGCCATTTCAAGAAATCCAACAGTGAAAGTTGGATTTTTCATTGTAATGGAATTTTTATTTTATTTTATTGCAAATATTTATTTACTTCACTAGTAGCTAGTCATTACATACTTGATCCAGCTACTTATTCCATTGATGACTAGTATGAATAAATCACTACTAGTGCATGTTAATTATTTATCAGTACTTATTAATTTGTTACTAGTCACTATCTCAAAATGAAGAAAGTAACTTATTCCAATCTTTCCTGTAACAAATTGGAACAAAACATAGCGACTGAATTCTATGGGAATTTGACGTTCAGATATAAGCCATTTATTTCTGACAAGAATTCTAAATTCTAAATGTTTAGTACTAATGTCTTAGTTACTACTGACTGTTTTTAAGGGTTACTAATATCAGTTCCAGTTTTCTTAATGACAACTGAATATTAGTACCTGTTTATTAGACAGTAATATATAACGTTAGTCCAACTATCGTAACATTTTTAACTAGTAACGTTAGTCATATTTTGTTGTACCTATAAAGCAGACATTTCACTACTAATTAAGTTACATTAAATAAATTCCTGTATTGAAACATTGCTCATGTTTAACCTCTTGTGTGTCTTTCTGCTTAGCAGTGAGACCAGAAAAGCAGTCTGCTACAGAAGAGCCCAAGTAACCGGGCGTCGATGATAATTATGCGGGTTATATGTTAGCTGTAGGATTTAAATGATTTTACCTTCTCTCGTTTCGACAGCGCACTGGACGATAGGAGAAACCGCTGAGTCCTTTCTCTTCGTCCCGGTGCAGATCTAAGGCTCCACGCGCTGGAAATTATGTGATCTTCAGATCGTAGTACCTCAGATATTAATCCCAAACATGATCGAGCGGAGAGCTGGCCTGAAATATGGCGCTTTTCTCTAATTCTGCTGTCTCGCTCAGAAGGGGGATGTTAACCCGTTAGTTTAGTGGGCGCGGGGAGGCCTTTTCGCTGGTAATTCTGGGGTAAATTGGCCGAAGATCGAGAACAGTCTGTCCGCGGGATGAGCGCAGCGCTCCGCCTGAAAGCACTGAGTGAGCGCCGCTACTCGGTCTAACGGAGACGGAGCATCTGAAGAGACCAGCCCACTCTGTGAACCCGGAAGAGAACTGTCAATGCAATAGCATTAATAGCTTCAGTTGCACAAAAGTGGGAGAGCCATGGGTGGACAGTGGAAATATTATTCTCAGACATCTAACTGTCTGATTAAACAAATATTTATAAATATCAAATATCTTCTCTTCTGAAAGTGAGAGAGCTTTATTTATTTGCTAACCAAACCAATGCACACCTCCAAATGCTGTTGTTCTTAGTTTTTTTTTTTTTTTTCAGTTTTTATATTAAATACAGGTGCATCTCAATAAATTAGAATGTCGTGGAAAAGTTTATTTATTTCAGTAATTCAACTAAAATTGTGAAACTTGTGTATTAAATAAATTCAGTGCACACAGACTGAAGTATTTTAAGTCTTTTGTTCTTTTTATTGTGATGATTTTGACTCACATTTAACAAAAACCCACTAATCTCAACAAATAAGAATACTTAGAAGAAGAAAAATTTAGTGAATTGTTGGCCTTCTGGAAAGTATGTTCATTCACTGTACATGTACTCAATACTTGGTAGGGGCTCCTTTTGCTTTAATTACTGCCTCAATTCGGCTTGGTATGGAGGTGATCAGTTTGTGGCACTGCTGAGGTTGTCACATTGTCTGGGTTGTGTCCCTGGGTTTCCACTAGATGTCCTCCTTTCCCACGGTGTCTGTCACCTTATTAACTGTCTGTTCCCTTATTTGGTCACCTTCCTCCTTGTTGAGTTAATTGATTATTCCCCACCTGTCTCCAGTTCCCTCATTCACCTTCTGTGTATTTATACCCGGTCTGTCTGTGTATGTGTCACGGAGTCCTTGTTGATTGTTTAATTCATGTCCGTCAGCTCTTGTCCTTGCCTTGTGTTCGTGTCTTGTTTATGTTTGGATGGATGTTTTGGTCTCGACCCCTGCCTGGACTGTTTACTCTATTTGGATTACCCTTTAATAAAAGACTTACCTGCAATTGGTTCCCTCTCCCGTGGTTCTTTGTAACACCGATCGTGACAGAAGGACTCCGTCATGCAAGGAACCAGCGGTATGTCTTTTTCCCGCTCCCCAGCCAGGATGGCGGAGCGGAGGGCGAAGTATCTGAAGTTGATCGCCCTCCGCCAAGAGGGCAATGAGGTGGGTGCCCTGGCACGGGTATTCTGGTCCCTGGCCGAGGGCATGGGATACAATGACGCAGCCCTTAAAGACTATTTTAATGGCGGGCTGGATGATCCAGTGTCTCAGGAGGAGATGGCGCAGTTAGAGACACTGGAATTCTGGGAATTCGTGCGCTACCTGCAGCATCGGCCTCGGTGGGATGCCCCAGCCACTTCTGTCTCTTCCGGCAGGGTGGTCGTCAGCCCAGCACCACTGCCCAGGATGGCAACCAGCCAAGCGCCACAACCCAAGATGGCCGCCAGTCCAGCACCACTGCCCAGGATGGCTACCAGCCAAGCGCCACAACCCAAGATGGCCGCCAGTCCAGCACCACTGCCCAGGATGGCTACCAGCCAAGCGCCACAACCCAAGATGGCCGCCATTCCAGCATCACTGCCCAGGATGGCTACCAGCCAAGCGCCACAGCACAAGATGGCCACTAACCCAGCGCCAATGCCCAAATTGGCCACCGTTCCAGCGCCACTGCCCAAGATGGCCGCCAACCCAGCGCCAATGCCCAAATTGGCCACCAGTCCAGCGTCACAGTACAAGATGGCCGCCAGCCCAGCGCCAATGCCCACTTTGGCCACCGGTTCAGCGCCACAGCCCAAGATGGCCGTCAGCCTAGCGCCACAGCACAAGATGGCCGCTAACCCAGCGCCAATGCCCAAATTGGCCACCGGTCCAGCGCCACAGTACAAGATGGCCGCCAGTCCAGCACCACAACCCCAGATGGCCGCCAGCCCAGCACCACAGTACAAGATGGCCGCCAGCCCAGCACCACAGTACAAGATGGCCGCCTGTCCAGAGTCATGGCCCAAGATGGCTGCTTGCCCAGCGCCGCTGCACAGGATGAGAGTCTCAGCTGACCCTCCAGAGACGAGTCAGGTGCCAGTGGACCCTCCAGAGTCGAGTCAGGTGCCAGTGGACCCTCCAGAGTCGAGTCAGGTGCCAGTGGACCCTCCAGAGTCGAGTCAGGTGCCAGTGGACCCTCCAGAGTCGAGTCAGGTGCCAGTCACCGCTGATCCTCCAGAGTCGAGTCAGGTGCCAGTCACCGCTGATCCTCCAGAGTCGAGTCAGGTGCCAGTCACCGCTGATCCTCCAGAGTCGAGTCAGGTGCCAGTCACCGCTGATCCTCCAGAGTCGAGTCAGGTGCCAGTCACCGCTGATCCTCCAGAGTCGAGTCAGGTGCCAGTCACCGCAGATCCTCCAGAGTCGAGTCAGGTGCCAGTCACCGCTGATCCTCCAGAGTCGAGTCAGGTGCCAGTCACCGCTGATCCTCCAGAGTCGAGTCAGGTGCCAGTCACCGCTGATCCTCCAGAGTCGAGTCAGGTGCCAGTCACCGCTGATCCTCCAGAGTCGAGTCAGGTGCCAGTCACCGCTGATCCTCCAGAGTCGAGTCAGGTGCCAGTCACCGCCGATCCTCCAGAGTCGAGTCAGGTGCCAGTCACCGCTGATCCTCCAGAGTCGAGTCAGGTGCCAGTCACCGCTGATCCTCCAGAGTCGAGTCAGGTGCCAGTCACCGCTGATCCTCCAGAGTCAGGGCTAGTCACCGCTGATCCTCCAGAGTCAGGGCTAGTCACCGCTGATCCTCCAGAGTCAGGGCTAGTCACCGCTGATCCTCCAGAGTCAGGGCTAGTCACCGCTGATCCTCAGGGACTGAGTCAAGTCACCGCTGATCTTCAGGGACTGAGTCAAGTCACCGGTGATCTTCAGGGACTGAGTCAAGTCACCGGTGATCTTCAGGGACTGAGTCAAGTCACCGGTGATCTTCAGGGACTGAGTCAAGTCACCGGTGATCTTCAGGGACTGAGTCAAGTCACCTCGGATCTTCAGGGACTGAGTCAAGTCACCTCGGATCTTCAGGGACTGAGTCAAGTCACCTCGGATCTTCATGAACAAAGGCAAGTCACCTCTGATCTTCATGAACAAAGGCAAGTCACCTCTGATCTTCATGAACAAAGGCAAGTCACCTCTGATCTTCATGAACAAAGGCAAGTCACCTCTGATCTTCATGAGCAAATGCAAGTCACCAATGATCTTCATGAGCAAATGCAAGTCACCAATGATCTTCATGAGCAGTGTCAGGCAAGCACCAATCTTCTGGAGTCCAGTAAGGACACCAGGGAATTACCAGAGTTTCGTCGTCCCGTTGGTCCAGCCGCACGGAGGTATGCTCCGCCTTGGGGGGCTCTGGTCCTGACCACATGGCTGTGGTGGTCTTCTGCTCCGCCCTGGGGGCCTTCCGCCCTGACCACACGGCTGTGGGGGTCTTCCGCTCCGCCCTGGAGGACTCTGGCTTCTTCCACAAGGATGTGGTGGTCTTCTGCTCCGCCCTGGGGGGCTTCCGTCCTGACCACATGGTTGTGGTGGTCTTCTGCTCCGCCCTGGGGGGCTTCCGCCCTGGGGGGCTTCCGCCCTGACCACACGGTTGTGGTGGTCCTCTGCTCCGCCCTGGGGGACTCCAGTCTCCACCACACGGACGTGGTGGTCTTCTGCCCCGCCCTGGAGGGGCTTCATGTTGTTTTTTGTTTTTGTGTTCACTCCTGTCCCTGTTCCTCTCTGTCAGTCTGGTCCTCCGTCCCTCCCCCTGAACCTCCTCCAGTCCTCCTCCCTCCTGGTCTCCCTGTTTGGTGTTCACACTTCTGGTGTCTGTTCCCCATGTTTTTCTTTTCTGGCCCTCCGTCCCTCCCCCTGAGCCTCCACCTGTCCGCCTCCCTCCTGGTCTCTGTTTTGTGTCTGTCGTGGAGCGTCTGGGAGCCGCTCCGTAGAGGGGGGGTACTGTCACATTGTCTGGGTTGTGTCCCTGGGTTTCCACTAGATGTCCTCCTTTCCCACGGTGTCTGTCACCTTATTAACTGTCTGTTCCCTTATTTGGTCACCTTCCTCCTTGTTGAGTTAATTGATTATTCCCCACCTGTCTCCAGTTCCCTCATTCACCTTCTGTGTATTTATACCCGGTCTGTCTGTGTATGTGTCACGGAGTCCTTGTTGATTGTTTAATTCATGTCCGTCAGCTCTTGTCCTTGCCTTGTGTTCGTGTCTTGTTTATGTTTGGATGGATGTTTTGGTCTCGACCCCTGCCTGGACTGTTTACTCTATTTGGATTACCCTTTAATAAAAGACTTACCTGCAATTGGTTCCCTCTCCCGTGGTTCTTTGTAACACCGATCGTGACAGAGGTTGTATGGAAGCCCAGGTTTCTTTGACAGTGGCCTTCAGCTCATCTGCATTTTTTGGTCTCTTGTTTCTCATCTTCCTCTTGACAATACACCATAGATTCTCTGTGGGATTCAGGTCTGGTGAGTTTGCTGGCCAGTCAAGCACATCAACACCATGGTCATTTAACAAACTTTTGGTGCTTTTGGCAGTGTGGGCAGGTGGCAAATCCTGCTGGAAAATTAAATCATGCTTCCTTCTGATGACCAGCTTTTTGAAGATACTGAAGTGCTCCAAAATTTCTTGTTAAATGGGTGCAGCGACTTTGGTTTAAAAAAAAAAAAAAAACACAAACACCAGCAGATGACATTGCACCCCAAATCATCACAGACTGTGGAAACACTGGACTTCAAGCAACTTGTGCTATGAGCTTCTCGACCCTTCCTCCAGACTCTGGGACCTTGGTTTCCAAATGAAATACAAAACTTGCTCTCATCTGAAAAGAGGACTTTGGACCACTGGGCAACAGTCCAGTTCTCCTTCTCCTTAGCCCATATAAGACGCCTCTGACATTGTCTGTGGTTCAGCAAATTCCTTGACACGTCTGTGTGTGGTGGCTCTTGATGCCTTGACCCCAGCCTCAGTTCATTCCTTGTGAAGTTCACTCAAATTCTTGAATCAATTTTGCTTGACAGTCCTCATAAAGATGCGTTTCTCTCGGTTGGTTCTGCAACTTTTTCTTCCACACTTTTTTCTTCCACTCAACTTTCTGTTAACATGCTTGGATACAGCACTCTGTGAACAGTCAGCTTCTTTGGCAATGAATGTTTGTGGCTTACCCTCGTTGTGAAGTGTGTCAATGATTGTCTTCTGGACAACTGTCAGATCAGCAGTCTTCCCCATGATTGTGTAGCCCAATGAACCAAACTGAGAGACCATTTTGAAGACTCAGGAAACCTTTGCAGCTGTTTTGAGTTGATTAGCTGATTGGCATGTCACCATATTCTAATTTGTTGGTGGGTTTTTGTTAAATGTGAGCTAAAATCATCACAATGAAAAGAACCAAAGACTTAAACTACTTCAGTCTGTGTGTATTGAATTTATTTAATACATGAGTTTCACAATTTGAGTTGAATTACTGAAATAAATGAACTTTTGCATGGCATTCTAATTCATTGAGATGCACCTGTATATGATGGTTATCCAGCTTTATTCATGATATATTCATGATATAATTCTGATTTATGAACTGCATTGGCCCAACAAAATGCAAAATGACTCAAATGACCTAGCCCTAGGCCAATGAGGAAACTCAACACTTTCGTTTTCCATAAGAGTCATTCTATATTTAGGGCCACATTTCATGTCAGCCAAAAAGTCAGAAGTCAGAAGTATTCTTTTTTTTTGATAAATAAATTAGGTGGTTAATATATATCCCCTTAATGTGCTAAATTAGTTTTTGAGGTTATCTGTTACAGATTTGAAAATATGAATTTGGGGCTTTATAATGGGAGTACGTGATTCTGATTGGTCAGTCACTCGCTCTCGTTTCATAAAAAACACAGCTGTTGCCATTTTGCTATGATTGTTTTGTATGATGTAATGGATTAGAAGATAACTAACAAACTGGTAAGATTTTAAAACATTTTCATCTTAAATCTTTTATTGCTTTACTTATTTATGTGGTGAAATGTGTAATAAGTATTTTGACTGCACCGTTTCCCTTAAATGTCCATCTAGTTTGAACGTGCCGCTTGCAACTGCTGTGTTCACGGAAGCTTTGCATTAAAATATTTAATAATAATATTTATATTATTATAATAGTAAATGAAGTTTTATAATGCATCATGACACTTCAAGTTGTAAGGACTTATACAATAACATCATAATACTTTACCAGTCATGACTAAACAGAAATAGATGTATGCCAAATTATAATATTATATATTTATAATATTATATAGGTTTATGTCAATCATGAGGAATTTTGAATGCTTTTTAACACTTGACAAATGTGAATATAATATTATGGATACGAAGTTCATAGAAAGTGTGGCTGTGATTAGATCAGTTAAGTTTATAAATAGTTTTCCATGATTTTAGGCAATTCCTATGTCATTTCTTTGTAATGACAATTATTTATTTATATTTATTATTTATTTTTATCAACAACACTCCGTGGGAGGATAAATTGACACTAAATTGCCAACATTGTCAATTGTGTTAATCCTTGTCAACTGTGTTGTTTTATATTTTGCATTACCAACACCAGAAGTGTGATAACACATCAATCAAACACTGGTCCGAATACTGTATTCGGTATATTATCAAGTTATAGGTCAATTTGCAAAAAAATTGTGTTGATCATATGCACAGCCCTTGACATCAATTAAAAAAGCATTTTAAAATCTTAATTTTGCTTTCCTAACTATGTAAGTATATGACCATTGTATTTTTTTATAGCATTGTTATTGCCTTCCTGCGTACCCCATCAGACTAGACCTGTGTTTTTTGGTGCATTTAAGAACCATTTGATACCACTGGTAATTATTACAGTTAAGGCTAGTTTCATGTTGTGATGTGGGTCAGCTATTGGAAAATTTTGGTCAATATGTTTACCCTTTTGTTAAAGTGATTAGCTTACTTTTTATTGTTTATATAACTTTACATAATGTCACCCATCATCCTCCCTTTACCACTTTGTTTTGCTTCACTAAGATATAAACTGCTCCATAATGTTGACATCCTGTAGTGAGATTATTTCTGTACCTTGGAAAAAACACACACTCATTTCCTGGTTTGAGAAAAATACTAAATGGCAACATCAACATGACCCTTGCCCTATGTGCTTGGCAGCTGTAAACATCTTCCACAGAATGATTTGATTCATCATAATTCTTAGTGTTAATGTTTTTCTACAATAAAATTCAGGTTCTTCACTCTATTTTATGTTAATTATATTATTATTTTTTAAGTCGTTAAAACATAAACAAATATAAATTAAAAGGAATATATTTTAATTGCGCTTGTTTGACTTTGCTTATGCTTTAGTAATACAATAAAGTATCTGTGGAAAATAACAGTGCCATATCAAGTTCTATTAAAAGCATAATATTATTTGTCAAAACTTGCCTGACACTTTATATTTGTCTCTTTTTTTCTTCCTTTTATATTTCTTTCTTTTCTCTGCTTTTTGTGCATTTGTTTCAGAGACTTCAGAGGGACTTTCTAAAGACTTCTATTACTTTTATACTGTCCAAACAATATTTTCTATCCCCTAACCCAACCCTGAGCCTAAACCCACCCCTTACAGAAAATCTGTTTGCATTGTTACACTTTCAGATAAACATCATTTACTATTTTAATATTTTTCCCCCTAGTAGGGACTGCAGGCCAGTCCCCACAATGTCAAAATTTTTAGGTTTTACTATCCTTGTGGGGACATTTGGTCTCCACAATGTAGCATAAACAAGTACACACACACACACACACACACACACACAGAAAGAGCTGACATCTCTCAGTATTCAGTTGTGTATTTGAGGTTTGTTGAGATAGAGTGACTTTCCAAACAATGACCCAGGAAAAAGCCCAATCTTTCATTTATTGCATTTTAAGTTTGACTCATAAAATATTCATGGTTGTTTGCAACTGAACCTCAACACAGAATCTCCATCTATAGTTTATGTATTGCATGCAGCCACTTGTAGCAGCATCGTCTTGATGAAATATAAATGAGACGTCAAGTGTTTTCAGTGTGTTCTTTGCCTCATTCCTCTCTCAACCTTTTATAAAAACAGTAACTCAGCTATAGTACAGCCAAAACACTACAGCACGACTAAACTGAGGTGAATCAAACAGATGTATTCAGGTCAACTTCCAAGAGAGGATGCAGACCCAGCACTATAGCAGGAAGGAGGAGCTCTGTCCCTTCTTATCAGCGGCCGCCTGCAACATCTTAGTTGTTTTCTTCAAGGAAGAGGAGTGAGTGTGTGTGTGTGTGGGGGTGGGGGATGGGGGGGGGGGGTAATAGTGATAATTATCGAGCAATGTCAACAGGATACCAGGAAAAACTGTGGGAAAGTTGTATTCACTGTAAAACAGCAGAAGTGCCAGAGGAAATATCTTAGACAATATGAGGGAATCTTTGAATATTGGCTGAAAAAGGCAAAGAACTACTGTTGTAGAAAAGAGAAAGAATGAGTTGATGTTGGACCATTTGTGTTTAGATATGTTAGTTTTGAATATAAGCCCGAATGATAAAAGTACTGGAAGCACTGAATAAACTCAAGGACAACATAATATTCTACTGAGCATGTAGCTCTGCATGGAGTGATTCCTCTCTCACATTTTTCTCTTTATGTCTCCAACAATATTTCACTTCAAAACATTCAGAGGGGTCCATATGAAAGAGAACGAAGTGAACTCTGAAGTTGACATTTGAGATGGCAGAAAAGGTGAAATGACAAGTAATGGCATTCAAAGAAAGGACAAGAACAGAAAGAATGAAATGACAAAAAGGTAACACTCAGCCCTTTGAAGCCTCCTCTCTGTGGATATGATGTAAAATAGGTAAAATATGAAGAAAGTTATATCTCTAATATATCCATAACTATATATTATATGAAAATAAACTCAACTTAGACAGCCTTAACGAGAAGAAATATAAATGTTTTCATATGAAGTCTTATTGTGGTTTGTTCTGTACACCAGATAAAATCACACATTAAAAACTACACTGATAATGGCTCAAATGGAAATAACTGTTTTTGATGCTGTGTAAATTTTCATTACAGTTCTCAGTGAAAGACAGATGAGAAGGGAGACATGAAGGACAATGCCACTGTGTTGGATGTTGTATCAAACTCTACAGAGAGAGGAGAAATAATTACCTGACATCTGTTTTAACAAAGTTAATTAGTCATTTATTTCCCCCAGCAACACATGTGATTGAAATATAAATGCCTTCACACTCTTGTATTCTATAACGAGTCTGTCAAAGAGCATAAATCAAACTTAACTTCAGCACTAACTGCTGTGAAAAGAAGGGATTAGGCAATGTGTTAACCCTATTTCAAATTAAACTTGATATAAAGAGATATTAGGCTCAGTCCCTTTATAGGACACGTATTGTTTTCAGTTCAGATATCAACAAGTCTTAGCCGTATCTAACTAAGAAGTAGAACACATAAAACAAACTGGAAGATTATTCATTTTAGTGTAAATATATAAATGGCAATGATCTTTCATGTTGCTTTATGTTTGTTGTCCAACCAGCCCGGCGGAACCTTCGGGGGAAATCGGGTGTGTAGTAACGGAATACAGACGTCTGACACTTTCTCGTTACTTCCGGGTTAACGGGATGTTGTGACGAGCTGCATGCTAACGTGTATACCACATTTCAGGTTATGGTTGTTAAAAGTCAGTGAAGACCAATGTCTGCCTCTGCTGAACAGGGAGCATCAAAAGCAAGGGATTTAAATCCAGCGACGCTGTCGGCGGGTAAAGCTCAGACAGCGGCGGCGTTAGTTGCTCAGGCCCGGAGCAAGAAACGACTCGTCAGTGCTGTGACCCACACAACCCCGCAGCCTAATAACAACAGCGGCAAAAAGAAGAAAACACAACCTGCGTTTTCAACTACTCAGGCTCCGGTAAAGAACTAACTCTAGCCCTATACATGACCGATCTACCGCTTAGTTTAGTGTTTTTTGCTTCATTATGTTTCTCATCGATGGTGCAGAATTTGTCACTGGCTGCTCCAGTGGAGTCGACTTCTGAAGGGAAACCAGTTGGAGCTGTTGATGTAGAGACTTCTGCCAAATGTCTTCCTTTTAAAAACCCCAACTTTGTGGTAAGATTGTTCTAGATTAGAATAAAGTCTAAAATGTTCTCTGTTCTAGTTCAAGACATTCATAAGTTCTTCCTCCTTCACTAGCACTCAGGTATTGGTGGAGCAGCAGCAGGGAAGAAAAATCGGACGTGGAAAAATCTGAAGCAAATTTTAGCAGCGGAGAAAGCACTGCCCTGGAAGATCACTGATCCTAACTGTGAGTCTGACTTAGAAAATAAAAAAACACTTCTAAGTCAGACTAAAATGCCTGTTCACACCAATGAAGATCACTATAAAGATCCTAGAAGCAGTGTTGGGGAGTAACTAGTTACATGTAACGGCGTTACGTAATTTAATTACAAAATTACTGTAACTGTAATTAGTTACAGTTACTAAGAAAAAATGAGTAATTAAATTACAGTTACTTATGAAATTTTTAACGATTACAAAGGGGATTACATTTGAATATTTACACACATCCACATACAGATTTAACTGATTTCTTTCCCAAATTGCACTGACTATTCTGAGACATACCGCCCTAATAATTTCCGGGATGCGGAAATACAGTCTGGTTCGTAGAATACAGTCATAAAAACGAAATGCCTAACGCGGATGGAATATGCCACATTTTAGATGACTAAATCAAAAGTAGGTCAGTACACTTGAATCAAAACATGACATCGACTAGTGTCTGTGAATATAAAGCCCCAAAAATGCAACATATATGACTTGCACATTCTGCGTGTCTGTGGAAATCAGGCGCGGACTGGACACCGGGAGAACCGGGACAATACCCGGTGGCCTGGCAGCCGATTTTGCCCCACTATTTAATATCATTATTGTATAATTGCCTGCCGAATGTACTAAAGCGATCATTTGCGAATCAGCCATTTGATAATTAAATCTCTAATAAGTCATGAATTTTTAGTTATGACTCGCGCGCTCTCCGCGCCTCCGCCAAACGGTTTGGATCAGACTCAGAGTAATCAATGCGAGAGAGAGAGAGAGAGAGAGAGAGAGAGAGAGAGAATACAGTGGACTGCTGAAGCAGAGAAGCAGAACTACTGTTCAGGGTTTCAGGTCAGTTTCATCTGTAAAGATGCTTTTATGTCTTTGTTTTTTTATTTATTTAATCAAGCAGCAGCACGTTGCTCATCAGTCATCACTCAAAATACTATATAAAGGACATCATTATTATCTGTTGTAATATTACAGTAGTAATTTAGCTGAAAAAAAATCAGATTTTTTTTATAGGTTTAGGGGGAGCTACGACAGACAACAACACAACCCTTATGAAAATTAACATTTTAATATTTAACTATAAATCCAGGTTACTGGTTACTATTGTTTAAATGTGATAACCAAAAATGTAAAATTATTTTACGAGTGTATTTAATTAAAAATAAATACAAATCCATTTGCAAAAAAAACAAGGTTATTTTACTTTTATATAGGCTAATAAAAGCATGGTAATTTTTTGTAAGGGAAAAACATGACTCGTGTACAGTATTAGGATTTTTCTATAAAGATATTGTAGTATTGTAGAGTATTGTATTGTAAAGTATAGTTTTGTTCAATATTGAGTATTAAAGTCATGAGAGAGATGGATAACAGGGCAAAATAAAGAGACTGAAGAGAAAAATGGAAGTGAATTTGCCGTTCAGGAATTTGCCTAACTTTTAAGTATTTTACATGTCCCCAAATTAAAGATTTAAACCTTTTTTATGTCAGGTCCATACAAAAAATAGTTTTGTCCATGAATTTGTTTGTATGAGTTTGAATTTTTCAGTCTGAATTTTTTTTCCCAGTCCGCCCCTCCTGTAAATTAATGGCAAAGACATGGTTTCATTTACTACACACAGGCCTACTGAAGCTCGCAGTGTTTTCAACCTCTGCTGCCTCAATATAGGAGTACACGAGCACATAAACATAATTTCTAGAACTGCTCTGTGTCACTTCATGTGCAGTTTACTTATTTTGAGAAAACTATCATCATATACAGAGACAGCAGTTTCAAAAAAACACCAATGTTTCAGGAGTTTATTACACAGAATACGTCACATGCTTATTAGATAACTGTATTTAAGTTGATGTATATGCTTTTATTTATTATTCTTTAATTTCACAAATTTAGAAAAGTAATCAAAAAGTACTCAAAAGTAATTAGTTACATTACTTTAATAAAGTAATTGAAAAAGTTACACTACTATTACATTTTAAACAGGGTAACTTGTAATCTGTAACCTATTACATTTCCAAAGTAACCTTCCCAACACTGCCTAGAAGATATAAGAAAATTATACAAACATCTAATCTAATTGTCGAATCATTTCAGTTAGCCAATGCATTTATATATTTAAATGTTGTTGTATGTGTTGATTTAATTTGACAACATTTAAAAGTCTTTTGTTGTTTTTGTGTGTCAGACTGCAGCATAGATGCGCCTCCTTCTATGAAACCTGCTAAAAAGTACTCTGACATATCAGGACTGCTGGTGAGTCTCTTGGAGAATGTTGTCTGTTAATAATTTGGAAGCAGTCACCATTTTATGAGAGCAGGGGTATTATTTAACTATGCTTAATGATGTTTGTATCTTTGTTTCCCAGGCAAACTACACTGACCCTCAGACTAAACTGCGCTTTGCATCAACAGAAGAGTTTTCTTACATCCGTCAGTTGCCCACAGATGTGGTGACTGGATACCTGGCTCTCCGTAAAGCCACCTACATTGTGCCATGAGAGAGAATATAAATCTTTCCTAAATGTACTTTTACATGCTGACTGTCCAATGGATATAAAGGACTAACATAGTTATATCCTGTTCTGTTCCTTGTGTATGTTTATAGTTGCTGCCTTTATCAATTTTAGCACAAAACAATTAAAGGTGGAAAATTGTATTTACCAATGCATTGTTGAATAATAAGAGGGTCTGTACTTTAAAATGACACCGTGATCCTCGAACACCAATGTTTCTTCCTTTTTATGTAAATCTCATGCATGTAAAATACCACTGAAAAATAGGTGAATCCAGAACATAACCCCAACTGTGACGTTACAGTCGGGATCATTTTACTGTATATGTATGCCCCCATTATTTGCATATACCCGCCCAAGTTCTAGGCCTGCAGGACCTGTGCATCATCAGAAGTCCTGCAGCTATTGTAGAAACAAGTGAGGATAATACTGAAAATGGCAGATCATGGATATAAATGTTATGTTCCAGGCTGTTCAGGGGATGTGAGCACTTTCCATACCCTTCCCACAGAAGAGAACTGTCAACAGGCATGGTTGATGTTTATCTATAACCGCATACCGAAGCAATTCAATTCGAAGTTGTTAGTTTGCTCTGCCCATTTCACCACTTTTTCAAACCTGGGACAATATCAAGCAGGCTTCGCTCAGCGTTTGATACTGAAGAAGGGTGCAATTCCAACTAAATTGCCCTTACAACTGCTTCCACAAGCAGTAAGTATTTATTTTATCCACTTCTTAACTGTGGATGCCATTTCTATTTAAACTGAAAGTTTCGTATTGAGTTAACATTAACGATAATTTACCATCTTTGTTGTTGAGAACGGAGGCAAGATGCTACTAGAGTAACGTTAATCTTATCTTACTAGCTAACTCCAAATAACTAGCATAGATACTAGCATAATATAACCTATTTATGAGGAGGTTAATATTCATTTCTTCCTGTGTTGTCATATACAAAATACAACTAGATACATCTATGCCAATCACTTTACTTGGGCATAATTAATTTAGACTATATTTCATCAACAACACATAACTGAGGAGGTCACTAGGTTACTTTGGCTGCTTACATGTAGCTCACTCGCTCCTTTTAGCTAACGTGACCTTATCCACCAAGTTGAAACGATTGTCATTTGACAAGGTATCTACTCAATTTTTTAAAAACATTTTATGTTTGAGAACTGAAGTACGGTTGTTTTTGTATTTCAGAGTACATCACTGCTCCTGCATACAAAAGATGTAGGTTGCCAAACAGATGGTCCTATTGTTTTATCTAAGGCAACACAACTGTCCTTGAATACAATGAGGTCCCACCATCAAAGCAAAGGTAATATTACTTATCATTAAGTGCATTTGTGACGTGTTATAAGGACTAATTAATTGCATACCATTATTCATTGAAAGCTTGTGTAGTGGGTTAGTCAGCTGCAATTTGCAGTTCTATTCATAGACATCAAGATCAGTCTGCGCTGATGGACAGAGAAGATGGCTTTTGCACACTTATTGAAATATTGTTTGGGTTACCATTTCCCTTTTTTTAACTGTTAGGTGTGCAGGTGACAGTGTCGTCTCAAAGTGTTTCGGTAGCTACCACAAATACTGCAATGCCATGGCCCACAATACAGCCATTTACATCGACACCAGTGAAGGCTGGAAGACCAGCCAAAAGAGCCCGTGTTGAATTGGAGGAGGACATGAAAATCGGGAATGTTTCCTCTTTAGCCACTGATCCACAAGATTCCATTTATGATCCTGCACAGTCTGTTACAACTGAGACAGAATCATCATGGGTTTCGTAAGAACAATTATGTCTCCAACAATCCAGAAATGTTTTTACACAAACTGTGACTTTGTTTTCACTAACAGGCATAATGTTGTTTCTTTGGGGTTTTTTCTTTCAGTGCCACATCATTGCCATTCCATAAGGATGCTAAGTTCATAGTTTTTGAAAAATGCCTCCTTAGCCTGTTTGAGAGTTGTCCTGTTTGCACCAGGGCTTGTAATGTGCACCCACGCAGAAGAGGGACCTTCGTGGCCATTGACCAAAAGTGCCCCCACTGTGACTTCTTTAGACAGTGGAGGAGTCAGCCTGTCATTGGCAGCACCCCTGTGGGCAACCTTCAGTTGTCTGCTGCCATCTATTTCAGTGGAGCTTCCTTTCCGAAGATGCAAAAGGTATTGTGCTCTTTGTAAACACCTAATTAGTCAAAGCTAGACAAGACATCTAATTTTTTCCCCCAATTATTTTAAAAAGGTGTTCAGGGCGATGTACCTGAAAACGCATACATATGATGCTTTTAGAAGGCATGCCAGGACATACCTTGAACCTGCTATCATCCACAAGTGGAATGAGGATCAAAATTTGCAACTGCGTTACCTGAGCCAGAACAAGAATCTCATTCTTGGTGGTGGCATGCGAGCAGACTCGCCAGGTGAACATTTTTACTTAATTATGCATTGCACAAGTCTGTGTAAATATACATATGGTTGTGTGTTTCTGTGTTATACATAACTGGGCTGTATTTCAAAATGATTAGGAACTCTGTTTGTTTTTTTGATTACAGGACATTCTGCAAAGTATGGGTGCTACACCATGATGGACTTGCAGACCAACAACATTGTAGACATACAGCTGCTGCAGGTATTTTAGAATACGTGGACTTCAAGAGCAGACTGTTATGTACAACTACTAAAAAATTGCATGTATACTAATTGAATGTCATGTCAGCAGTTGACACCTTTGTTAGTAGTATAAATTTGTAACAAATCTGTTCACATTTCAGATAGACAATACCGCATACATAACCTTATCACCAATTTTTACATGGAGTGGAAGAGAATTCTACTTTTTATACAATTGATAACACATATATAATTCATGGATATATCACATTTACATTTTATGTTTGTGTGTTTGTACAGTCGTGGCCAAAGGTTTTGAGAATTACATAAATATTAGTTTTCAAAAAGTTTGCTGCTAAACTGCTTTTAGATCTTTGTTTCAGATGTTTCTGTGATGTACTGAAATATAATTACAAGCACTTCATACGTTTCAAAGGCTTTTATCGACAATTACATGACATTTATGCAAAGAGTCAGTATTTGCAGTGTTGGCCCTTCTTTTTCAAGACCTCTGCATTCGGCTGGGCCAATTCTGGGCCAAATCCTGACTGATAGCAACCCATTCTTTCATAATCACTTCTTGGAGTTTGTCAGAATTAGTGGGTTTTTGTTTGTCCACCCGCCTCTTGAGGATTGACCACAAGTTCTCAATGGGATTAAGATCTGGGGAGTTTCCAGGCCATGGACACAAAATTTCAACATTCTGGTCCCCGAGCCACTTAGTTATCACTTTTGCCTTATGGCACGGTGCTCCATCGTGCTGGAAAATGCATTGTTCTTCACCAAACTGTTGTTGGATTGTTGGAAGAAGTTGCTGTTGGAGGGTGTTTCGGTACCATTCTTTATTCATGGCTGTGTTTTTGGGCAGAATTGTGAGTGAGCCCACTCCCTTGGATGAGAAGCAACCCCACACATGAATGGTGTCAGGATGCTTTACTGTTGGCATGACACAGGACTGATGGTAGCGCTCACCTTTTCTTCTCCGGACAAGCCTTTTTCCAGATGCCCCAAACAATCGGAAAGGGGCTTCATCGGAGAATATGACTTTGCCCCAGTCCTCAGCAGTCCATTCACTATACTTTCTGCAGAAGATCAATCTGTCCCTGATGTTTCTTTTGGAGAGAAGTGGCTTCTTTGCTGCCCTTCTTGACACCAGGCCATCTTCCAAAAGTCTTGGCCTCACTGTGCGTGGAGATGCGCTCACACCTGCCTGCTGTCATTCCTGAGCAAGCTCTGCACTGGTGGCACTCCGATCCCGCAGCTGAATCCTCTTTAGGAGGACGATCCTGGCGCTTGCTGGACTTTCTTGGACGCACTGAAGCCACCTTTACAAGAATTGAACCTCTTTCCTTGAAGTTCTTGATGATCCTATAAATTGTTGATTTAGGTGCAATCTTAGTAGCCACAATATCCTTGCCTGTGAAGCCATTTTTATGCAACGCAATGATGGCTGCACGCGTTTCTTTGCAGGTCACCATGGTTAACAATGGAAGAACAATGATTTCAATGATTGAAATGATCTCAGCAGGTCCTTTAATGACAGCAATGAAATGCAGTGGAAGGGTTTTTTTGGGATTAAGTTAATTTTCATGGCAAAGAAGGACAATGCAATTCATCTGATCACTCTTCATAACATTCTGGAGTATATGCAAATTGCTATTATAAAAACCTAAGCAGCAACTTTTCCAATTTCCAATATTTATGTAATTCTCAAAACTTTTGGCCACGATTGTACACAGAGCAGCGAGCTAGGGGGAAGCTACCACATGGAGAAGGAGGGCCTTAGAAGAAGCTTGGATCGCCTGGAGGAAAGCGGTGTGAAGTTGGACTGCATTGTCACTGACCGTCACCCCCAGATACAAAAGTTCCTAAAGGATCGTAAAATCATCCACTTTTATGATGTCTGGCACATGGCAAAAGGTAGTGCTTATATCTTGGTTGACAAAATACATTTCAGATATTCATGGTTTGAAGTACCTCTCCATACTTCTAAGGAAGCTAACTGCATCAACCTTTTTCAATCTGTGATATGTTTTGCCTGTACATTTTACTTCATTAGGATTGTCAAAGAAGGTGGAGAAACTTTCCAGAGAGAAAGACTGTAGTTTGGTGAAGAAGTGGCATAAGAGCATCATCAACCACCTGTACTGGTCTGCCACTAGCTCTGAATCAGGACCAGAGAAGTTAGCCAAATGGACCTCTATCATAAACCACATTCAAGACATTCACTCACATACTGACCCAGCGTTCCCTAAGTGTCAACATGAACAAAAGTTGTCTAAGGACCGTAACAAGTGGTTTCAACCAGGTTTGTAACCTGAATGTGTTATTTGCCTAAAACAACCATAAGGGGCATGTTATGTAAATACTAAAATTTTCATGTGTTGTAACAATAATATTACACTGATTACCCCCAAGGTTCGAGAGCACTGAAAAGGCTGCATAAGGTCTTGATAAACAAGAGAGTCCTTTCAGATGTGGAGAAGCTGAGCCCACATTACCAGACATCAATTGTGGAGTCATTTCACAAGGTCATCTTGCACTTTGCACCCAAAAATATTGTCTTCCCCTTCATTGGAATGCTATGCAGGTATGTCTTCTCCCTCCCAACTTAAACATAGGTCATACGTTATTCTCACGTTAACGCATTAATTGATTAATGCTGACAATTATTTTATTGTGCGTTAAGTTTTTTTTTTATTATCATGAAAGTCTGTTGCTCACTGGCTCTGAATACACATACAGACAAATCATGGGTCACAGGAGGAGATGCTCCTGATCAAATTATTTAGGCTAAGCATCAACATTCACAAACCACTGTTATTTTTAACAGAAAAGAATGCAACAAGCTCGTAATCTTGAAAGTATAAGTTGGAAATTGGATGTTTCCGATAGCACACGTGAAGACAGCAGATAAGCACACTCGCTCAACACAGTGGAGTGAATCGATTTGCTAACTTTGTGGTTTATTATGTTGAGTCGTATGGGATGCGGTGACACATGTCCCTCTCACAATATATTGCTTTACAAATTTATCGCTTTTGCTGCACAGAAATATTCACGCAATCATGCCGCACGTATCTGGCGCAGTTAGCGCTCACACTTACTGATCTATATATAACTGAACCGCACTCTTGCCCACCTCTTCCAACTGAGACAGGAACTGCTAAATGGAACGATCACACTAGTCAAACAAACCAGGCTTTGGGGGGTCAAACACACAATACACTCCTTTTGAATGCATTATTAGTTTTGTGCATAACGATGCGATTAATCACAGACATTAATGTGATTAATCACGCTAAAATAAAATTAATCATTGCCCAACACATAGTATGTGTGAAAGGGAGCACACTGATGTTTTCTGTCTAGGGGGACTGGTTGTGAATCGCGAACAGAACAATTCAGTTCAGGGCTGTTCTAACTAAAAGCCGTGAAGTGCCTTTCAGTTACATTTTACATAATGGTATAGCTTGACTGTATTTTGAATATTTACATACTTGGTGTTAAATATCAACGTTGACGTACTGAAAATGGCAATATGATTAAAAAAAATTTGTTTGTCTTGTGCTTTAGGCTGTATCTTGCAGCAATGCACTTCAATGAGAATGTTGTCCAGCCACAAGGGAAACTTGTATACAAGCTTCTCTTTCCAAAGGCCAAAAAGGGAGGACAAAACATCAAACCAGTAAAGACAGAGTCAACATTTTGTAAGTTTTATCCCAAAAATATTTATTTTAAACAATACTTACAAATGTGCAAATAAATAAAATTAGCTTACCTTACTTCACAGGCTATGTCATCAACTTGATGGACTGTGTTTTTGAAGAGGTTTTCCGTGATCCCCTTCCATATCTGGATGCCATACAGCAGATTCCTGTGTCTTATTACCTGTCTGCTCAGCATGACAGACCTTACACAGAGAAAGCCATTGCTGAGCATGTGTCATGTTTCAGTCTGAATCCGAACTATTGCCCTGCAGCATCAGAAAACTCCCTTCATATGCGCAGCACCACACATGTAGGGATGACGACACAAACACTTCCTCCAAGGAAACCCCAGCACCAGCTGACAAACCACCTGTAGGCCAAATGTCTGAACTGCCTGCAGGAACAGACGGAGAGGAAAGCACATATTCTTTGATTTATTATTTAATTTGTTAACAGGTTTTATTGGGTGAAGTTTGTATGATGCTGAGGCACAATAAAAGTGTTATTTCAATAAGTATCTGTTATTAGTGCATGTTTCTTCATTTCTAACATAGATCAGATAGTATGGCTGTGCAATGCACTGAACTCATCATGTAATATGGATATGACAGAGGCAAATTCTACTTGACATGTAACAACTGTGTTAGATTGGCCTTACCTTCCCATCCCTCTGGGTCTCAAACGCCCATGGTCAGCTCTGTATACATTCAATGCATTTTGCAAAGAATATATGTTCAGAGTCCTGTCAGCCGGATTTAACGTACAGCACTTGAATTCTTGTGTTCTGGGTTCAGAGGGCTTTAACTCAAGAACACACTTCTGGGATGTAGAGGTTGGAGACAATTCATTGTTGGTTATTGGAATAACCACAGTGTCAAATAAAAGGAAGGGAGAAGTATTTTTAACACTGGTGTCTGGTGTGTTTGGCACAAAGATGATGAATATTTCTCACAATCCCCAGAGAAACTCAACTGTCCATTTCCAGTCAAAGAGAAGCTTCAGAAGGTGAGATTGGAGCTGGACTGGGACAGAGCAAAACTGTCATTGTTTGATCCTGTAACTAACACACATCTATGCACAATAACAACCACCTTCACAGAGAGTCTTTCCATTGTTTCATTGTTAAAATGTAGCCTTCTCTATGCTAATATTAGTGAAGTGAAGTGAAAGTGAAAGTGACATACAGCCAAGTATGGTGACCCATACTCAGAATTCGTGCTCTGCATTAAACCCATCGAAAGTGCACACACACCGTGAACACACACCAGGAGCAGTGGGAATATAAAAAATAAAGAAATTCACCTCTGCATTTTCATATAACAGATTACATATTTTCATGATAAATGCAGTTTTAAAAGTATTGATGATTTACCTCCTGATACTTTTATAGTTTTCTGTGTGTTTAACCTTCTCTTCTAAAGAATTCAGTGCTGTTTTGAGCTTCTCCTTGATTTCAACAAAGTGTAACAGAACAGGTCATACATTTGCTTGTTGTTACATGTTCTTATTACTCCTAATGACTCTCTGGAATAAATTATGCAGATCAGTTCTGATTGTTGAGTATATCAATGGTTTATCAATCATAATATCATTGTGATTTTATGTTACCCCAAAATAAAGTGAACTGACTCCTTTTTCCATTCATAGACAACTTATTGTTTAGCATGAACTACTTTCATTCTTATGCTGTTTATTTGAAAAAATATAGTGATATCACCTATATTTGTAATTCTAAATGAACCAATAATGATAATGCACAAGCAATACAAACTTCAGCCCTGATTGCTGGATGTATTTTATTTTGCTGCCATCTACCATCATTTTAAGGTATTACAATGATACGCTGGAAAAATAAACCAGCAAACCTAAATCTGCTTTAACTTGCCTCTTTTAACCAATCATGATTTTTTATTATGATCTTTACACATCAATGTATCGTAATGAGCAGCAGGGTTTTATTTGGTTTTGTCTGTGTATGGTTTTTTTTTATTGTATGTTTTAACCATGATTCCCATCCACTTACATGAAAACAGATAGACTGCAATGGTTTGACTTAAAATCTTGGTTTACTTCTACTGAAGAAACAAAGTCACCTACATCTTGGATGCCCTGGGGGTAAGCAGATAAACATCACATTTTCATTTTTGGGTGAACTATCCATTTAAGAAAGCTAAATTTTGATGAGCTTAGCTTAAACTGTTCTGTGGACAGACATGCAGTTTATAGTAATAGTTTATTGATTCACTGAAATTCACAATGCAAAGTCACAGATTTGCTCTATTGGACCATGTTGAATTGAACTGAAAAGTTCAGTCTCATATTCCTTCTCAGATATGCTGTCATACAGTTTGAAATAAGTCATTAATTTTTTACATTTTTGCCTATAAATAAAGACTTAACTGATTTGGTTGACTGGGCCTGGTTGATAGTTTTTTTTCCACAGTGACAAGAGCTTGTAACAATTGTCCTTTGTAAAGGTTCAGATTCATCCAAGTCAATACAGAGAGTCATGACATTTTTAGTCATTTTTAGGCCAAATTCCCAGTCATTTTCAGAACTTCATAGGACATATTATGAAATGTAACCACTCAGATATGGAGCCTCACCTTTAATTAATATTTAAATATTATGTCATATTTCGCCCTGGAAAAATCACTGATCCTAACTGTGTCTCTGACTTACAAAAGTAACAAACATATGAATCAGACTAGTGTTGTCTAAATAATATTTTTAACATGATTAGAAGAATAATGCCAGACCATGTAAGTAAATGGATATATTTATATCTAAAGTGCCATGTCAGAGTGTCAGTGTGTTGATTTAATTTGACAATGTACAAATCCCTTCTGTCTTTTCTTCAGCATAGATGTATTATATGAAACCTGCTAAAAACCCACTAATTGTGTTATGTTAATAATGTAGAAAAATATATATTATTTGAATATTTTGAAGTTGTGACACTAAATTTGATATCTATAACCACATGTTTGAATATGTGTCCTATGCAAACTGCAGACTAAACTGTAGTTTTCCTTCCATCAGTTACCTACAGATGTAGTAACCGGATACCTGGCTCTCCGTAAAGCCACCTGCATTCTGAAAACTCCCCCGTAAACACACATGCACATGCTGACTGAATGCAGGATATGAAGAACATACTTGCATCAGATCAAATTCAGTTATTTGTGGATTTTTATGTTTTATATATATATATATATATATATATATATATATATATATATGCTCCATTCCTTTGGTTTAATTAATGTGGATACACCAAATATCCACCATGAACTGTCTCCAACCTCTAATCTGTTTTCCTGAGTTAAAGCTCTCAGAACCAAGAGCACAGGAATATTTATCAGAAAAAAGTTTCTTGGCAACTGTACAACTTTACTGTCATGTGACCATTTATTTTGTAACCCACCTTTCTGCAAGACTGTGATAAAGTTGTAACAAATGTAATGGTTGTTACATCAAAGCAAAAATAGGTGATTTAGCAATAAAATCATGCCAATCATTTAGCTAAATATTTATGGAATTACATTTGTTTCAATAATAATGAACGAAACCTTATAAAACTGAACGTAACTTTTTCAGAAAATATCAAAAATATGCAGTGATCTACTCTGATTGGATAGTGAGCTTTTGATGGACAGGTGCTCTCTGAACGGGAAGTAGAGACGCCACCCAGTGGCGCGCATTAGGGCTGCAACTAACGATTATTTTGATAATCGATTAATCTGTCGATTATTTTTACGATTAATCGATTAATCGGTTTGTGTACTTATATTTTAGTTTTTTCCATTTTTTCCCCAAGTAAATTATTAATAAATGGTCTTTATCATAGATAGATTTAAGAGATTTTAACCATTCTGCACTGTCATATCCTCATCAAAAATATACCTGGAGTTGTTTTATTGTGTTAGTAATCCTTTGTCGAACTCTTATGCAATCAGAACACTGACCCATACTCTAGCAAATTTCACAAGGAGATTTCAAATAATGTTTTCACCATGGCAGTCCTTAGACCTCCTAAAGTAGTTTAACATCCTGAACAAAGCTTATTAAGGAATCTTTCAGAACATATTTTCACGAAGAATAAGGATAAAACAGAATACAATTGCAGTGCATTGTATTTTATTATTTACTGGGAAAAAGCTTTATAGCTTTTGCTGTGAAATTGTAAACAATCCTTCAAAAAAAGTGCCAATGGGATGAAACCTGAATGGAACTCACAATTTAAAGTAAAATCCAACCAGAAAAAAAAAAAAGGACACACACAAAAAACCTGCTGTGTGAAAAAGAGCAGTGAATAATACTTAGAAAAAAAAGTGCATTTCAAATATCTACATTTACCTCTCTCATTCATTCATAATTAGGCTGCATCGCAAATCGCGCCTAAAAACGCGTGGAAAACGCTAGGCGCACCGCTTTCTCCTTTCCAAAGCGCTCGGGCAGAAGCGCCCCTGAGGCGTCTGCCTTTGCTAAGCAACCATGACGTGCTCTCTCCTTGAAGACGCGGAAATTTCAGCAAAGGATAAATGGATTTGCAGCTCAAAAAATGTGCTACTAAAATGTGCTACTAAATTTATTTCAAAATGAAAATCCATATACAACTATGATCAGCTGTTCCTTTCATCTTGACTGAGCTTTTAACGTTGTTACGGGAAACGATGAAGCTGATTGGTTAGTTCTTGTCACATGACCCGCGGTGCGGTTGCGGCATTCGGAAAAGTTTAAATGTTTTTAACTCGATGCGGTGCGGTGTTGGAAATAACGAACTTGAGCGCGCAAAAGACGCGATATGTGAACGTCCCCTTAAACAGTGCAGTAGTGCAGAGTTTACAGGTTACTCTTCTTTTTTAAAGGCTCAATGTAAAGTACTCCCACATCCCGCTAAATGCTGCAGACATCATGTCTCTGGCTGCAGAGACGCTGTTCAGGAAGCACGTGACATAAAACAAGGCCAGCTATTGGCTATTCGCTACTTCTCCTGTTGTACTGGCTGAGTAAAACCTCCGGTGGCTCATTACTGCCACACTTTGGTCACCGCAGATTTGAAATATGCACGAAATGAGCCGCTTACGGCAAATAAAAGTTATTTAGCAACGAATCGATGAATAAAAAGAGGGACAAAATCTAAACAAAATGAAACAAGGAGATCAAAGGCAGAGCAAATCTAACAGTCCTTATAGCTTTCTTATTAGACACTGAGATTACATTAAAATAGTTTTCCATTTCTTTTAGGAAAACAGAGAAGACAGGCAGGGGTGATTCTAGGATTTTCATTTTAGGGGGGCTCAGCCCCCCAATGAGGGTGTAATAATCCCTTGATGTGTTGCAAAAGAATTCAATGTCCAGTCTGGAATATGTTCTTTGAACTTTTACTGAGACTATTAATGAACTCGTTTACAACTATTCAGCAGCCACGCTATACACACACTTTACTTCCTTTTTTTCCCGTTTCCCCCCACGTCATCAGTCACGTCACATACTCAGACATAACTAATCATTCTATTACATCTCCCCCTTTCAGTCTATGGTTTGCCTTATAACAAAACAAATGCTTCATTGTTACTTCAAACATACATGTAACATTAGGCAAAACATTTCTTTCCATATGTAGAACATACAGTCTCAAATGAACCCATATTAACATATGTAGAACATACAGTCTCAAATGAACCCATATTAACTTGGGTTTACTGTAACCCTTTTCTCATAACATTTCTCAAAGTATTTGTGCTATAGCTATGCTATGTGTTTTGTCTTATCTTTCTTTCCTCACTTATAGGTCCAGGACTTGTGGTGGTCTGCTAATCCGGCTAGACCTGGTTCGTATCAGTCCGTCAGGAGATGGATTTGTTCCATATTGTTCTGGAACATTTGGTGTTTTGACAGCACTCAGTGATGTTTTTATTGTGGTCTCATGCTGTGGGGTATTTACAGATGTTGTTATTGGTGCTTTCCCCACTGGCACTTCCTGTAGGTGGCGCCTGTTTCGACGTAACATACCGCCTTGCTCTGTCTCCAACAGATATGATCTTGGTGTGACACTCCCCTTCAACACAGTTGCCTTTGTCAGCCAGGATTTTTGGGTGTCCACTTTGGTAAGGACCTGATTCCCTGGATATAAGACAGGTAGGGTTTTCACACCATGACGTCGGTTGTAGTAGTAAGCTTGTTCCCTTTTC
The DNA here is from genome assembly GCF_963082965.1 of Carassius carassius. Classification (NCBI taxonomy): domain Eukaryota; kingdom Metazoa; phylum Chordata; class Actinopteri; order Cypriniformes; family Cyprinidae; genus Carassius; species Carassius carassius. Next base: position 20,562,507 of record NC_081769.1, on the reverse strand, counting down.
TTGGCTGTATCATTTCTCTCAATGACTTTTTTGTTTGGCCATTTGGGTAACAGATTACTATCAAGAGTGGGTAAGGTGGTCCGAATTTTCCGACCCATCAAGAGTTCTGCTGGACTGGCACCTGTACTACTGCATGGAGTGGATCTGTAACACATAAGCGCCAGGAGGGGGTCTTTTTGCTTTAGAATTCTTTTGGCTACTTGTACGGCTCTTTCAGCATGCCTATTTCCTTGTGGGTGATGTGGGCTGGAGGTTATGTGTTTGAAATCTAGCTCACAAGCCAGTTCTCTGAACTCCGCACTGGTGAATTGTGGCCCATTGTCACTGACCACCTCTTCAGCTATACCATAGTGGGCAAAGGTGGCTTTTAGTTTTCTCACTACCTGTGTACTGGTAGTTGTTGGCATGTGTAGTACCTCTAGAAACCGTGAGTAGTAGTCTGAAATGACAAGGTAGCTCTGTTTGTTGTGTTCACACAGATCAATTCCGATCCTCTTCCATGGCCTTTCGGGAAGTAGCGTGGAAATTAGTGGTTCTCTGGGCTGAGCTCTTCTCATTTCTTGGCAGGACTGGCATGACGAGACTTTAAGCTTAATTTGGGACGATATACCGGGCCACCACACTGATGTGTTTGCTCTTTCACGGCATTTGCTCAGACCTTGGTGCCCATCGTGTATGCGATCTAAGATCTCCGCCCTCAGTTTTTCAGGTATGATCATTCTGTTGCCCCTGGTTTCCCTCTAGGGTTGAAAGTTCATTTCTCACGGGGAAAAAGTCTCTGGCCACTGGATGCACCCTGGCTATGTGTTCAGGCCAACCTGACCGAATATATGGGATTACCTGTTTCAGGCTTTCATCTTCGGCAGTGCTAGACCGGATGATGTCCATCTTTTGCTTTGAAGCCGGCATGCTGTCAATAATGGACGCCACATAGCACTCCACATCTGAGTGGGTGTCACTACAGTCCTGTAAATCATCTGAAGGGCTCCTGGACAGAGCATCGGCCACTATGAGAGTTTTCCCGGGTGCATATTCTGCAGTAGGGTTGAATCTCATCAATCGCATCAGCAGCCTCTGGCAACGAAGTGGAACCACATCTAAGTCTTTGGCATTTATTAGTGGCACCAATGGCTTGTAATCACTGATCAGCTTGAACTCATTTAGACCATACAAGTATTTTTCAAATCTTTCGCACGACCAGACAGCGGCCAGACACTCTTTTTCTATTTGAGCGTATCTGGTTTCAGCCTCGCTCAGTCGTCTGGAGCAATAAGCCACTGGTTTCCAGTCCTTGTCATGTTGCTGCATCAGTACACCACCGATTCCATAGCTGCTTGCATCTGCTGACACCATGGTTGGTTTTCTCGCATCATAAAATGCTAAGGTAGGTGAGGACATGAGGAGTCCTTTAATCTCCTGCAAAGCTGCTTGTTGGGCTGGACCCCATGTCCATGTTGATTTGACTTTAAACAAATCGTAGAGTGGCCGTCCCACATCTGCTAGGTTGGGGATGTACTTTCCAAGGTAATTGATCATTCCGAGAACTCTTTTTAACCCCTGGGCGTTATCAGGTGGAGGCAGTTTGTTAATAGCCGATACCTTTGCCGGGTCCGCCCGTACCCCCTCCGCACTGATTTCATGGCCCAGGAAGTGTAGCTTCTCTTGCCTCATCCTACATTTCCCCATGTTTAACCTCAGGCCAGCTGATTGTAGTCGTTCCATCACCAACTGTAGTCGTTGGTCATGCTCCGCCACGTCCCTTCCGTGGATGATAATGTCATCCATGTAAACATCCACTCCCTCCAGGCCTTCTAGAGTTTCCATCATTTTCCTTTGGAAAATTTCCGGAGCGCTGGAAATTCCAAAGAGAAGACGTTTGAAACAGTACCTGGCGAATGGAGTAATAAAGGTTGTCAGTCTCTGGCTATCTTTATCCAGTGGTATTTGCCAGAACCCTGCAGCTGCATCCAGTGTGGAGAACACCCTTGCCCCATTCAGTTTAGCCGTGATCTCCTCTGCTGTAGGTAAGACAAACCTCTCCCTTTTGACAGCTTTATTTAGCTTCCTGAGGTCGACACATATACGCACCTGTCCAGACTTTTTAGGAGCTGGCACTATCGGTGCACACCACTCTGTGGGCTCTGTTACTTTCTCTATGACACCTTCGGCTTCCATCCTGTTCAGTTCCTCCTTTACAGGTGTCATGAGGGGGATTGGGATCCTGCGCGCCGCATATACTGCATAGGGCTGTGCATTTTCTTGTAACGCAATCTTCACTGGCTGTGTTTTTAGTAAGCCAACCTCCTTTACAGGACTGTTCACCTCCAGAATTCTCTTCACCAGCCCCATCTGTTCAGCTACTGCTCGACTAAGTAGGTTACTAGGGGTCTCTCCTCTGATAACATACACTTTAAATGAGTACCGGTTATTCTTTAACTCTGTATGTGCTGTAAACTGACCAATGCAGTCTAGACGGCCACCTGGGCTATTCAGTACAGTCTTAGCAGTGAGCAGTGTTTTCTCAGGCTTGAGCATTCTGAATGCTTTTTCAGTCATAATGCACACATCAGCCCCGGTGTCTACTTTAAAGTTAACCGGTGTACTGCCAATCTCTAATTGTACAGTCCATTCATTGCATGAAGTTGTGCTATTAACTGAACCCAGAAAGTGGTAACTATACTCTTCACAGTCTCTTACTTCACTCACCACTTTGCTCTTGCACATCTTTTCCCAGTGTCCCATTTTCCTGCATCTGTTGCATGAGGATTTCAACGTTGGACAGTCAGATTTTGTGTGCATCCCTTTTCCACATCTGCCGCATATTTTCTCTCTTCCATTTTCTCTGGCATGTTGTTTAAATTTTTGCAGTGGAGCGTGTTGCTTCCGATGTGTGTATCGTTTATGTGCTACCTCTTGTACAGCACACGCAGCAGCTTCTCCTTGCGCGCTAACTTGTGCTTTCACTTCCTCCAATTGGCGGGTTTCTTGCACCGTCATCTCGAGTGTGAGATTTGAAATTAGCTGTAACTTGCGCGACAGCTCCTTGTCCTGAATTCCAACCACGATTCGGTCCCTAATGTGTTCGTCACGAGTGGGCCCGAACTCGCAATGCTCTGACAGTTCGTAAAGGGAGCGGATAAAAGATTCCGCTCTCTCTCCAGGACGTTGAACGCGCTGATAGAAGCATGCTCTTTCGTGTATTACGTTGCGCTTTGGTATGAAATACGAATCAAACTTGCCGAGCACTAATTCGTAATCTTCGTCATCTCCCTCCTCTTCGAAGGTGAATGAACTGAAAATATTCTCAGCTTCGCCTCCCAGGGCATAGATAAGGGTGCTTACTTGTACACTGCCGTCCTCTAAATCCAGTTTAGTCGCTGTTCTGTAACGCGTGAACCGCTTTTTCCAGTCAGTCCATTCCGCTGGTCTCTCGAAGCAAAAGCTTTCAGGCGGGTTAAACTTCGCCATCCCGACAATCGGCACTCTGACACCATGTAATAATCCCTTGATGTGTTGCAAAAGAATTCAATGTCCAGTCTGGAATATGTTCTTTGAACTTTTACTGAGACTATTAATGAACTCGTTTACAACTATTCAGCAGCCACGCTATACACACACTTTACTTACTTTTTTTCCCGTTTCCCCCCACGTCATCAGTCACGTCACATACTCAGACATAACTAATCATTCTATTACAGAGGGTATGATGTAAAAAAAAAAAAAATTATTAACTTGTTTCAATTATTCATCCAGTGACATGCATATGGCACAGTTTTATAATCACTGAGGTACCGAATGCCAGGTATTTATGGGGGTTCGGGGGCATGCTCCCCCGAGAAAATTTTGATTTCTCTGATCTACATATGTGCATTTTAAGATGTTTTGAAGGCCAAAAAATTGGATGACAATAGCTTTAAAACCATGTGCGGGCAGCTGTTTTTTTCTCACTTCATCAGCATCACACTCTTTTTCTCTTGGTTTTTATCTTGCTCTGTCTTTTCCCTCGTAAAGCTGAGCTTTGACTGATATAGGCTTTTTATTTTTGTCTGTCAGTGAAGAAAGTAAACATAGGTTCAACTGATAGGTTGATTTATGAATCATTTTCTCAGACAAAGCTACCAGGAAAGCTAGGTAACTAAGTCCATCAACAATGAAATATTAATTATTTTATTTTTTAAGCCTATTTAGCCTTTGTAATCAACAATACGGTTGGTTATTCACCAAGTCACCCCGTGAAAATCTGTTTAATTTCAAATCATTTAACTAACCAGCTAAACGTGTATTAATGTAACTGTCTATTGGCAATATGATTAATCTGTTCTATATTTATTTCTATTTATTAAAAATAACAACATGAATTATCAATTTGCCACTTCTATAAATCAAGTACTTAAAAGAAAATCACAAATCCCTTTTACTCTTACTCTAATATATGTATGTACACTCCTCCTGATTCATTATTACTTAATACAAAACTATATTTATTAATACAAAACAAAAAAAAACTCCAAAATAATAATGATGTTCTCTCTCTGGGCCATCTAGTTCTTTCAGATAATGATGTGTGTCTTTAATCATTTCTGTGCATGGCAGCATAATGTAATGCCAAAATACAAAATAATATGTTTTAAAGTTTAAAAAGTAAATAAATAAAATAAATCATGATCGTTTTCTAAAGTATGTTTTCATGGGTGTTAATCGCTTCATTTTTGTAGGAATAAAAAACAACTATCACACTGTGTGATAGGGCTGAAGGTGAACGCAGCAAAACGTATTGGTATTGGATGAGAAACCGAGCCGTCCCGTGTGCTCCCAATGCTCCAGTAACATTACATTATGTAAACTGCAATGCATTTATGACAAAGAACTGCACCGATGCAGATGTGATATCATAGCAATCTATCAATAAATGCACTCACGACAAACCTTGTACTCTCTGATGTTCGCTCTGCTCGGTAGAGTTGTGACGTTCGCGAACGAACCGATTCTTTTGAACGGCTCATAAACATGAACGATGGGAGCCGAGTCGCGGCTGGAGGGGAGCCGTTCTTTCTGTCGTTCTTTTATCCTATGCGTGTTTCACACAGATGCACACAAATGAGCTCCTCCGCGAGACAGAACAGTTGTAGGGGGAGGGGCGCACCCAGCGCAGGCCAACCCTTTATAGCGTGATGATATTAGTTATTAGTTGTGCACGCATCCTTCACGTCCTTCACATCCTGCGTGCCTCTGTCATTGGGTAGGAGCGTTGAAAAAAAAGCTGTTTTGCACAGACATTTATTGCAGCCCACTTTGTTATTGTTCATTGACTTGAAGGGGCTGATGTTTGCAAAGTTTACAGTAGTAATTGTATGTAGACATTTCCATTTTATTTATTCTAACTTTAAATATTTTTTGTTTTCTATCAAAATGTTCTTGTGTGATAACAATGTTCTTGTGTGGAAGTGTTTGTAGTAAAAGCTGTTTTGCACAGAAATTCATTGCAGCCGGCTTTGTTTTTGATGTTTATTTGAGTAGGTATTGTATGAATAACATAAGTCAACGTAGCTTTACACACACACACTTTGTACTAAAGGTAAATCCAAAATAGTGATGTCACTGTCTAAGCAGAGGGATTTGTGCAACCCTATGGAATATAGTCCACACATGACAAATGAGGTAATAATCAATATTTCAGAATAATTCAAACTCAGATATTGGTGTGTGATATCTGAGTTTTAATTATTTGACTACAAATCTCACCTCATCATTCTTCCCAGTGATTATTTCCAGGATAAACTGAGATGGCTCCAAGCTGGCTTCTTAAAACTGACAAAATATTTTAAAGAGCCAAAAGAGCCGTTCTTTTGAACGGCTCTTTGAAAGGAACGGATCGCGAAGATCCGGATCCCCTCAAAGAGCCATAAATCCCATCACTACTGCTCGGCGCCACTGAAGATTGAAAAATGCGCTAACTCCAAGCAGACTCAGATAAGGGGAGGAGCCGAAACTTGACGCAGCTTGCCGCCTTTTCAAATGAGTTTTTTTAAAGGGGACTGAAGCGATAAAAAATTTTGGACTGAAGCCCCCCTAAAAAGGGCCTAGTGACGCCCCTGTAGACAGGTTTATAGTTGGAGAATTTGCATTTGTGAATGTGAAATTTGTTTAGGATTTTTTTTAAATTAATTACAAAACTGTTATTTTTGTTTGTGGGGTCAGAGTCATAATACCCAAATATAATGTTTTTCATATGTACTGAGAAGCCTTGCAAAATCTTACACTTGACAAACACTCCAATATCATCCCAAAGTTTCTGAGTGTAGTGACATGACCAAAATAAGTGTATGTTTCTTCAGAACTCGAACAAAAAGAGTTAGTAAGATCAATTTTTCAGATTTAAATCTTTGTATACAGTTCTCTACAGGGTAGAACCTGTGTATGAGCTTAAAATAAATGTCTTTCACTTTGACTGTGAAAAAGTTTTTTTTTTGCGGTAGAGACCAGATTTAATCATCACGAGAGCTTTCCAATACGCGCGCCATTGGGTGGCGTCTGTTCTTCACGATCAGAGAGCACCTGTCCATCAAAAGCTCACTATCCAATCAGAGTAGATCACTGTTAACCCAGCCCCCACGAGAGGTTTGTGTCAAAACACCAAACGAAAAACTGCGAAACGTAAGCGAAATCTGTGGCATTGCATTCAGAGTCCACGATTAGAGAAAATGAATCTTTGAAAAACATTAACAAAGAATGAAGTATATTTGAAGAAATTTGTGTGACTTGAGTTCATTTTTTTTTTCGTTTTCATTGTTTTTCTTCTTCTTTTGTAATGGCATATTTTTTATATTTTCTGAAAAAGTTATGTTCAGTTTTATAAGGTTTCGTTCATTATTATTGAAACAAATGTAATTCCATAAATATTAGCCTGAACTGGTAAGCTACAGTAGCAATTTTTCTTTTCCAAAAAATGGCAGATATGGGGAAAAGTGAGCCAAATGTTGTGGGATAAATTGAGTCAGCATTTTAACTTACCCCAGCATAAGGCACTGTAGTTAAGTTAAGGCTCTGAATTATAAACTGATGTTTTAATGTGATATTACTGGTTTAGTTTATCATATATACATATTATTTGTAGTTTATTTGATTAGGGACAGTTTACAAGTGCACCAAATTCTCTGATAAGAACCAGAAAATGCTTTTCACATTATAAACAGATATATCCTTCCAACTTTTCCAACTTTGGTGTTCAGCATATTGTTTCAGAAATGCAAAAAATAAATATTGAAATGTAAACCTCATTTGGTTGGTTTCATGTTGTTAAAAGTAACTTTATGAAAAGAAATATGACTGTTTATAAGAGGAAATTATTAAATTAATATTGTTATATTGTTATTTATTTTATTTGTCAGGTGGTCATTTTACACCCAGATGTTGCATCTTACCCACTGACTCGACTCGGCAAACTGAGTCATAGGAGTCATTAGATCTGATCGGGATGTTGGCACCCCCTCTCAATTAGCATACAGGCGCAGGGAAAAATAAATGTAGAAATGTGGAAATACAGAAATAAATAAATGTAGAAATAAATACATATATTAATACATAAATATATGAATAAATGTATAAATACATAAATAAATATATATAGAAATGCATAAATAAATAAATACATGTAAAATTACAGAAATAGCCATTTATATTACCAAAATGTATTTATTTTCACTATTATTTCTGCATTTGTTTATTTATTTCTACTTTTATTTATTCATTTTTCCTTCTGTCAGTTTTAGTCCTTCATAGTTATCTCCCCTAACAATCATTATTTCAAATAATTGTGTTAAAGATGCTTCTCAGTACAGGGAGAGAGTTTGACTGCTGGACAATGAGCAAGTTGTTTTGAGCACAAGAACAAATATTCAGTTCTTGTAGAATTGAGATGTCACTAGCCTTCATCTTCTCTGTCTTTTATTGTGTCTGATATATCAGCTATAGAGCTGTGTTCTGTCTGTTCATCTCAAGCTTCTCCTTCATCTTCTGCTCTTCCTCAGTGATTGAAGCTTCTTCATCTCGCAGAAACTGAAGAAGCTTCTTAAACTCCTCTTTAATCTGCCGCTCTGTGAGCTGAATCTTAATATAAAAACAGGGGTTTACCTCTGAGTTATTATACTGTATAGGTTAAATGTTTTGTTCATAAATGGTGTTAAAAAACTGAATTTGACTTAAGTCACCCTGATTTGCAGAACTCTTTTATTATACTCACTTTTAATGTTTCTGTGTTTTTAAGCTTCTCTTGAAACGATATCAGTCCTGTTATGAGCCGCTCCTTGAATTTAACAGTGAAACTGGGAAAATCTGTTTGATCAGTTTCAGTATATGCATCTACAGTGCAAACTACATTTTATTTAGACTGAATTTATTTGTTTTAGCCCAGAGTAATTTTCAGAACACAATTGACGCAATGGCCCACATTTTTTATTGTGGCATTACATTTCCGGATATTATTTATTTCCATAGCTTTTAGTTATTTAGCAGACATTTTTACCCAAAGTCACTTACAAATTAGATCCAAAAGACTTCAATATCTCCTCAAACATTATTTGCATAAATTAATTGTGTTAAATAAGCTTCTCATTATAGGGTATGAGTCTGGCTGTGCTGAATAATAAACCGCTGCTCTGTGAGCTGAGACGGAATAAAATCAGATTCAACTCTGCATTTCCATATAACAAATTAATTGTTGTGATTTTCCATGATAAATTCTATGTTGAAAATATTGAGAATTTGACTCCTGATTCTCACCTTGATATGATGAACTTATTTATTGAACTTTTTTTTCATGCCAACAGGAACCTGTAAATACAAACAGCACCTGGTATTCAGAAGTCCATGTTTTCCCTTCTGTAAAGATTCATGTTCATCCAGATGACCATAGTAGGTCATGCAGTATTCAGTGCTTTTTAACCCACGTTCAGGTCACATTTTAAAAAGTTTCCAATCAGGCCCCAGTGAGGATTGAACTCACGACCCCTGGTTTACAAGACCAGTGCTCTAACCACTGAGCTATGGAGCCTCACCTGATGGCTGTCACTCATGTAAGTCATATAACATTGAATTAGCGTGACAAAGCCACACCTATCAGACTTGGCAGAAAGCCTAAGATACACTATATGGACAAAAGTGTTGGGACTCCTGACCATTGTGTATTGGAGTTGATCCCCCTTATGCAGCAATACAAATCTTCTGTGAAGGCTTTCTATAGGATTTTGGAAAGCTTCCGTGGGAATTTTGCCCATTCATCCAATAGAGAATTTGTGAAGTCAAGCACTGATGTTGAACTTGAAGGCCTGGATTGCAATCTCTGTTCCAGTTCATCCCAAAGGTGTTCGTTGGGGTTGAGTGCAGGTCTCTATATGAGCCAGTCAGATTGTTTCAAATCAAACAGATCAGATGTGTTGAACTTGTTGAGTATTTGATCACTATCAATAAATCCTCACCTTTATGTGTAGAACTTCATCACACTCTTCTTTCTTTCTTTCTTTCTTTCTTTCTGTGTGTTCATCTTGTCTTCTAAAGATTAAAGTGCTCTGCTGAGCTGATCCTCAAATGTAAGATTAAAATCTGTTCAATTTAAACATGACATTAATCTGTTTCTATACAGTGCTTTTAAAAAGTACTTCCAATAAAAACATTAAACAAAATAAGGTTTTGTTAGTTGACAGAATATGACAAAATATTACTATTAAAAATGCCTAACTAGGAGACTTTCTGGTTGTCAAATTTTGAAGTTCATGTTAATAGTTTACACCTGTTGTATATGAACTTGAGGGGAACTGATTATACAGAATATCCTTATAATTGAATTAATATCCAAATAATTGAAAAAGTGACTTGAATGTCCAAATATGTTCAAGGCCACTGTAAGTAGTCTGAGCAAAATTAAACATGACAGAATAACAGGAAAAACTGAAGATTTCACAGCACGTTTCATTTTCATTTTCCAAACAGCCATTATAATCAGCAGAAGCGTTTTCTTCACGTCAATGACTTTTTTATTTTTTATTTATAATTATTGTTATTTTTTTGTGTGTAGATAATGGTACAACAGAGAAAAACAAGAATCACTTCCTGGTATGAAGAGGGAGGAGTTTCTGAAGGTGTATTTGCCTGATTTCAGAAATAAAAGCAAAATTTAACATGAAGCAAAGACAAACTGAGTAAACACAAAATATAGTTCTAACATGATAATGTCACTTATTGAGGCAAAAAAAAAAAAAGATCCAATATCAAATAACCCTTTGTGAAAATGTACTTGTCCCCGTAGTTCTATGAAACATCATTAATAATGCGGATCAGCTAAACTAATGGGACCAAACCTGATTCCTGCCAGCCCTATACTCAGTTCAAATCAACACTTAAATATAACTTTTTCAGCATGAAGTTGGTTAAAGGTCTTCCTCAATAGCACACGATGCCAAAGTGAAAGAATTTCCAGAAATTATGAGAAAAAGGTGACTGAAATGCATTAGTCTTGAAAGGCATACAAAGCTATTTCAACAGCTGGGACTCCAAAGAACTGTCAGCTGCCAGTCATAGTAGTAAATGTCTGATTAACATCTGCTAAAACTTTATGTTTATGGTCCCTCAACATTCAATTTACTTACTAAAAGTAACTTTGCAAGTACATATCAACTAACCCTAACACTATATTGAGAGTTAGTTTACATGTAGCTGAAATAAAGTGTAACAACTCTGGGAACCGTAAAGATTGTTTCCAGAAGCGGTTGAGCACAGCTCTTGACTCATCCAGGATGTCACAAAAGACTCATGGACAACTACTTTGGTATTAAGTATTAACATTAACCCTATTAGAACTACTATTATTCATATGCTGTATAATTGACAAAATGTCACCTGTATTTGTGTCTGTATGTGAACCAGAAACATTACTTGGCACATTGTCGTAGCTTATAATTCATAGAAACTTTTTATTTTGCTGTCATTTACCAGCATCAAGCAAGGTATTACAGTGGCACATTGAGGAAAAACAGAATTGTGGAGTTACAGGACAGTATGTAATAAATAGAAATAGGGTTTACTCTCTAGAGAAATAAAAATTACATTAATTAGTTAATAATTTTTTTCTCCTGAAAGCCCTTGGTTGGAACAGCTCACAATGTTGTAAATAAATGTTCTGGTTTTATTGTAATGATGTTGATCTGTCTGATATTGGGTATCTTCATGGATGACTGTACTGTACCGTTATGGAAGAACAGGACCTGCGTGTCCCAGTTTTCCCTCTTCTATGAAGGTTCATGTTCATCCAAATGACCACAGTATGTCATGTGCTATTTTGTCCTCAGTAGCCCAAATTCAGGGTCATTTTCAGAACCGGTCACTTTTCAAAAGGTTTTCTACCCAGGCCCCAGCGAGGATTGAACTCGCGACCCCTGGTTTACAAGACCAGTGCTCTAACCACTGAGCTATGGAGCCTAACCTGATGACCGTCACTCATGTAAGTGACATAAATAATAACTCACTGTTAGCTAGCATAACAAAGACACACCTATAGGACTTGGCAGACAGTCTGAGATGTCGTAAGAGATTCAGCAATTGTTTGAAAAGAAAAGGCAAAGCTTAGGGTGTGGATCTCTTGGGGAAGGGTTTGAGAAGTTGATATGGACTTACTAATAATTGTAATACAGAATCCCTGAACATTAATGCATATTCTTATCAGAAAACACAAATATCAGTCAACACTCTTTTATGCTGTGATGGTCTGATCAGTCTGGCCACTTTCATATTACAGTCAGAATAAAAAACATGAGAGTGCAATAGAATCAGATTTATATGTCTGTAATAAGTTCATTTAGGAGTTAAAGACTAAAGGTCAGATGCAAACAAAATAGAATTGACTGCATCTGCTTAAATGTTTCATATAAAGAAGATTCGCCACCAGCATTCCTTATTCTTAAAGCAGAATAAACATGCCACATTTCGGTTAGTTTGCAAAAATGAAGAAAAAAAAACTTTACTGAATAAAATAGTTACAGATTGAACATTTAATTTTAAAGATTAATAAAACATTAATAATAAAATGTCTAAACATCATCTGCTTTCAATAACACATCAGTCAGAAATAAGGAATTAACAATAAGCATAATTTTAGTAAACATTTATCAACCTATTTCTGCACCACTATTAGGCATTTTATTCTGATTATTTGTTTTATATTTATATATTTGATTCTTTATTTAATACATTTAGTTCAGTAAATATATGTGTATATTAACACATATATGTAAATTAACAGCTGTATCTCTGGCTCAGTGGTAGAGCATTGTGTTAGCAATGCAAAAAGGTTGTGGGTTCAATTTCCAAAGAACACACATACTGCTCAATTAAAAAAAAATGTATACCCTGAATGCACTGTAAGACGGTATGAATAAAAGCGTCTCATAAATGTGTAGCCTCCTTTTGCATATAAAACTCAGCTGGTAATCTTTACCAGAGTGAATTGATACAAAACTATAAAACAATGGGAAGACTCTCTCTGTGAAGGTTGTTGTCAGTGTGTGGAGTGTTGTGTTAGTTTTACAGGATCACAGAATCACAGTTTTGCTCTGTCCCAGTCCAGCTCCAGTCTCACCCTCTGAAGCTTTTCTTTAACTGGAAATGTGCTGCTGGGTTTCTCTGTGGATTGTGAGAAATATTTATCATATCTTCATACTACACACACCAGACATTGGTGTCAAAGAAAGCTGTTCCCTTCCTTTGGATTGACTCTAACTTCCAAAACCCAGAAGCGTGTACCTGAGTTAAAGCCCTCTGAACCCAGAACAGGCAAATGGGTAAAACCTCTCTAGATTTTTGGGAACCAGTTGTTGTGTCTTGGTATGTCTCAGACTGGTCAGATCATCAGACAGAATGAGATGTGTATTTGCAGTGTTTGGGTCCAGAGTCACAAGAGCTGATAAGAGATACAAACAACAGGGTTACTTCATTGAACATTCTCTGTAGAACTATAGGGCCCCATGTGTCTTAGTATACTCTTGTGGTCACTGTGTATTCACTTAGACTCTTAAAAATTCTTTATTGGCATCAATGGTTCCACAAAGAACCTTTAACATCTATGGGATTCCAATGCACAGAAGGTTCATTATAGTGTTTCTTAGGATTATCACTCAAAGGTTCGTTGGGGAACCTAAAATTGCTCTTCTGTGTCATTGCTGCTTTATTTGTATGATCTGAGATCAGTGTTTTCACTCACTGTTTTGAACAAGTTCCTGCATCTTCTTCCAGACTCTGAAGGTCAGGTTTCTCAGGTGATCGGCCACATTAATCAAAGCTCCTGAAAGCATCTGTGGATCCTGCTGTGAACTCTGGGCTCTAGAATTAACATTCACTAGTCAGAACTGCAATGAGTTTGAGTTCACAATAACAAACAACACGGCTCACTTACAGTACCTTTCCATGATGACGTTTAAGCTATGGAAAATAAATAAGTAGCTGCTTTATTATACTGATGTTAATTTGACACAAGTGTATCAATATAAACACTTTCAGGCATGGTTTCAGGCATGGTCAATGTTTTTTTTGTTTTTGGTCGGACCCTCTTTAGTGATGTATTTTTATGATTCATATTTATTTGTTATTTTCAGAGTTTAATAGTTCCAGCCAACTCTAATCATTTAATATGCGGTCAGAAATGTCAAGAACAGTTTGAGGTCGTTAATGAAAAATGTTGTAAATAATTAAACATATAATATGTATATATATAAGATCTGTCTGCTCATGTGCTCAAGCTACTCGTTCATAATCTGACTCATCTGCTCTTCCTCCTTTCTAAGTGCAATGATTGTAATTTTTTCTTCAGTTTGCAGCAAATGATTAAGCTTATTAAATTCTTTCCTAATCTGCAACTCACTGAGCTGAGATTGAGTCAGAACATAAAACAAACAACAGAGAAATCTATATCTTCGCTCATTAAAATGATTTGTTAAAAACAACATCACCTGAGTTGTTTCTTAATGTACCTCTGTGTCTAGTTAAGGACAACACATTTTGTGTTCATTTTAACTCAACCAATGTGTTATTTCTGCTAATTTCTACACGATAATGTGTTATAGTTACACAATTTGTGTCAATTATGTACACAAAAAAAAGTTTGTTCAAAAAAAAAAAAGGAACATTTTTGAAAGTGTACACAGTAAAAGTATTACATACGTTTGTCTTTAATAATGATGCAAATCATTCAATATTAATATTGTCTTCTGACTTGATCTGGTGAACTTTATTATCATGTTCTGCTTTAATTTCTTTTGTGTATTCCAGTTTCTCTTGTAAGGTCTTTATTGCTGTTTTGAGCTTCTCCAAGAATAAGCGATGTGGAAATGTGTAAAATGCCTGTTAACAGGATAATTTAAAGTCTCCTGTTTGTGTGTAGTTTTAAATACATATGTGTGTGTGTGTGTCTGTCACAAAGGACCAGTCTATACGTATATATATATATATATATATAGATATATAGATATATAGATATATATATAATGTACATACATATCTTATATTTATTGTATATTGTTTATTAAATGTTTATAGAAAGATTCTATTCTAAGAATATGAAATTAATAAAAAACCTGAATGAAACAACTCCACTGACGGGGTGGAATCTGCATGTGACTGACAAGTTTTTTCTGAATCTCTGCACACAACACACACGGGCTGTTCATTATCCAAGCAGAAGAGTTTGAGTTTCTCATTGTGGAGACTGCAGAACTCCTCGGACACGGAGGTTCATCTCTTGAGGACCCTCTTTAGCAGACTTTTTTTTTTTTTGATGCCTTATGGATTTTGTCTGTAACACTTACTGGTGGGATTTGGGATTTGTAAAGGGTGGAGTGCTCGAATATTGAGCTTTTGAGTGCAGATAAGCTTTACCTGTCATTAGACTCTTACAAACACTCTTTTTTATTTGTGCATTAAAGCATTTCCTGAAGGACAATTAAATACTATGAGAGGTAATATCAAGTGTGCAATGCAAGCATATCACACTGAAATGAAAAAGCATTTTAGTGGTTAGAATTTCCATGTGTTTAACATATATTCACATACATAAAAAAAAAGAAAAGAAAAAAGATTGTGTGGTAGTTGCTTCTCTGTGGAATGCCAAATTAGATATATATGTATAAATATAGAGAATATAGATGCATAAATAAATATACAAAGAAATACTATAAATAAATAAATAAGTAAATAACGAGTATTTCTACGTATATTTCCTTATTTATGTATAACTGTAATTTTCCCACATTTTTTATATGTATTTTTAAAATAAATTTAACATTTCAAAGCAATGTTGAAATAAATAAATGTGAAAAAAATACACGTGGGAAAATATAAGTAGAACATTTTTGTATTTCTTCGTAGATTTATTTAGGCATTTATTTGTTTGTTTGTTTGTTTCAATATATTAATTGTGTGTTTATTTACGTATGCGTGTATTTATTTATTTATTTATTTATTTATTTATTATAATTATACCTACCGGAAAAGGAAAGGTTAAGCGGAATCAATGAATATTTTAAATATAAGAACAAGTATAAGGACAATACGGAGATTTATACAGATGGGTCAAAGGACCTACAAACAGATGCGACAGGGTCTGCGGTATACATCCCTAAATATGAGATAGGAATTAGCAAAAGAACATCTGGCAGCATAAATGTTTATGCAGTTGAATTATGTGCTATACTTGTTGCATTAGAATGGATTGAACAATGCAGGGATATTAACATTCTAGTATGCAGTGACTCAGTATCAGCTCTTATGAGTATGAAGACTGGAAAAGCTAGTAGTCATCAAGAAATATTATATGAAATCTTGTTTTTAAATTCAAGGGTATGTAGACAAGGGAAAAATATAACATATATGTGGATACCAGCACATGTGGGCATACAGGGAAATGAGAAAGTTGATAAATTGGCAAAAAAGGCAACAAAAAAAGAACATGTTGACATGGAAATTAAATTGTCAAAATCAGAAGGGAAGAGTCTAGTGTGGAAAAAGATAATGGAAATATGGCAACATCAATGGGATCATGAAAGTAAAGGAAGACAACTATACATGATTCAAAATAAAGTAGGCAGTATAAGAGAGATGTCAAATAGAAGGACAGAACAAGTGGTAATAGCAAGACTTAGGATTGGGCATTGTAAGTTAAGTGGAACTCTTCATATGTTAGGAAAACATCCCACAGGCCAATGCGATGAATGCCAAGAGGAAGAAACAGTTAGTCACATTTTTATGTCATGCAGGAAATTTATAAAAGAAAGACAAGAGTTGAAATATAGCTTACAAGAAATTGGTATAGGACAGTACAATTTAAAAAGTATATTAGGATGTGGAAAGAGTGAGCAAGGAAAGAAATATTTGTTTTATTTTTTAAAGAGGACTGGACTGGAAAAAAGAATATAATAAAAAAGTGACATGATAATAGACAACAGATGGCAGTAATGTAACATATTGGATACCAACTGCCTTAAAAACCCAAGGAAGAAGAAGAAGAAGAAGAAGAAGAAGAAGGTTAAGCGGAGCTACAACTCTGATGACGTAGCAGTTGTGTACGTGAACCAATCATTTTGTCCAGTGGCAAAAAAAAAAAAAAAAAAAAATTTGTCCAGTGGCAGTGGAGGCGAACTAGGCTCGCAGGATGCGGGCGGAGCGAGTGCATATGAACTAATGTAGCCTGCTCAAACATCGACCACGAACTCCGCTACCCCACGAATAACCTCAGGTAAGAATATTCATCTTTGTTTTTTGTTTTTGGCTGTAATGAGTTGCGCATGCAGTTCGAGCGACGATAGTGTGCAATAAAATAGCGTATTTTAGATGCATTAGCGTTTGATATTTGTCCACGGTACAGTCACGCAGTAAAGCAGGGGTTTGGATTGTGTGCTATCCGAATCACTTTTTTTCCTCTTGAAATACTGGGACATTTATCCGATTGCGTTTCTCTGCGATGATATCTTCTAAATTAAGTTGCCAAGCCCAAATGTAAACAATATGGCAACTAAGTAGCGAGTATGCATGCTGATGATGTGAACGGGGCGTGGTACTCAACTGAGCCTTTCCCGTTTTTTTGCAACTGTCGTTTTATTTTGAAATTATAATTTAAAATCGTTCTTAAAACTGATATAGTGGTTATTTCGTGGTTATAGTGGTAGCTCCATGACCTATGACGACAGATGCCAAAATAGATTTTGGGTTGGGCAGAGATAATCACTGACAGAAATTCCTTTAAAAATGACACTGACCTGAAGGGGAGGGAATAATTGCAGTTTATATTGGGTTGCAGCAGTTTTGCTTTATGTCATGGGTAAATGTTACAGGGGACAGTAATAGGCCAGTGGGACACTCATTGTGTCGAATGCCAAGAATGTGGCAGCATGGGACTAAATAGCCTCGGGACACTCTCCCATCCTGAATGGAATGGCTTTTCCTTGTCTTGACCTAATACTTGTAGTAATCTTCTGATGATTTAAAATGTATAACCTACAGTCATTTGAAGTTACTTCTACATCAAGACTCAAGAATATGTTAATCAAGGTGTCAAAACTGTAAACCTGACTACTGATTTACTTGTATAGCTCTGTTTGAAATCTAGACAACTATGAAAAAAGTCTTGTTTAATCTTTCTAATCGAGCTATGGTTTTCCTGCAGGTCCTTTGAGGGTATATCATGGCTGCAACCTCCCAGGTGTTCAGGGTCATCCGTGGCAGGAGGTTTGGTCAGATACTGGTGCCAGCCATGACATGCCAAAACTCCAGCCGTCCTCCTCATCCATGCATCAATGCAACTCAGCCACACGGCTTTGAACAAAGATGGCAGCACCAGGTGCGGGGATACAGGACCTCACCTGTATGGCACACCCACTACTTGACCCCACCTCAGGTTAACAGTATTCTAAAAGCTAACGAGTACAGCTTCAAAGTTCCTGAGTTTGATGGTAAGAACCTCAGTTCGGTCATGGGCTTTGACAGCAACCAGCTACCAGCAAATGCACCCATTGAGGATCGCCGAAGTGCAGCAACATGCTTGCAGACCCGTGGCATGCTTTATGGCGTATTTGATGGCCATGCAGGCTGCGCATGTGCTCAGGCACTCACCGAGCGCCTCTTCTATTACATTGCTATCTCATTACTGCCACATGAGACATTGATGGAGCTGGAGGATGCAGTGGAGAGCGGAAGACCTCTTCACCCGATATTGCAGTGGCACAAGCACCCCAATGACTACTTCAGCAAGGAAGCTTCACAGCTCTACTTCTCCAGTTTGCGCACGTACTGGCAGGAACTGCTGGATCTGAGCGCTCCTGGGGAGCAACCGGATGTTGCTGAAGCTCTTGTGAGTGCCTTTAAACGGTTGGACAATGACATGTCCCTTGAAGCACAGGTTGGCGACCCGAATGCATTCTTGCACTACTTGGTGCTCCGTGTTGCATTCTCAGGTGCTACTGCATGTGTCGCCCACATTGATGGTAATGAGCTGCATATTGCCAACACTGGAGATTGTCGTGCAGTCCTGGGCGTACAAGAACCTGATGGCTCTTTTTCTGCCCTCACGCTCACCAGTGACCACAATGCGCAGAATGAATCTGAGATGAAGCGTGTGCTGTCTGAGCATCCACTTTCTGAGGCCAAGAGTGTGGTGAAGCAGGATCGACTGTTGGGGTTACTCATGCCATTTCGAGCCTTTGGAGATGTTAAATTCAAGTGGAGCATTGAACTACAGCACCGTGTTCTTGAGTCTGGACCGGACCAGCTCCATGAAAACGAGCACGCCAAGTTCATCCCACCCAACTATCACACACCACCCTACCTTACGGCAGAACCAGAGGTGACGCGACACCACCTTCGTCCACAGGATCGTTTCCTGGTGCTGGGTTCGGACGGGCTGTGGGAAACACTACACAGGCAGGAGGTGGTGAGGATTGTGGGTGAACATCTCACTGGAGTGCACCAGCAGCACCCAGTCAGTGTTGGTGGCTATAAAGTGACCCTGGGTCAGATGCAGGGATTGTTGCAGGAGAGGAAGGCTCGCATCTCCTCCACCTTCGAAGACCAGAATGCGGCTACGCACCTGATTCGGCACGCGGTGGGGAATAATGAGTTTGGAATGGTGGACCATGAGAGGTTGTCAAAGATGTTAAGCTTGCCAGAGGAATTAGCCCGCATGTATAGGGATGATATCACAATCATTATAGTGCAGTTTAACCCACACGTCATTGGCGGACAGTAGAAGCGGACACACTCTTTCTTTCACATGTTCCGTTACATACAGCTCATCACACTGCATTATCAGTAATATCAGCACAGCAAAATGTTACCTATCTCTAACAGTGGAATGTATTACCCTTGAGTGTATTTTTATGTTCTTTTTTTTTTCACATATTCATGACAGCTGACTTGGAAAGGAATTCTGATATTCAGTAGGTGAGCGGTGTTTAGTGTTATATATGGAATTGAGCCAAACAGAAAAAAATATGCTAAGCTCACTGCAGACCTACTATCACAATTAAACCATCAAAATGCAACACAAAACCATAAATCAAGACTGGAAATGTACTAATGTAGGTTAAGCAGATTTTGCAATTAGGAGTTTATATAGTGCTTGTGTTGTTCCAAAATTTTCTTTTATGTTATATGCTTTTAATTTTTGAATAAATGGAAAGTAAAGCAAAGGTCATTTTTAAAAGTTGAGTAAGTGAGTGAGAAAGAATGAGAATAGAAAGCAAAATAGGTCCAGATATGTTCTTTTAAATTGGAGTGCTCTTTAACTGGAATATGTCAAATGAGAAGTTATCTTAAAGGGACAGTACACTCAAAAACTACATTTTTGTCGTTCAGTCACCTTCATGTAATTCTAAGCCTGTACGACTGTGTACGTTCGAAAACAAGATATTTGAAAATGTAAAAGTTAGTGGGGCCCCATCTTATTTTGGACCCCACTGGCTTTCATTACATGGACATAAACTGTTACTCATAATGCCTTTTTGTGTCCTGCAGGTTTCAGAATGACATAAAGGTGAGTAACTGATGACAGGATTTTTATTTTTACGTTAACTATCCCTTTAATGTTTTATTTAGGTTCATATGAACCAAAAAAAAAAGTTGCTTATGTGTTTTTCAGAATTCATATTCTACTTTAGTACCATTTGTATTCTATCTTTATTAGACTGGTAAGTTCTTCTTTTTGTACAGCATTACTTAGTAGATACAGTTTTTCATGAAGCATGTCTTGGAGTTCATGGGTCATCAAAACGTGGTTTGCACAACCAAATTATCTTCTCATTACTGTAAAAGTCCTGATGAAGAGGTCTGTGTTATTTTTGTTTTAACCTGTATGTGGAATCAGAAGTTGAGCATTTGTGACACTGGACCACAAAACCAGTCTCAAGTCACTGGGGCATATTTTTAGCAATATTTTTCATATGAGCATTTTTTGTAATTCATTTGGTAGTAAGTATTTTTCCAGGTGTCACAACATTTTTCAAGTGATTACCGGCCACAAGGTAAAGATTAGAATTTGAGTTCAATGTCTTTTCTTTTTTTTTTTTGGTCCGAGGGTTATTGAACAAGTTTAAAAACAACTCTGATTGTGCTTTCTTGCCTGTACATTATGTTCTCAACTCTTGCACAAGAACACAGCTGATTACCACATGAAATGTTTCGAATGATAGTCAATCAGCAAACAGTGTTATTAATGTAAAACTGTAATAAACTTATATGCTTGATGAAGTGTAAATACTGACTGCTTTATACTTGAAGTAAATGTATGCTGCAGCTTGTTACATTTGAAATGTTTAGTATATTTAACAATATTACTGTGCTGGTGCATGGGCATGACTTCTACAAATACTCTTGCCTTTTGTATTTTAAATGTTTTAATAAAAATGTAACCAAGTAAATATTGTCCAATTTTTGTATATTGTTGAAAGGAATGCATGCAGAGTAAAGGTTTTTAAACTGAGCAATCCAGTCTAGCAGACCTTAACAGGTCAAGGTGACACTTGTTGCCAGAAGCTGGATTTTATTCTAGGAATGCACATTTATTTGTAAGAAAAACAACTTCATGTGTTTGGAATGCTGCCCAAACAGAGCAGTAGGGTCAGGGACAGGGGTCAAATCATCATGGTGTCAGATGACAGTCTCTGATTTGGCAAACTGTCTATCAGAAGCCTCTATCATGACATGGCAATTCCGTTCAGTGGGTTCAGGACATGCATATCTGCAGTTTCAAAGTAAAGATTGTTATGTGGCCTATGGCCCTGACTTAGACGTGTAATGTTCTTGCCAAACGCCCACAGCCAGGTTTTTCAGTTTTCTGACTGACAATACCTTTTAAAAGTCTGGAAGGACTGGAAGGAAGAAGCCTCTTATGCTCACCAAGACTACTGAAGTTTTAGCAGCCATTACTCTGGTGTACGTTCATAGAAGTGATATTTAACTGATGTTAGTGAAAAGAATTAGAATTCTTCAGTGTCACGTGCTTCTTGAGAAATCATTCTAATGTGCTGCTCAAGAAACATTTCTTATTAACAATTTTGAAAACTCCTTAACATTTTTGTGAAAATTTCAAGTTTAAAATAATGAAATGAAAGAAACATCTTTTGTAAAAATAGAAAGGTCAGTTTTAACTTTTGACCAGTAAAATGCAGCCTTAATGAAAGTACTTTTAATGAATAAAAAACGAGTGTATTATTAGTATGGTACTATATACGTTATTTTAGATGAGGCTTAATATGCAATATTCTTCATCCACCAAGATGGCCCAAAAAAAAAAAACCCAAACCCCTAAACAATAATTCTGTCACTCTGACAGATTATCTGATCCTGGAGAAGGTTTGTTTTAATTTACAAAACTAATGAAGTCATCCGAGAAGTTTGCAGACACAACCTGAGTCCTCACAACATTAGAAATCGTGGGAATTAATTCAGTACAAAAGTAAATAAAGAAACTAGGTTTTAATTGCGCCATTTGTATGAAATTCAATTCTCCTCCTGGGGGCGCTAATCTTCAACAAACGGCTATAAAGTAGCCTTTCGAACCCACTTAAAATGTACACATGAAATACACCACAGCTTGAAAGACAATCATAAACTTATTATATCTGTAACATAATGCATGTGATGTATAGTTGCCTAATGTGTGTGTTAATTATCTGTACATACTGTGAGGCGCCTGAGATGATTGACTGATCTACGTGGAAAGTTGACCGATTGACGGTAAATAATGACGTTGACGTAAATCTGTCTCGCTTATTTTACTGTATAAATATTGATTTTATCTGCAGCACAACAAACCAGAAACAGTATAAAAGGACTTTGAACGAACTCCAATATGCCATGATGGCATATCCAATATGCCATTTTGATCTCAATCTTGCTCTGGGTTTATGCACGTCCTCACATATAGAATGCTAATTCTGGTCAAATAGAAATAGGCTCTGATTTTTTTATTTTCCTGGGTGTTACTTAATTTTTGCAGCAAGTAGAGCTGTAACAGCAGATTTTATTTTATTTTAAAATTATTCTTTTTTTTTTTCAGGACAGTGGCCAGATTGACTGGAGTGAGAGTGATATTACTGTAAGCATGATGATTCATTCCCACACCAGACATCTTCATCCACTCACTAGCCAGAAAAACTCAGCAGTTCCACTGACTCATCCTGTCAATCAGAACTGGTCATTTAAATTGGACATTTAGCTATTTAAACGCAGTGATATTTTCTACATCACAGTTCTGTTCCTGTTCCATAGTTATCAGTTAACTGGAGTAGACTGTATTGAAAGATAAGTACATAAACATCTATGCATCCATCATAGAGTTTAAATAGGACAATCTAAAAGTACATAGTCAAGGTATACATTTTAGATCATATACATGGTGGTAATAGGCCACCATACTCTGGTCTTCTTTTGGATAGATTATCACTTTATTGTAATAGTTTTAAGTTCAAAGATGCTTCCACCATAATTAGTACACTAAACACTCAACTGATGATCATAATCCATATGCTAATCATTCCCTCTAGAATTCTCTGTAATTAATCTAACAGTTAAGATGTGTGGTTAAAGTGATATAGCTGTTGAAATTATGAATGTTATCTCTACAACTGTTGGAAAACAGATCCCAAGTAAATGTTAGGGAGGATTTAGCAACTGCATATTTGATGGATGTTATCTTTACAACACAAGACAGTTAAAGGATTAGGTCAATCAAAAATTACCTTTGGCAGATATAGATAGTTAAGTAAGATAGTTTGGTTATGTTTTGGTTTGTTGCTTTATCATTATAAGAGTAAAAACTGAAACTGTTTATTAAATAAATTAAAATGGAGCTCATATAAATACATTGGCAACAATCTGCTTGCCTTTTCCATATTGTAAATTATACAAGGTTCGTCTTGTGCAATAAATAAATAAATAACATTCTCATATATTTGCCTTTATTTAACCAGGAGAGAACCTCAATGAGATGAAACATTTCTTTTTACAGGAGTGTCCTGGCCAAGATAGGCGGCCCATATACACATAACAAACAACAATACGTCACAACAATAAGATATCAATAAAATACAGCACTAGAAGCATTTGCAAATCTTTTTCCACTGCACACAAAGTGTTTCGAAATTACTAAAAGACACAAACTGATTTAGCCGCAGTTTCGTTTGAAGAGAGTTCCAGTCTGACGGTGCAGCATATTCAAAAGCAGTTTTAGCTAGATTACTTTGAGCTGAAGGTACATGAAGATTATAATAAGACTGATAATGCAATTAATAGTTGCCAACTACTTTTTGTTGAATCAAACAACAGAGATAGGATGGCAAAAAACATAATTGTTTTGTAAATCGATAAGTACCAATGCATTTTCCTTCGAACAGCAAGTGAAGACCAGGCAACTCTATTATATAATGAACAGTGATGTGTAGAAAATTTACAATCCATAATAAATCTGAAGGCACCGTGATACACAGCTTCCAGGGTGGCAAGAAGATAAGAAGAGATATGCTGATGTACTACAGCCTCGTAGTCAAGAATCGGTAAAAAGTTCCAAACACAAGCTTCTTCTTTGTGTTGAATGAAAAGCAAGACTTATTTCTCAAATTAAATCCTAGCTGATTCTTTAACTTTTGTCTCAAATAATTAATATGTGAATTAAAATTAGTTTGTCATCAATTATGATGACAAGGTACTTATACTCTGACACTAATGCTATCAGTTTCCCTTCCAGAGGTTGGAGAACAACAGAACTATCTAAAAAAATTCTAGAATTTGATAACAACATAAATGTAGTTTTTTCAACAGTTAAGACCAACTTTAAAGTGAAAAACCTTGCTTGAATAATATCAAATGCTGACTGTAAATCATCCAGAGCAGAACAAAAGATAACAGTGTCGTCTGCATAAAAGTGGAACCTTGCATTTTCAATATTAACTTCTAGACAATTTATATATATATATATATATATATATATATAGTAAATAATAATGGCCCCAATACAGATCCTTGGGGGACTCCCGTACCCACTTCCATTAAGTCTGATTTGATTCCTTCCACTTGCACACATTGAATTCTTCCCTTTAAATAAGCATTAAACCACGAGACTACATTGTCTGATAGACTAACACTAAGCCTATTTAACAAAATCTTATGGTATCAAATGCTTTAGTTGAATCAATAAAAAGACAAGCACAGTGCTGTTTTCCATCTAGGGACACCACAACACTTTTAAAACAGCTGTAATGGTGCTGTGTTTTTTACGAAATCCTGATTGGTTGATAGACAGAAGTTTGAGTGTGTAAATACTGTGTCAGTTGTTCACTGATAAAATGTTTAAAAAGTTTTGACAAGATACATAGCTTCGAAATAGGTCTGTAGTTATCTAATAAATTAGGGTTGCCCCCTTTCAACACAGGAGCAATAAATCAGATTAAACAGATGTGTCAATGGTAGTGAAATAATATTAGCCGCTAATTTTACAAACAATGGTTCAATAAAATCAGGACCTGACTATTTATTCACATCTAGGGCTTGTAATGCAGAGCATATATCAAAAGTAGTAATGAGACTAAAAACAAACTTTGTTGTCCATAGATGCCACTCTGCATTAAGAAATTCAGAAGTTACTGTGGTATATAATTATTAGTCTGAAACAATGACCCAGATGCAGTAAAATGGCTGTTAAAACAATTGAGCTTTTGTGATTTATCCACTGTTTTAATACCATCTTTTGTTAAGCAATGGGAAAGACCTGAAGAAGATCTATTACCAGTGCAAAACTTTTTTCCAGAACTTACTAGCATTTGCTTAATTTTTTTGGTTTTATCAAGAAAATACATTGCTTTTGCTTTTCTAATCATAACTGTACATTTGTTACGAAGCTGTTTAAAATACAACCAATCAGGATTTAAGTTGGTTTGTCTGGCCTTAGCCCATGAAGCATCCCGCTCATGAATTAGGTCAGACAATGCAGTTGAGAACCACGGATTATCTTGACATTGAACTCTTAAGTATGCACCTTTTATTTTTTAAAAGGTGCATATTTGTTGATAATCAGAATAAAACTGTCATAAAAAAAATTCCAAGCACTTTCACTGCTGGGATTAATGTAATTTTGTCCCAGTCAAATTTACTTATTAAAGTGTTTCATACAGCGCTTGGTGATAATTAGTGGTTTCTGCTTGGATAATTTTATATCTCTAGGTACCGCAACAACACAATGATCACTAATATCATTTGCAAATACAGAAGCTAGAGAATGTTTATTAGGTGCATTTGTGAGAACAAGATCTAATCATTTGGATTTTTCTGGAAATTTCAAGTTCAGTCTTTTAGGTGAATCTACCATTTGAAAAATATTATAAGTATCACAAAAAACTTTAAAACCATCAGATGCTGGATGCATCCAATTTAAGTTAAAATCACCCATTAATATCAATTCTTTATATTTCAAGGAATTCATCAAATAGGGTCAAAGTATCACTGGTAGCTAAATGAGGTCTTTAACAACCTACTATAGTAAGCTGACATGACTTTGAAACTGTCGATGTCATGCTGTTTAGCTACAGATTCAGAAAATAGCGTGATAGTCTCAAAGCATTCTTTAACATAAATTACAACCCCCCCCCCATCCTTTTTAGTCTGTCCGCTCTAAAAAACATTGTAACCAATGATGCTAATCTCTTTGTCTAAAATAGTTTTGTTGAGCCAAGATTCAGATAGTACTATAACATCTGCATTTTTGTTTCTTGCCCAGATATGGACCATATCCAATTTAGGTAACAAACTACGAATGTTAACATGGATAAAACCCAAGCGTGACCTGGATTGTAGTTCAGTTGGAGTAGGAAAATTTGGGGCACAGCTATTATATGGTCCTGGATTTTAATTTATTCTCAGTTTGGTTCTGCATCTCATAACAGTTTGTTTGGTTCACGTTTTGGCAGAAGGTCTAACCTGCCTAAAAGATGCACTCATGTGGTACAAGAAAAGGAATCAACTCCCATGTTCCTGTTTCTGGGATTCTGGCTGTTACCATGACAACACATGTTGTGTGGGAGAGACAGTCAGACGTTGAGGAATGATCAGATGGTTAGACAAAAAGACCAGGGCAACTAGACAGACATCTATCTTACAACCACTCACTCTTTCATCCATCCGTCCATTTTTCAGCCACGGGCAAGGTCAAGAGAGGAGCAATGCTCATCTGTCAATCCATCTGATCAACTTTTTCTCTGTTAGCTTGTGGAAAATTCAGTGAAGGAATAAAGATCTTCTGAGTCTATAGTCTAGCTTGATAACAGCAAACCAAATGGTGCTGTGAGCATGTAAAAGTAGGCTAAAGTTCTATTAAACTGAATTGTGCTGTTGTTGTAAACTGAATAATCCCTAAAAATGTATCCCTAAAATTAGAAGGAAAGATAATTGAATAACAAAGGTGTAGAAACATTGACTAAAATTGACATTTCCTGCTGACTTATGCCTCAGTTCTGATTGGTTGATTGGAATGTTGATCTAGGAACATTGCACTCTTTGAAATCACGTTCACCACATTACATTATCCTGCTCATTACAGGGTTACTCCTCAATTATATAAGTACGTGGGAATTAAATACTGATTTGAAGTATCCACTAAGTGAAAATAGAAGAATGTACTAAAATCACCTGTAGCAAACAAACCGAACACCACGGTTTGCAGTGATATTACAGCAAGTGCCACAAAGTCATTTTCACTACAGTCGATAACACATGGCAGCAGTTGCATTTGTTTGAAACGATAACATTTAATTTATTATTCAAATATATTTTTCATGGACAATGGCAAATACTGCTGAATGCCGTGAAGGGGGAAAAAAAATGCCGCAAGTGACCAATCAGATTTAAGTATTCTAGAGTCTCAGTAAAATGTACATTTTCCAACAAAATCCAACTTCCGTCTGGTATAATACCTGGACATGTGTTTATAGATGAAGCTCTACATTTTATAAATATTATGCCATGCTAAAGATTAAAAATACCTATACTTTTTTATTTAATCCTAAATCTTAAATTTTTTTAGGTATTTTTACATTTTATCACACTGTTTTCTCAGTTCCCCAAGTTGATAATGTAAACGCACAACTCTACTCTTTCAACTAATTGTCACCCCTGACATCAGTGTGCAAGAAAACAAGTAGCACTGTGTGTGCGTCTGACTCCAAAAATGGACATAGAACCCCCATCGGATGAGATCTGGCTAATATCAACCAAAAGGTGTAACCATGTTTTTTACTATTACACATGCTCCACCACATCTCTCCTCTTGTTTGTTATGGAACGTTGCTTAGAAACTGAAGAATATGAAAGTAATAGATCAGCATGAAGACTCACAGACTAGTGATACAGACTGAGAATTTATGAGAGTGAGTTTTCACCATCTCTAGTTCGTTTGATTTGTCTCTGGTGTTTCATATTCTCTTCTTGTCTCTTTCAAGATCTGCAATCTATGATAAAACTTTATAGAAACACAAAACATACAGTTATATAAGAATTATGGAAGAAGCAATAAACAAGTCTTTACTCAGTAAAGTTATTTCTTTTGAAAAAATATAATAATGCTTTAAAAGCTATTTCTTGTGCTATCTTGTAAGCTAGTTTATTTATAATTTTATATAATATTGTTAATAGTAATATAGTTTACGTACTAACATGTTTAAATGTGAGAAGTTGTGGGAAATGTGGGTTTATTCCTATATATACATATATATATATATATATATATATATATATATAGATAGATAGATAGATAGATAGATAGATAGATAGATAAACACACACACACACACACACACACACATATATATATATATATATATATATATATATATAAACATTATCTGGGTCAAAGTAGAACTTTATTTACAGAATGAATAATTTTGGTTTTCTACAAGTCAAACAGGCAAAAATGTTGTTGTCATTCTGTGATTTTTATGCCTTCTTACACTGCAGCATTTAATAGAACCTGACCTTTGACCTGCACGAGACATTTTCTAGGAGTAAAGTCAAAAACAAAAAACATCACGGACAGATTTTTACACATTTTAGTTGATTCTTGGACAATGGAGAATAAATATAAGATTTACATTTTTATAGGTTTAATCCATTTGAAATATGACAACATACTGTACACAACATGTTTTAAATTCCAAGCTTTAACTTTACTAAGCAAAGGTGTGTGTATGTGGAGGGTCATGGATGTAAGTTTGCCTGGGTTGTGCACTGAGTTATGTTTACAGTTGACATGTTATCCTGACTCTAGAGCATTGCTTTAGTCTCTCCAGAAGTTGCTGCTCCGTGCTGATCCTTCTTCTTTATTCGGTAGATGACAATGATCAGGAACAGACCTGGAAGAAAAAAAACAATAACATTTTCTCAGTTTGCTTCTTTTTAGTCTTAAATATGAATAGAGCAAAATGCAACGTATCAGTCTTACCGATGAAGCCGAATGTTCCTGCCAGGATGCCGATGGTGCCGCTCATGCCCAGCTTCCAGCTGTGAGCTGCTGGCTCGATGTAACAGTAGCCCAGTTTAGTGCAGTTACATATACGCACTAAAAAAGAAAGAAACCTCAGAGTTGTTAGACCATCATGCTAGATGTTAGAATGTTAAATAAAAAATAAAGAGGAAAGAAACAGTTTACCATCAAACTTTTGAGTGATACCCATCCCAGCGTTGTCTTTGATGTTGATGGGAACAGTGGCATTCATATCAGTTGAGGGCTTCTTCTTCAAAATCAGCCGCGCTGAGGTTCCTGCAGATGCATAAACAGGTTTACATAGTTGCAGCAGTAAATTAAGTAAATACAAGTCATACTGTGTTTAAGCCGTTTATTTAAAAAATATATATATTTCACTCACCATCCAGAGGTTTGATCTCAAAGTTTGGTGACTTGCGGTTAAGGGAGAAGGTGAAAGGCTCTCCATAGGGGTCGGCATCCTTATCTACAGCAGTGAGTGTCAAAGGGGTCATATCCTGGACGCAGATGAAGCCCTGTGTCTTCTGCAGTATAGGGTAGTTGTCATTCACATCCAGCAGATGAATATCAACCTTCATCTCAGCCTCCTGCTTGTCCCCCTCTGAGAGGAACAGAAAAAGACTGTAGTATTTACCAAATGACACTCACCTGGAGTGACTCCTCACCTGTCTCATAAGCGATGATCACCTGATTTCTCACCTGTCTCATAAGCGATCAGTGTGAGAGAGATCTGCTCCACCTTCTCTCTGTCCAGAGCAGCTTTAGTCTTCAGCTCTCCAGAGTCAGCGTCCAGCTCCAACCAGTTATGTTCATCACCTTCCATCTTAAACCTGACAAAAAGAACATATGCAGGAATTACATAAAAGGCATTTAAGACTGCTATTAAAATGCTAAGTTTTACTGGCTCCCAGAGATATTTTAAATAACCTACAGTGGAGTTAAAATGTCTTAGACCACTTCGAAAAAAAAAATAGTATTTGTTGTTCCATTTAAACCTAAACACCTGAATTTAAAGTAAATATACCCCCCAAAAATTAAAGATTTAAACAAAAACTGCTGTAAAAAGTAGAAAGATTGGTCAATAATTAAATATGCAAAGTTGTGACACTGATTATGTTGACTATTGAACTTCAATCAAAAGTCCAGATGTTCCAGATGCTCCATTGAAGCATAAGATGCTCTTTGGATCATCTCAAATAATTTGGAGGACATCACATTTTACACAAACTCGGATTTCATGCAGCTCGAGTGCTGCTGTCCCTAAAACATTCTAACATTTCTATGTACATTTTGAAGGTTAAACTTTTCACATAAAATTGGAATCTATGTATTGAATTATTACTGTAAAATAGTTGCTTCAGTAGCGGTCTGTAACATTTTTACCCCACTGTATGTCAAAGCACCAATAAACCTGACAACAATTATTTCATAAATTGCTTCTTTAGCACAAAAAAAATATTTTTTTTTTTTGCTCAATATAAAAAATAGGGGTGCACGATATATATCGGCCGATTATTAATGCGCATCATAACCGGCTTTACTGACTAGATGCACATTAATCATCGGCTGATATATATCATTCACCCCTAATAAAAATGTTTGTTTCATAGTTCTAAGTAACCAAGGTGGGATTGTATAAAATGTTACAAGCGTATACAGAATTAAATTGAAATATTGTTTCTTTCGTCAGTTTCAACATATAAGAGCTGGAACAGAGATCTTCATTAAACTTCAGAAGTAGATGTATCAAAGCCCTTTGAACAAACAATTTCATCTCATATATGATCTGATTATGTAGGAGACATAATGCGAAGCGTTACTTGATAGTCTTTCCCTCTGGATCCTTGGCTTCAGCTGTCATTATTACGGTTCCAACCGTGATGTTTTCTGGAACGTTGACGTTAAGAGTTTCAACGTCAAACTGTGGAGGCTCGTCCACATCCACCAGCTGAATGACAACAAATGTGGTGGCATTTTCATTATACTCCACTCCTTTGATCAGGGGCTCAGGATTACGGGCATCGATCTGAAGGTTGAAGATGCTCTGGAGCTCGTAATCCAGTGGCTGCAGATTGAGAATATCAAAAAATAAAGAAATGCAAAAAGCATAAAACAGAAATGTAAACAGTTTTTGCATTTCAACACGAGTGACGTCTTGTTACCCGAGCAATGTAGACTCTGCCCTCTCCAGTATCTTCATCAACCTCAATGGCTAAGAGGTTGTGTGGGTCTCCAGCAGTGATGTGATACTCCACCCTAGAGCTTCCTGTTCCTGGGTCATCTGCATCTGTGGCTTTGATGGTGAGCAAAGTGGTTCCCACTTCAGCTAGTTCAGGAGCACTGTGGGTCCCATACTTCAATAGGGAAGAAGGTGGTTATGAATCAGAGCAGAGATTAATTATTCAATAACCAACAGGGAGAAAGAATGTAATTAATGTAAGGAGTAAAATAAAATATATACATTTTTTTTCTCGAAGACAGGGATCTCGTTATTAATGTCGATGACCTTGATGATTGCTTTACATTCCGTGGTGTAAACTGCAAACAAGTGCAAAAGTTAAAGAGCACATTCTTCTTAAAAAAATAATAAAAAAGATAAAAATCTTAATTTTTATTTCATTTGAGTTCAGGCTGTGTTTACCTCCATCAGTCACATTAATGGTGAGCTCATACTGAGACACCACTTTCCTTTGTAAGTTTTTATTTGCCAGCTTGATTTCACCATTGTCGATGGTGAACATTCTGTCAAAAGGCTTGGCAGGCTTCTGTCTGAGGAGTGTGTAAACTAAAAATGAGTTCAGTGTGTCCTCCTTATCACTATCATGAGCAGGCAGAACCCCAATTTGGTTACCTAAACAATCATATAATTAAACATTTCAAGATCAATATTGAAGGACAATGATAAAACAGTTAATAAAATACTAAAAGAGAAAGTGGGATCCAAAATTCTGAGATTCAAAATATATTTCAAATCTTGTAAGAATTCATTTTAAACAAACATTATCACATAAAATACATGCATGTTAGAGATTTTTGTTCTCTTTACAGTGATAATGTAATCTCATTTACATTTTGAAAAGGACAAACAAAAATGCCATGTTAAGAATTTAGAATCTTTGTTAATTGTTTGACTTATGCAGATTTATTTATTTATTACTGTTAAAATATATATAATTAATCAAAAAAATGTATAAAAAGTAGCCTTTTCACCAGAGGCCTCAGACTTTTTGACCCCTCTCTATGTATTTGGTCAAATTGTGCTATCACATGCACCTGGTTTGAATTGATGTA
The DNA here is from genome assembly GCF_963082965.1 of Carassius carassius. Taxonomy (NCBI): domain Eukaryota; kingdom Metazoa; phylum Chordata; class Actinopteri; order Cypriniformes; family Cyprinidae; genus Carassius; species Carassius carassius. Next base: position 20,530,163 of record NC_081769.1, on the reverse strand, counting down.
ATGTGAGTGTGTGTGTGATCCAGGTAAACCCGATGTTGTGGGGATCAAATGTTGGGGACGTTTGGTCCCCACAACCACTTTTTATATTTTATTTTTTTTTACCATGAGGAAACAAGCTTATACATTATACAAAAAGCAGAATGTTTTCTGTAGGGTTAGTGGATAGAATATACAGTATAACAATCATTACGTCTATGCAAAGTCCCTATAAAAAAAGACACAACGCCATATGTGTGTATGTGTGTTTATAAAGGGTCTCACATTATTACCTATGGGCTCATTCTCTTGCACCTCAAACACAGCTTCATCACACACAGGACGGTTATCATTCACATCCTCCACCTCCACATGAATCTCCATGGGTTTTTCCAACTCAACACCCTGTCCATCTTCTGCCAAGACCACTAAAGTGTACTAAAACACACACACATACATGTCAAGTTTAAAATGCAACACGCAGTTTTATACAAGAAGTAATAAGGAGTGAAATATGTTGAAGCCCCAATGTAGTTTACAGACTGATATCAATTATTTTTCTCTTTCAGATCAGTTTCTCAAGCATTTACCATTTCTTTCTCTTCTCTATCTAGAGGAGCGGTAACATAAATTTCTCCATCTTCATTGATGGTGAAGGGGAAGGAAAGCCTTTCTTTCTGTACCAGCCTGTACAATGCGGTGGGATCATTTGCACGCACCTAAAAAACAAACATACAATAAATAATTAAATAAAAAATAAATAAAAATAATGTAATTCATCATTCAAATCATAATAATGAATAAAGAATAAAAAATAACATTATTGTTTTTAGATCCAGACTTACTGTGGTAAGATACATAGGGTATTCCCCTTCCATATTTTCTCTGATGGTGATTGGTCCAGGGCTGACCCAGAGGTCTTGAATGACAGCTATGTTGACCCGTGTCGTGCTGCTCAAAGCGTTTGGAGCTCCGCCTCCTAAATCCTCGGCACGAACAATCAGCGCATAGTCTGGATCTTGAAGAAGATTCGCTCCTCTTCTTTCTGCTCATACAAAATAAACACTCATTCATTTTTACTGATTCTGAAATAATAAAACAATGATTAATGATTCATTATTTTGAGCCGTTTAACTTACTCAATGTAAGTTATCAATATGAAACTATTATTTATTGAACTGTTTATCAAACTCGCAGTTGTGCTTTAACTCTGAATCAGTTGATCCAATTGCTTTCAAAATGATTCACAGTTTCAGAGATCTTGAAAAACCAGAGGCCATCATCACCTGTAGGCTGCAAGGTGTAAATGAAACAAAAACGTATACCTTTTACATTTCAGTTGCAACTGTTTGCATGAAATAGTTGTCTATTAAATGAACTACTGATTAAAAATAAAAGATTCGTAAAAGCTTTGTTTTGAAAGCGCCCTTCATTTTTGATCTGAGTATCAACATAGCTGTGATTCTCTCATAATAAAATAATGTCAGTTCAGGAGTATTTCATGTCCATTTATTTATTTGACGGGTTACTGTGGTGCTCACCTTTAAGTGGTGAGGTTCAGTCATTAAATTATTATTCCACAGCTTGATGCAATCTAATGAAGTGAAAGGCCTGCACATTTCTGTTGGTCACGTGATGTTCAATGATTTGAGCTGGTAATGTGGATGCTGAATGGTGAAGTAATCTGGATTAAATCCAGCCTCGTTTCTGAGACCACAGTAATCTGCACTGATGAGGGCTGAACTGCTTGAGCTCAGTTAATGACTGTGTTTTTATTTACAGCATGTGGTACGTTCCACACACCAGAGTGAATGTAATTACAGAAGTGGTCATTCATAGACATTAACACACCAGTTTAATCGGAGTGTGAGATGATGTGAGATGGTGTGATCATGATCTGTGAGAGCACTGTAATCAGTAGCGTTCATCTCAGCCTCATTCTGAATGACATGTTCTGTCCTCCCTCATGCTCTCATTTGCTCAAAGAGGATCACAAACAGAGGGGACAGAGCCATATACTACTTTCATTTGGCCCATTTATACATTTCTTAATCAAAGTTCTGTTATTCATAGCAAAATGCCAGTAAACAAGTCTCTGAGTCTGGCATGATTATGTATACAACATAAACTGCTTTTCAAAATACCACGGAAACTATGGAAGCTTGTTTTCACCACAGAAAAAATAGTTTATGAATTAATATCTCACAGTTTTTCTTAGAATTACAAGTTTACATCATGCAATTCTGTTTTTTTTTTTTTTTTTTTTTTTTTTTACCACAGAATAACAAATGGGGCTTTTTAGCTTTTTATCCCATAATTCAAACTCACAATTGCACTGTAAATGTATGTTTTTTTTTGCTTATTTGTTTGTTGTTAAATATACATTTTAAAATCATTCTGATGGTAAGTTTGGTGAATGGGTAAAACATTCTGTGAAAATGGTGGATTACTTATATGTATAAATTCATATAAATATAAATAGGAAGATATATACACATCCAAATTACCAAATTAAAAATTTCTGAATTGTGATATATAAAGATTTTATGTCCTGCAGTTTTGAATTAATATCTCACAGTTTTTCTTAGAATTCCAAGTTTACATCATGCAATTCTGTTTTTTTTTTTCCTCAAAATTTACATCACCTACTATTTTTTTTTATCACAGAATAACAAATGGGGCTTTTTATCCCATAAATCAGACTTGCAATTGCACTGTAACTGTATGGGTGTTTTTGCTTGTTTGTTGTTAAATTTCAATTTTAAAATCATTCTGATGGTAAGTTTGGTGAATGGGTAAAAAATTCTGTGAAAATGGTGGATTGCTTAATGCTCTGTAAATACAATTTCCTATGTTACAAAAATAAACAAAACTACATACAGTTACGTTAGAAACATGATCACATGTTTTTCTGTTCTCACCAGCACGTTCAATGCATGTGTAAAAGGGATTGTTCTCCAGAGGTATGTTGTTCCTTGGAACACAGTAGTCCTCAAACTTCTTTTTCAGGACATCAGGACTGCCACGGACCTCTCCGCGGCTGTAAGTTACAGCGGGCCTGGCCCTCAGAAACTGTGCTCCTGCAAAACAACAGAAATACACACGTTCATCTTCTTTTAAAGAGAAATACTGGTTTGGCACTCAACAAAACATATGCACAACATATGGGTTTTTCTGTGTATCTTTTTGTTCTAAATGTGTTGACATACCTTCCTCTGTTAGAAAGATATCTCCACTATCCGGGTTAATGCCAAAGTAAAAACCATTTCCAGGATTTGGGATTTGGTTTACGATGCTGAATCTAAGTTCGGCATTTAATGTGTCGGGATCGTCTGCATCGGTAGCAAACACCTGCAAGAATGGAACTTCTGCACGCACACAAGATTAAAAAGAGAATTAAAGGTGTGTATATTCTAATTTGAAGAGTTTAAAGTTTCAATGTCCATTTGTTTATGTCTCTCACCTGCAGGTGAATGCTCTCTAACATGACCACTGTACTGATTCTCACTAAAGACAGGGTGATTGTTGTTGACATCCTCAACTTGCAATACAACTGAGTAAGGCCCATCAACAGTTTCACCATCTGCTGACCGTGCTTCAATCTGAAGAAAAACACACATATTTAAAAATGTTTGTACTGGAATTTACATTTAAATATAAACACATGTCAGTTTTTATTAATTTATACAATTATAATTATATAAAATAATGTAATATATTAATATAATCATGTTAACTAATAGACTACAATGGAATATCTGTACATTTCAAAATAATTTTCATACAACAGAACCATTTACAATGAACTACTAAATGTAATACAGTGATTTAAAATAGTGAAAAATATATAGTGAGGAGGATTTAAAATATAGACTTTCCATATACAAAATTTTAAATGTAAAACCATGTAGCTAAATATAACCCATGGCCATGTCGTACTTCAACGGTGTGCTTTGTGCATACTAGAAAAGTACAATGTAGGGATTTTGTATCTTCTTAAAGACCCAGGTGCTTGCATGTTATGTGTGATATATCATAATACAACAATAATAAATTACATCTAGACGGTGGCTTTTATCATGGCTCCATTCCAGAGGTTGCTCCAGGAATAGCCAGCCGTCTGAAGAAATACTGATCTTTCCTTCAGTCTCTCCGCTTACATGGTATGTCTCCGCTTCCTCTGTTGATGTAAACTGAACAAAGAACGCATTTCTTGTATATTTTCAAACAATAAATTCTAAATACTACTGACAACAGATGTTCTAATAAAAATGTAAGCATTATGTCTGTCTTCATAACTAACCCGTCTGTGAAAATGAACCGTAGAAACAAAAACAGAGCCTATGGTACCTGGTAAATGGGATAGGGCACAGGTGTAGCCTCTGGCACACTTAAAACTAGATTTTCTAATGGCCCCTTTATGTCCTCCAAACCAATCCCATGAGCCTGAGAGAGGGAGAGAGAGCGAGAGAGAATTATGAAGCCATATGAAAAATAACACCCCAAGTCACTGAATTTAAAATGACTTTTTGCAAAAATCATCATTATAGATAAGCATATTGTCAACTGCTATATTGTCTGTTATCAATCTAGATCATGATCTACATCTAGATCATGAACAACATTAGTGGCCAATATTCTTTCTGAGAATGCGATTTCCCTGCATATTAATAAAAACATTTGAACACGCTTCTTAATATATAACTGTATAAAGATGTTTTATTACTAATTTGTTGTCTTACTGCAATATAAAGTTATTTATTCAATATCAAGTCAATTATCCATTAAACCTATCTGTGCTTTGAAGGTTGCTGAATATTTGCCCATGTCTGTGGATTATTTATGTAGAACAAATCATTTAACTTTCCGAATGAATCCAGATTGTGTCTCTGTGTCTTTGACTGATTAATGGAGTGTGGGCAGAGAAATGGACTTCAGCATAGTTACTCATTTATGGACTGAATAAAAGTTTGTGAGGACACTACAAGGTCACCAAGTTAAAATCCTACTCGCACACACACTCACAATGCTGACGAGAAGGGTCAAGTGTAGCAAATGTGCACCTCTCATGGTCCCAGGCAACAAAACCTGGTGGAAAAGGAATGACAACATGTGAAACAGTGCCTTTAATTAAAAGGACCTTTATCATGGTTACTGCAAAAGCCATTATAATTTACAGCAGTGACATTTATTTGCCAAATAACTTTAACAGATGACTATTTCCTGACATGATGGCCCCTGCTGTGCAAACTGAGCAATGAAGTGAAGCCACATGGTGTGACAAAAGCCTAATTACAAGTTACCCATCTGCTTCTTTAATGTTAAACTTCAGTCAATGATTATTAACAAAACATACAATTCAACCAGTCCTGAGTAACATTTCAACAATATAAAAGATGATTTTCTTTACTATGTGTGTGCACAGAAATTGTCTGTTATTTTTCCTCTGTTATGACTAATCTGTGCATATTTTGTCAGACCCTCTGTGCATCATATCATATGCATAAAAATAGTGCAGGAGTGGCATTTGATGGTGACTTCATGAATCTCGTCATGTGGCGCTGTGTGTGTGTGTGTATCCCAGTCCATAAAAAGGTTATTTAAAGGTCACTTGGCATTCAAGCGTGGGCGGTGCCTCCTGTGCCAGACAGCGCTGATAATGTGTGCATGTGTGTTTTTGTGTGTCACTGCTGTATCACAGTTTATCAGATTTTACAATGTCTGTATTGACAGATATATTGCAAAGCCAAGACTTTTAAATATGAAATATTGTAGATCCACACATCTGGAAAAAGGAAGGGGCAAAACACTCAAATAAATGTTCAAGAAAGAAATGTGTGTATATGAATGTGTATATGTATACATCTATACAGTATATATATTATAGATAGATAGATAGATAGATAGATAGATAGATAGATAGATAGATAGATAGATAGATAGATAGATAGATAGATAGATAGATAATAGATAGCCTTTAAAGTGTCTGACATTTTGTACCTAGCAATTGATATACATTCAGTGAAACAGTACAGTGATTTTTCAGGGTCTTTTCAGGATTCAGATCACCAATACAATATCAATTCATTTTATAATTAAAATTGAACATTAACTTTGTTGGTAAAGGCAAACAAAATACTGGTTTCTCAGTTTAACAGTCACATCATTCAAGTAAACATGGGACAATTATTAAACACTTAGTAACTGAAAGTAAGCTGCAGACCATGGATCAATAATGGAAGTTGTTTACAGGTGTGGTTCCATACTTCAGCCCTCAATAAACATATTTATCTAGATAAACAATAAACAGATTTATCTAGAACTGTATCACTGATCACACACATAATGTGTGTAAAGAGATAAAGATCTCTAAATTAATCTGACTGTGTAAGTCGCAGTTTGGGTTCAAGAGTAAATTAAGCAGTGTCGGCAGTTTTAATGAAATAATGTATTGAAATAAGAATATGGTTTACTGGTTTACTGTTACTGGAATTTGTTTTTCGGTGATATCGGTCAGATCTATTGTGAAAGACAGACACACCTTGCGACAGATGTGACACAAGGTGACATTGAAGTTAATGTGACCTCTGATAAGCTACTTTAGTTCTTTTGCTTAAAACCTTTGATCTACACAATAATTTCTTTTTTATATCCTCGTGTCAACATATTTAATAAATCGGGACGTTCTGGTGCATAAGCTGAAATCAATACTCATGTTCTGCTATAGATATCAGCTCAAGCAGTAGGAGTCATAAGAATTAGAATAAAGCAATTGTGAACAATTTCTTTCATAAGTTTTTGACTTTTTATACTCAAAGTGATTTAAATCAAAATTCTAACAAGAAATAAAAATGCAACAATAATTCATTAACATTAGTCTAGATGGCTCTAACTACTGTGAGGTTTCTAGTATCAAGGGACAGGAGGCCCAGACTTGTGACCTCTGATGACATTCTGACAGTAAAAGATCAAAAAACATCATAGATACACATTCATCTAGCAAATGTGCTCAGAAATATGTTCGCACCTACGATGCTTCAGCAAGTTTCGATATCTTTAAATGCCCTTCCACATAAGCTTGTGAACACCCTTCTGAACACACTGACCAAAGGCAAACACGATCATAACTCAACACAGGCCTCGAAAGCAACATTTCAATGTAAATGACATATCAGTAACTAATAAGATACTTTTAAAATCAGCTGAAACTCGATAAATGCAAACTTCAAAAGAGACAGACCTGTCAGCAGAGCTCCTCTCCTCAAAAGACTGAGCGTTTCAGTCTCGAAGTGCTTCCTGCTTAAGTCAAAGTTTAACTCTGCTTTATTGAGCCTAATCATTATCTACTGATTCACCGCTCAGGGGAGTGGACTGCAAATTGAAGCTATTTTATGGTACCGTTTGGCGAATAGTGTTCTGGATTGGTGGATGTGTTCATGTATAAACATTAAGCGTTTAATTAAAAGGACACAAAACAAAAAATGCATCAAAAATCTCCCTCTGTATTTAAGGGCCATACTTCAGTAATTTCTATGCAAGATGATAAGGACAAAGCACAATTCTGAGGACAAGCTTGGACAAAAAGAGAAAAATATATATCTGAAAACAAGCTGTGTGACAGATGAAAATCACTGTATATTCATACAGAGCGTAAAGGTCACCTTCACACAGCTGTGTGCTCACAATCTTGAGTAATACAGGCCAGCAATCTTTGATCCTTGATCTTTTGACAGAGTCTGGCATGGTTGTGCTCCATGCTTCTCAGTTTCATCTAAATCTGAAAATGAATACATCAGATAGAACTTCTAAGCTATTCAGCAGTGACACTTACTCTAATATTGTTTCGTTCCAAACCTGCATGGCTTTTCTTTCTTCTGTGGAACACAAAAGATGATGTTGTTTTGGACCCCGTTAACTTTCGCTCTATTGACAAAAACAACTGAAAACATTTTTTAAATGTAATCTTTTAAAAATACGACCACAGAATGATTTGAAACATCAGGTATTACAGGTGCGAGTGGCGGCACACTTACATAAGATAAAGCAAATATGGACATGAATACTTCTGAAAAATCTATTGTAATCACTTCCTGTAAAAGTGACCCCTTCCATGTAAATGTCTCAGGTTAAAGGCACCTTGAGTGGTAGTTACTCAAGAATTTCCCATGGTTTTCCATTGACTAATTATTATGAAGTCATATCAGCACAATGGAGAATAAGTAAGAGGGTAAAGGTTAAGTTTAGGAGCGACGATACTTACTGCAGGCACTGGTACTGAAACAGAGAACCCTGCTGCTGCTACTGTGATGAACTATTATACTGCAGGTGACCACATTTTAAGTAACTTTGCAATGTAGATCTGACAGGTAATGGCCTCAAAATGAGCAATTCCTGACAAGCTGCCAAACTCCATGTGTACTCACAAACGAACAGGCAACGGATGCTTAACTAGCTTCAGTCTTACAGTTTAAACACATCTTCTACATTCATAATCATTCACACAGCAGCGATCACACATCAGCTCAATGTGTCATTTATTTGTCCTTCTCACCTTTGAAGGGAAGGTAGGAGGAGTGTTTCTGAATAACAGGAACAAATGTGTTCCTCTATTACACACATACATTCGTCAGCAGGGCTAAGGCTGTAATCAAATACGTCCGTTATCTGTGAATTATCGTAATTTATCAAATAAATAGATAAATATAATAATACTGTATGTTAACTGGCAGCACTTATTCATCAGTTAATGTTAGTTAATCCAGCGAAAAAAAAATGTGCAATATATATGTTACAGAATTACTATGTTAGCATAAAAAATATAATGTCATATATTGTAAGGCCATGTTCACTAGATGTTGAATTTAACATTGACTAAGAGTAACATTTCTTTGTTCTTTGATTATAAAAAAAAAAAAAAAAAAACTTGGTTAAAAAATGGTTATTTCCAGTATTAAATATTAAACCCCAGACTTTCAGTGTATATTTAGACTTTACAGTATGCCTAATTGTAAACTTGTTAAAAACACACGATCGACGTGTAAAAATGATCATTTGTGCATAATGGGTAGAGGACATATGTATATCTAAAGTTGTAGTCCCTGAATAATATGTTGTCATATGCACACCATAGGAACAGCTGGTGTATGTTTTTTTATGCATTTATGTTATATGATATACTTCAGCGTGACACCAGCCGAAAAGACATTACCATAGATATGTAATAAAAGTGCTTTTCCAGATGTGTGCACTTTTGAAAGGACCGAAGTATTTGAGAGTTATCATAAAAAACAATCTTTTATTTCTTTTGAATGCTATATGCTCAAAATGAGCAAAAGCTGGACAAACCGTTTCACACACAATGTACCTCAAAGAAGTTTCTCAATTCAAAAGCAAATCCATCAGGAAAATCATAAAAAAAGTAAAAGGACCACTTTTAGCGAGGTGGGGTTCCCACAAAAACATTTTAGTATTTTATAGCTTTTGAAATGTTGGCATGTGAAATGGACGATGGGCAAGACTAGAGCGTTCTGTCCTTCACAGAGGGAGCGAGAAGCCTGTAATCGATGCTCTTCTACAGCACAGTCTAATATAGACATCCATCGCTTTTTTAGAAATCACTAAATGGGGAAAAAAACAAACACTTGAACAGATACTTTCCAGAATGTTTGCACCCAAACTTCACACAATACAATTCAAATTTTCAGACCAATTCAAAGTCTCTGCACTACAGACTCATCAGGTCATGACATGATTTGGACTTGAGTTTGAAGGCTGCTTGCTTGTTCTTCTTAGCAACCATTCTGTTAATGAAACGCTTCGCTTTCTTCGGGAGACTCTCCCGTCGCTTTTGAAGAGAACAACGTCTGGTGAGGTTCTCTGTGCTGTCTCTTCGCAGACGGAGCTGGCGGATGATGCCCTCAAACAGCGGCCAGACATTGTGTTGCATAGCTGCTGACGTTTCAATGAACTTACAGTCAAAGACAGCAGCAGACGAGCGACCCTCTAAAAAATAAAAAATAAAATAATAAACGAAAATCCCCAGTGATCTAAGGTAAAACAAAGAGTCATTTATTAATCCCACAAGTGGATTTGCAGATTAAGAAGATGCTACTGGTAGCAGTAACATTAGTTTAAGAAGTAAAGAAGCACTGAGGAGTTTTACTATTTAAGTTCAGAATCACTCACCACTAATGGACACTTCCCTGCAACGAACCAGGTCACATTTATTGCCGACGAGGATGATGGGAGTTCGATCGGCCTCACGTTGGCGTCGAAGCTGAATACGAAGATCTAATGCATGAAGGAAGCTTGAACGATCTGTTATGGCATAAACTATAATGAAAGCGTCTCCTGTCTGCAAACATCGCTCCTGTGTCCAGCCCCCCTCACCCTGATGGAAACAGAAATCAGAATTTCTCTAAACCTCTTATAAAGTATATTAATTTACATTTCTGATGAACTAAAGGTGTTACCCGTGAGTCCCAGGTGTCGAGTAGGGTAACTGTGGCCCTCTCACCGTCTACTGTTATTGTCTGCTCAAATACTTCACCTGAGAACATTAAAAAGGACAAAGGGTTGAAGGTTATCAATCGCGGCCATGGAAAAAACATACAAAATTACAATCAGATCCACTTTATATCTTATAGTGACAATAAAAACTGGTTTATTTGAAGATTCCTGTTCAATCTGAAGAGGTTTGATTTGCGCAACACGGTTACACAAAGGCCAGCGATTTCTGTTAATGAGCCTCTGAATATATTTGAACTTGTTGCTATAATAATATTAAATGCTCATTCTTGTATTTATAGAATTATTGCACTTATATTAAATGTTTAGTGTGCACTTCAGTAGTCCTAAAAATGCCTCTAAATATGCCGTTAAAAATATTTCCCTAAATATGACTTTTTGTCAATTTTAGCCCCGGACCCCTAGTTTGCAACTTCGTTTATAAATGTCAAAAAATCATAAAAGTCATTTATGACCTGTTGTTTTGAATTTCTAATTCTACACAATTCTCTCTAATTCTAAATGACCTCTAGACTATATGATTTCCAATTGTAAACATTTCTTAAATTGCACCATTATGATGGGAAAACGTTGAATAGGTGTAGCCTAAACATAACTTCTATAAACAGGCTTAGGCTATATCCAAATTTCAATCTGAATCTAGAACATCAATGGAACGCCAAGTGATGACTTGCGATAGTTGGTTGGGAGTACAAAGAGTAAAGGCAAAGTCCAGTTAATTGTCAACATACCTCCATATAACTCGCATTCGCTGCCCATGCTGTCGGATGCTCCAGCGAATATACTAGCGAGCGCGGACTTCCCGACGCCGTTGTCCCCGAGCAGGACAACAGTGAAGGGTCCGACGGATGTTGGAGTCGCAGACTCGCTGGAGAGAGCGGAGTCTGAAGAGGCGGACGAGCAGGAACTGGACCTGGACATACCGATGTCGGGAGGCGCGAAACCATCGCTCAGCAGCTGTCCTCCGTCCGTCCCGCAGATGCTCCACCGGTGCAGGTGATGCTGAACGCGGATACTGTGGCGCCGCATGCTCGCCAGCAGGGTCATTTGTGCAAGTCGACGACAAACGACGGGTGTCTCTTCGAATGTGACTGCACAAAGAATTGACGAACTAAATCAGACGCTCCAAATTGTGCTCCAATAAAACATCCAGTCCCATCCAACAGAAACCTGTTCGACAAGATCTGATTGCTCTTGGCTTCTTTGTCTGCAATTAAGCACACCTGAGTGAGGATTGGAGCTGTTTGCCCTGGTAATCCTGCACGTCTATATTTTGCGCAGTAATGTGCTTTGGGCTATCAGTGCAGTTCATGGTTATATTAAGGTCTCAGTAGCAGTGAGGATTTCCTTGACGTCACTTTTCTCTCCCAATAAGCTGCAGCGGGTCTTTCCTTTTAGCGCCCGATGGGTGTGAGTTCCTCTTGTGCGCATCGAGACGTGATTCAAGACCAGGGGCCAAAATTGAGAGAAAACCAGATTCAAGGAAACTTGTGGTTATGAAAATTCATTTTTAAACACATTTTATATTTGTACAGTATTTTTTAGATAATGTGTTAATTTCCACTCTCTATCTCATAACCCTTAATATTTTCTAACAAAGTATAAACTGGTCTTTATGAAAATACACAACTACCTTCATATTTCTCGATAGGGTGCAAGATCTTCATATAGGCTATTTGGGGTTCCTTGGCATCAAAAGTTTGAAAGCCCCTGATATCCAGGTAGCCTAACAAAAATATGCTTTTAGAACGTTTTGCTAACATCCCACTAAATTATAAGAACATTACTTCAGAATGTTCACAATGTTAAGGAAAAATGCCATATTATCATTGCAAACATACTGGAAAGGTTTTAAGGTTTCACTTTTATAGTAACAAATGTTAGATGAACATCCAACTAAAAAAAATTCAAGAAAAAAAAAAACGTATCATGAACGGTTGTTACAGACAACTTTTTACAAATGTGACCCTGGACCACAAAACCAGTCTTAAGTGTCAATATTTTCATTGATGTGGTTTGTTAGCATCGGACAATATTTGGCCGAGATACTACGATTTGAAAATCTGTAATCTGAGGGTACAAAAAAATCTAAATACTGAGAAATACTGAGAAGTCGTGGCCTATAGTGGTTAGAGAGTTTGACTCCTAATAGGGTTATGGGTTCGAATCTTGGGACAGTCTCTTGAACCCCCAACTGCTCCCTGGGCGCCGCAGCATAAATGGCTGCCCACTGCTCCAGGTGTGTGTTCACAGTGTCTGTGTTCACTGCTGTGTGTGTGCACTTTGGATGGGTTAAATGCAGAGAACGAATTCTGTGTATGGGTACCATACTTGGATGAATGTCACGTCACTTTTTCACTTTAACATCACCTTTAAAGTTGTCCAAATGAGGTTCTTAGCAATGCATATTACTAATCAAAAATGTAGTTTTTTTATATTTACGTTATGAAATATACAAAATATCTTCATGGAACATGATCTTTACTTAATTCCTAATGATTTTTGGCATAAAAGAAAAAATGATAATTTTGACCAATTCAATGTTTTTTTGGCTACTGCTAAACGTTTACCCAAACGACTTAAGACTGGTTTTGTGGTCCAGGGTCACAAATGTTCTGTTAATGTTATTTGAATTACATTTGCTTATAACGTTGATAGAACCTAACCAGAACGTTATCCAAAGTTTGAGAATGTTCCCTGTTTATTGGGTCTGTTTGTCTAAAATGCTGTACAGACTGGATAAAATGAACTGTGAGTGTCATTGTCAGTGACATAATGCAACCTTGATTAGTCTGCTGGTCAACCAGTTAAGGCCAGGTTAAAGCAGGACACCTAGGCAGAACAGTAGATCCTATTTGGCTCTTCAGGACACCTAATCACATTTAGTATAGACAGACAAACAAAACAAAAGACATTCTCAGTCACTAGTTTGCTTATACATGTTTGGTACAGCAAATAATAAATATATTTTAAATTAAGACTTGTACTGCAGAATGCAAATCGCAGTTTGAAACTCGAACAAATCTCGGGATCCTGTTTTCTGTCGAGGCTTGCTTGCTAACACCAATTTAAAGGAAATCAATGTGGCCAATTCTGAACTAAATCAAAACTAAATTCTCATCAGGCTACATCATTCTCTTTACATCTACGTCAGTCTATTACATACCATGCAAACAAATCAAGGGTTCAGACAGAGTACAGCACCACAGATGCTCATGCTCTCCATGTCACGCATGCACAAACGTGCACATAAACACGTACCGAGATACAGATTGACACTGACTTAATGCTCAAAGAGGGACAAATGACAGATTATAATGAGTTATTAATGTAATTGCTGGATTATGATGATTGCTTCTATATTCAGAATTGATACAGATGAAGGGATTGGATGGATAAGAGAAATCGCAGTAGAGTGCTGGATTACCTCTTTCATTCATTCACTTCTCTAAGAGCAGATCAGAAATAGGGCATTAGAGATCAGAGCGGGTCAGAGACATAAATGGTGTTTTACAAATAATATGAGTGATGCACCACCAACACAAAACCAAAAGCAACAATGGTATTTTAGGTTGTGATAGCTGAAAAAGCTGATCAGTCTGGAACTTTTTCAAAAGTGTTTAAGCAGCAACATCTACAAAAAGGGATGTGAATGGGATAGTGCAATTTGTGTGTGGTGTTGCAGTAAAGTGTGGGTTACGTTAGGTTAGTGCTATGGCCATGAGACCTGAGCAGACCATTGATCTCGAAACAGTAATTGCAGGATCTGGGCCATGCGTCAGGAAAGAAGGAATGAAAAGAGATAAGTTAATTTGGTCTTGGAGAGCAAAAACACTACAGAGAGACAGATTAGCAGAGTGTCAAGTGTTAAATTACCTGCATGGTCCCCCACCATATTATATATATATATATATATATATATATATATATATATATATATATATATATATATATATATATATTTCTCACATTATCAATTTATTTGCTATAGTTTAGAAAATGGTAATAAAATATGTAAAAACTCTAAGCTAAACTGTGTCAGAACAAATGCATCTGGATAATGTCAGATAACTTTGATAGATACGTATGTAATGAATAAGACTGAATAGCTGTCAGCTGTTAAATTTAAGTACACAATTAGATAATACCAATTTCGGTCAACCAATTATCAAGCAATGCTTAATTTTGTTCAGTCTGTTGTGTAAAAAGTTCACATAAGCAAAACATGGTCAGGTCAAAGTTTCTGAATTTACATGTTTTTGAATTTGCAAATTTTACTGATAGTCCACTGTATGAAGAATTTTTGGGTATTATATGTCACAGTTTACTCTATTTTGCTAATTTCACATACATAAATGAACTACAGTGTCCTGCACACACACACACAAACACACACTACTGGTCAAAAGTTTGGGATCAGTGAGATTTGTAACGTTTTTTAAAGAAGTATCTTATGCTCATCAAGGCTGCATTTATTTAATAAAAAAAAAACTGCTAATCTGGCAAAATGTTGTTACAATATAAACTAATGGTTTCTATTGTAATATCCTTTAAAATATAATTTATTTCTGTTACACAAAGCTGAATTACCATCAGCAATTTCTCCAGTATAAAGTGTCTCATGATCCTTCAGAAATCATTCCAATATGGTGTTTTATCATTAGAATTATCAATTCTAATTAACTTTTTTCTAATTTAACTTTTTAATTAACTTCTCCTCTTAACTTTTTATTCATCAATGAAACCTGAAAAAAAGTATCACAGGTTAAAAAATATTAAGTAGCACAACAGTTTCCAGCACTGATAATAAATCAGCATATTAGTAATGATGCTGAAAATTCAGCTTTGCATCACAGGAATAAATTAGATTTTAATCTATATTAAAATAGAAAAACATTGTTTTACATCATCATAATATTTCACAACATAATTTTTTTTGTTTTAACTCCTG
Organism: Carassius carassius; assembly: GCF_963082965.1. Lineage (NCBI taxonomy): Eukaryota > Metazoa > Chordata > Actinopteri > Cypriniformes > Cyprinidae > Carassius > Carassius carassius. The sequence continues at coordinate 20,514,709 of NC_081769.1, read as the reverse complement.
TAAAAAACAATAGAAATCATTTTGATCCCAAACTTTTGACTGGTAGTGTTAGAGTGTATGTGTGTGTGTATATATACTGTACATCACAGAAAAATTAAGCAGCACAATTAAGCAGCACAATTGCTTCCAATAATTAATAATAATAATAAATGGTATTAAATAATTAAGTAATAATAAATAATAATAAATCCTTGAGCACCAAATCAGCATATTAGAATGATTATTGAAAGAATCATGTGACACTGAAGACTGGAGTAATGATACTGAAAATTCAGCATTGCATCACAGCAATAAATGACATTTAATACAGATATAACTGCATTTTGATCAAATAAATGCCTTGGTGAGCAAAAGAGAATAAGGTGAGCATTTTTCAAAATCATAAAAAAAACTACTGGCTGATATAAGATACACAATATATTTAGCACTGCCTTTATATATATATATATTATTTAGATTTTCCTAATTTGAAATAAATAAAAAAAGTAATAAAAAAATTCAGCTGTAAAGTTTTGTTCCTACTAGTTGTGTCTTTCATTATTACATATACATTATTTCACTAATATCAATAATTTTCTGTCTACTCCTAGCATAAATACAAGCTTTGCTACATTTGCAATGGACAGTCACCATTACGTCCTCAACAACCTAACTGATCTGAGCACACGTCTTTCCCTCTGGGATTACACTGCAGGAACAATCTGCACACCTGATGGTACTTACAGTAAAGGATTGGCTGAGGAACATACACACTTCCCTACAGACCCAATACACATTGTATTGTTACTCAGGAAACAGTTGCTGGGATCTCATCATCACAGCCTGGACAGTGTCAGGCTCCCAAGAGGTTGCTTATACACAAGTGTCTGACTAACACGCCATCTCCAAGACTTCACTCTCCCCCCAGAGATACAGACGCATACAGATACATACAATCTGTGACTCAGACATTATATCACAGCAGAATGATCTATCAGTGCCCCATTCAAACCCTGATACTCCAACAATAAACAACATCACCAGCGAACGTGCACCCAGGTTTATTTCATTAATGAGTCACAGGGCTGACAAGTTCATTTCCTGCTGGTGACTGTTCCTCACTGCTTTCGTGATTGCTCTGTATTTCAGATTCCTGTAGTCAGTGTTTGTGACTACAGGAAACAGATTTAGCTAGAAAATGCATTAAATGGACCATCTGCGCAACAAATGTAATCCTGCACAGCGTCACATTCAACAATTCTCCTACTGAGATGGAACAATCCTGCTTTTGGATACATTTCATGTAAACCATCCACACTGTATAAATTATGATGATAACGGGAGGAAACAACATAATAAACAAGATGATGGAGGTCAATGGAAACTGGTTCTCAGACAGGATTTTACTAGAAACTTCTATAAAAAGAAACAACAACAACAACAAAAAACTCTTATTGTGACATATTTTTTCTGACAGATGCCCTGATGCCTTTTTTCCGCTTCTATTAATGTTTTTGATTGCGCTATTAATCTATTTCTGTGTACTGCTGATTCATTCTGATATTTAAATCAGCGGGTTCACCTAAATGGACACAAACACACTTGTGCACAACCAAAATATAATTACTACATAAGGTTTATTAAAGGGAAAAATGTCAATGTTCAATCCTACACCAGATATTTAGACAGAGCACGTGGGCAGTAGGTTTTTATATGTTTTGGAAAGAGGAAGAAGAGTTTAGACTGTGGTTTGGGATTTGGAAGTGCTGCTTTGAAAGGCATATGTGATGTGGTTACGGGCATGATTTAGATAAATATCATCATATGACTGAACATCTCCAGAGAAATGCCTCCAGTGCATGAGCTCGGACATGCTGACTCGTTGTGGACATGATACCGTGCTGTCGCAGTGGCGACCCAGCTGACATGCCCTTACGGTGTCCTCCTTTATCTCCTTCACAAAACCTGGACATGTTCACATTCAAATGAATTAAAGTGGTTACTTTTTCATCTTATTTTGAGAGCAGATCAAAAAATTGTGAAATATTATTAAGAGATGTAATTTTTTTATATATATTTAAAATGTAATTTATTCCCGTAATAAATAGCAATGCTAAATATTTAGTTTTCAAAGCTGTTGCTTAATGATGCCTGATATTTTTGTGAAGACTGAGACACATTTTCTCATTCCTTTTGTAACATTAAAAATGTCTGTACTTTCACTTTTGATCAATTTAATGCATCTTTGCTAAAAAAAAAAGTATAAATTTCTATTAAAAGAAATGACCCCCAAATTTAGAGCAGAAGTGTACATAAACATGTATAAATATATATTCATCTACTATACCTCAAATATATATGACTGATTGCAATTAATTAATCTGTATCTTTCAATGATTTAAATTTTTTTAATTGATTAAAAGCCCAATTGCATAACAGCAAAAAAATCATCTAGTTCCTCCTCTACTTAATTTGCTTGTATTTATTTACCTGGAGTATTTCCATCTCCAGAGCACTGGCAGTCCAGTAGGTCATATGTGAGGCAGGTGGTGTTAGAGTCAAAACTGAAAAGGTCCCGTAGCTCCTCACCAGAAAAGCTAATATGCTCCGCTTTCTTGGACAGGTCCACCACTGTCCCAGAAAGCCCCTGTTAATTCACCTGCCTCTGATAAATCTTTTCTTCTATTGAACCTACAAGACACACAAGGTACAGTATTGCAGACCCAAATTTGTGTGCAAACTCTGTAAACAAATGCCTGTTCCATCCATGAATCATCAATCTGAAAGCCAAAAATAAGAGTGTGATATGTGTCATAATATAGAGCAGTCAGTTTGTGTGGGTTATGATGAAAGGCTGTGAGATGTTTCAGGTCAAGTACTTCTTTCATAACAAACAGCTATTTTATTCAGTGACAGACAGGCTGATTATACTTATTTTATGGCTAGTTTACAAATGTTTTGGTTACCTGTTGTAAGAAATCTGTAGATGTGAACTGTTTTCTTCTGTCCATCCCGCCACACTCGTGCCATGGCCTGACAAATTTACATCAATAATTGTTTAGATGATTTGAGCCTTATAAAACAGTCACTCAAAGCCCTCAGGGGGCATTCATCATGGCAGCGAAACAAAATGATGGTGACACATAAAAGCAGAGCATTCAGACTGATAAATACCAGAGAGAGAATGGTAAGAATTACAACAGAGGTTCAAGTTTTTTTTTGTATTAACTGCCATCTAGTGGTCTGAATGAAAAGGCGTAACTAAGACAAGTAAGTGGACTCAAAAAACATTGAGCTGCATGATGATCCATTTTTGGTTTTGTGAGAAATATTGTATAACATGTGTTTTATTGTTGCTTTGCAGTGTTACATGGCTAACTGTAACACTGGAAGTCCACTGACCTGTAAGTCATTGGCAGGGTTCCAGTCTATATCATATAAAACCAGATGGGAGGCACCAATGAGGTTTAGTCCCACCCCTCCAGCCTTGGAGCTGAGTAGCAACAGGAAGCTGGACGAGTGTGGGCTGTTGAAGGAATCAACAATTCGTTGTCGCTGGGCTACAGGTGTCTGTCCATCAAGCCGACACCATTTATATCCTATATGATCACAGACATCCTGCAGTAAGTCAAGAGTTTGTGTGTAGTTGGACACCAAAACTACCCTAAATAGAGAGACACAGAGACAAAAACAGACATGAGTTTCACACTAGATATGTCAATTGAATGTGTAATCCCCAATTAAATGGATAATGTTGGTAAAGGGGTCAAACTGTTTTTTCAAATAATATAATGTAATATATTTAGTGCTGTCAAACAATTAATCGCATCTAAAATAAAAGTTTGTGTTTGCATAATATATGTGTGTACTGTGCATATTTATGTGTGTGTGTGTATACATATACATATATACATATATATATATCCATTTGAAATTTTTTTTTTATATATATATATATATATATATATATACAGTACAGACCAAAAGTTTGGACACACCTTGTCATTCAAAGAGTTTTCTTTATTTTCATGACTATGAAAATTGTAGAGTCACACTGAAGGCATCAAGGGCTATTTGACCAAGAAGGAGAGTGATGGGGTGCTGCGCCAGATGACCTGGCCTTCACAGTCACCGGACCTGAACCCAATCGAGATGGTTTAGGGGTGAGCTGGACCACAGACAGAAGGCAAAAGGGCCAACAAGTGCTAAGCATCTCTCGGGGAACTCCTTCAAGACTGTTGGAAGACCATTTCAGGGGAGTACCTCTTGAAGCTCATCAAGAGAATGTCAAGAGTGTGCAAAGCAGTAATCAAAGGAAAAGGTGGCTACTTTGAAGAACCTAGAATATGACATATTTTCAGTTGTTTCACACTTTTTTGTTATGTATATAATTCCATATGTGTTAATTCATAGTTTTGATGCCTTCAGTGTGAATCTACAATTTTCATAGTCATGAAAATAAAGAAAACTCTTTGAATGAGAAGGTGTGTCCAAACGTTTGGTCTGTACTGTGTGTATATTTATATATATATATATATATATATATATATATATATATATATATATGATTTTTATAAGGTATAAATATAAACATTTTATACATAAATATAACATATGTTCCTTAAAAATATGCATGTACGTGTGTGCATTTATATATATACATAAATACACAGTGCACATATTTTGTAAACACATACATATTTTGGACACAATTAATCACGATTAATCATTTGACAGCATTAAATGTAATTAATTATAAATAAAATTAATATAATTTGTTAGATGTACTTTTGTTTTTCTTTTTATGTGTTTTAGCACTCAAAATGCATTATAGTGTATACCAAAAAAAAATATATATATTCCTTTAATCAGTTTCATCTGTTCCATGATTTTTCCTGACTGTGTTGTAAGCTCTTCGGTATAAATTGGTACTTTAATAAATTCATTTTCTTGTGGCAATTATTTTTTCTCATCTTCAATACTGAAAGTAAACTTAGCAGCAGCAGTAACAGTCGAATTTATTGGCAAGACACTGTTTGTAATGTGACCTCAACTTGGTGACACCCTTGTTATAACTAATATAACTTTCACAAAGACACTGATATGACCTCAGTGTTTACTGTTGAGTGTACTGTACATCATCTACGACATTTATTTATCAGATTAGTCATTAGTTGTAATCATTTCTTGATGTGAAACCTTTCAAATGAAATGACGTCTGTAATGAAGCCAGACAGCAGTTGTACATGTGATACCTGTCTGTGCGATTGACGTGCTGTATAGCTGACAGCAGGTCTGTTAGCACTAGAAGTTTCCCAGAGTCTGCAGTGCTGAAGGCACCTGTTGAGTATCCCTCAGGAAAGAGGTCCATCATTCCATCCTCAAACATCTCATCCGACTTTTCCTGAAGCAAATACCACAAAGAATAATTAAAAATCAGCAATAATAAGACAAAAAACAAGGCATGGCAAAATACCAGCACTATTGTACCTGTAAAGTGTTGTAGAGCAGCCCGGGGTGGTTGCAGAGTTTCTTGAGGGAGTTGCATGCGAGGTGTGGGCTGTGTGTGTAAGTGTGTGTGCGGGCACCAGTGAGGCAGGCTCTGATGGGCCGTGTGGCCAGCAGGACTCCATACAAACGCAGCTACAGTTCAGTGGGTTGGCAGAATACGGGCCACTCTATCCGCTCGGATAAATACTGATTAATGATCTCCTGAGTGCGCCGTAACGTAAACAAACCTGTTAGACGAAAGAGCTCAGCGGCACGCTCCTCTCCAATGCACCGCTCTTCCTGAAACACAGTTGTGATCAATGCCACTACAGCTAAAGGACACAGACTCACAGTGAGGGGGACAATTTTCTGAAGAGATTTTTTTTCTATCTATTAATATCGGATGATGATCATTATTGGATACGTAATTGCAAATGTTAATGTCCTCTATTTTTACATTTGCATCACCTTTGCCATTAAATATTTAATATTTAAAATGAATAAAAAATTTCGTAGTGAACATTATGTTGTTGTGATGCATTAATTCACTTATATAATTTAAACTTATATAAGACTGATTTTCTGTTATACCTTCATATATCATATGCATTTACTTAAAAATAAATAAATAATATATATATTATATATGTGTGTGTGTGTGTGTGTGTGTGTGTGCGCATATAAATATATATGTATATACATATATTTTAAGTAATATAATAATCATTTAAATTAAAATATGTATTTAAAAAAAGTAATTAAAATAAATATTATTAATATTTTATTACTCTGAAAATGCAGATATTTACCTCAGTGCAGGTGGGCTGGCGAGATCTGAGAATGGGTTCTTCATAAATCTTCCTGTAGGCTGCAGATGTTCCCAGAATTCCTGGATTTACAAACTCAATGATGGAATAAAATTCCTGCAGGTCATTCTGCACTGGAGTTCCTGTTAAATTAATAATTACACTCTTTTTTTTTTACAATTACATAATGTTATACTACTACACGTGTTTACAAAAGTGTGTGTGTTTGTTTGAAATAGGAAACCTGTTAATATAAGACGGCGTTCACATGAGAGGGCTGTGAGTGTGCTGGCCGTTTTGATGTTGCTGTTTTTAAGGCGATGACCCTCGTCACAGATGAGCACTCCAAACTCCAGCTCTTTCAGCTGGTCCACAGAGCGCAACAGCATCTTGTAACTGATCACCATGACGGAGCAAAGAGGAGAAGACACACCACAGAAGTCCTCCACACGGTGATCCTACAGAGACAATATATTCTTTTACCTTTCATCACTCTATCTATTATATGACACAAACAGCCACACATACACACTTGGTCCACAGTGTGAACACTGATCCTCTCCCTGCCCAGCCACTTGTTGAACTCAGCAGCCCAGTTCTTGACCAAACTTCCTGGACAAACCACAAGTGCCCTCTTCAGTACGGGACGTCTACCGTAGGGGCCCTGTCTCAGCAGCGTCCACAGAACACAAACACACTGCAGCGTCTTTCCCAGTCCCATCTCATCTGCCAGAATACCCCCGCAGTGGCCAGGGAGTCTGCAGCACACAGACATACATGTGTAAAACAGTCATATGTAAGAACATTACAATAACAGATGAACTCTTATTTACCTCATTCCCATTAAACATTCATAAAGGAAGACCACACCCTCTCTTTGATGTGGCCGAAGATGATTGGTCAAATGGGAATCGATGACCACATCCACCAGAGGAGAACCAGATTTATTATATAGCCACTGGTGATCGGTTGTAGGTCGTGGCATCACAAGGGCACCTTGGGACCAATAGAAAGTAAGCGGTATGGATATGGATAGCTTGGATTAAAATGTAATAATTATAATGTACTGTATATGAACATTTCAGGGATAGTGTTTATCCTGTAATGCAACCAATTTTAGCAATTTTCTTAAACGAAATTTCATTGTACATTTTTAGAAGTATAAATATTACATGCATCAATTAAATCAAGTTGAGAATGTGCTATACCTGGTGCGTTTGGGTCATGTCTTGGTTTACAGATTGGTTTCTCAGGTTCGGAATCTGTAAGTGCACCTCCCTTGAGCGCTGGTTTGGTAAAGGATTTGGACACTGGTCGATATGCAGGAGCCTTTAAGACTGTTTCTGCAGGAGTCTCAACAGCAGCATTTTGAAAATAACGGCCTTTGGCGTAGTCCTCATCGGATATGACCCTCATTACCTCGATTTGCTTCCCTCCTACCATAAGAGTCTGACCCTCACACAAGCTCTCCAGCTCTGATGCCTGCACCTGACAGAAAAACACTGATTTAAAACACACATCTACACAAACTCAAACATATTACCTCAAAAGTGAAGTAAAGGGAGAACTGTGCATTTCAAACAGGGATGCACCAATACTAAAATTCTTGATTTATATGATACTGCTGAGATTTTTTAATATATTTTGATGTTTAATGTTCAAAAATTTGAATGTTTAAAAAGTGAATTTAGGTAACAGAAAATGATAATGTACAGTGAAAATAATTGGTATTCAGAGATTTACTAGCAATTCGATTTAACAGTGTTAGTTTAAATTAGCTCTAAACAATCAGATAACAATTTGGGGAAATGATCAAAGCTTGCAGAAATATAAAATATCAACAGAAAAAAACTCTTATAGGCTGATAAACTATATATTGAGCATCCCTATTCAAATATGCATTTATATACAAATCCAGAACTATTGCTAGAATGTGCTGTGACAGGCAAACCTCGTCCAATGTTCTGCCCCTCCATGTCTTTGAGGACAACAGTCCGCCCCCTGGCAACAAGCACAGCGTCACCTTCCCAACGCTTATGCTTCCTTGATGACGCCTTGCACCACATTACACTATAGTAGCGTGCTTTAAAATAAACAAAAAAGTATTGTTTCAATAAAACAGCAGTGATATACGACACAGCAATAGCCTAATCATTGACAATGTTTTACTGATTACATAGTCTCAAATTAGAAATGTGCCTTTTACAGCCACTAATCATATGCATAAATGCTCATTTTGCGCCTTGTACTTTTGTTCTTTTAAAGTAAACTACATGACTGGTGAGACAGACAGACAGAGACAGACAGAGAGACAGACGGACAGGCAGAAACAGACAGACAGACAGGCAGAGACAGACAGAGAGACAGACAGACAGAGAGACAGGCAGACAGACAGACAGACAGACACACAAAGACAAGTGAGTGAGTGAGTGAGTGAGTGAGTGAAGTGACATTCAGCCAAGTATGGGGACCCATACTCAGAATTTGTGCTCTGCATTTAACCCATCCGAAATGCACACACACAGAGCAGTGAACACACACACACACTGTGAGCACACACCCGGAGCAGTGGGCAGCCATTTATGCTGCGGCGCCCGGGGAGCAGTTGGGGGTTCGATGCCTTGCTCAAGGGCACCTAAGTCGTGGTATTGAAGGTGGAGAGAGAACTGTACATGCACTCCCCCCACCCACAATTCCTGCCGGCCCGGGACTCGAACTCACAACCTTTCGATTGGGAGTCCGACTCTCTAACCATTAGGCCACGACAAAGAGACAGACAGACAGACAGACAGACAGACAGATTTTTTTATGTTTAAGTATTTATTATGAATTATAAATTATTAACAATTGAACAACAACAACAATCCAAACGATTCCCAACGGACAAAATCAGTCCTGGTCTCATCTGAGAAGCTGTTTTATTCTGATGTCACAATAAGGGGAAAAAAAGCCATTTCTGTTTCATTACACTGAATTATGCTGTAAATAATCACCCAAATGAAGTTCACATAAACATCTTGACTGATATGGTTTCCATTCATTTCTGTTGCTATGTAACACTCCCTGTCTAACAAAAAAGAATAACAGGACAGGATCAAAACAGAGTTAAAAGCAATTATAAATTTATTAGTGAATACATAGAAAATAAACTCTTATTTTCTTCTTTAAGTAGGCATTCACCCATTTAAAAAATATAAATTTCTGCTTCAAACATCAGGAACAATCCTTGTACAAGTGTCGATCTAATACAAAATCAAGAAATAACTGTACAAACTGTACAAACAAGCCTGTTCATTTTAACTTCACATTACAGAGTTCCCTTTGTGATAGACTTTCAGACGTGACACCATACGTGTCACATCAGCGGCAATCCTTGGCGTAGCCTGGCCGCCCTCAATTTCTCCACTTTGACCCTTGACCGAAGTAGCTCCTCTTCCAGTTGTTGCTTTCTCTTAAGCCCCTCCCTCTTCTCCTCTAGATATAGTCCAAGCTTTCTGTGATTGGCCAGAAGCAGCTCATGCTCCTCTCTCATCATTTGCAGAGCTTCTGCCTCAAAAACGGGATTCTTGAACATTGCCCTCCCTCTCTGAAACGCGCTCCTCCTGGGGCCAGGGTCTGACGGCGAGGGTGGCAGGTGTGCAGAAGAGGGGCACGGAGACAGAGAGGCCGCATACACGTGGGAGGCCAATTCCTCCTCCTCATCATCTTCCTCCTCTCCCACTACTTCACTGTCCCTCTCGTTCTGTCCGTGGTGGGCCTGACTGCTCGGGGTGGTGATGGTGACAGGTGAACTCTGGGATGTGATCAGGTGGATATCAGGAGGTGGTTTCACATCCTCAGTCTCCACCATCACAGCCGCAACAGGTGCATAGTCCGACAATGCTGGGAGGGATAAACTGCTGCCTGGCTGCTCTACTGGAGAATTCCTCTTGAACTGAAGCCTAGCACAGACACATAGAAAAAAAATCTAATTTTGAACATGATAAATTTGATGAATTTTGACCTAATAAAAATGCTGAATCTGATTCACCTAGTGAATTCAAATGAATCAGATCATGTGGATCCCCAGCTCTAGGCTGGATTTGTGGTGATAACTGACAAAAAGAAAGACCTGTTGTTTTGTCAACACAACCAAAAGACTTGGCAATGCTAGTGGAAAGTAATTTCTCTGGCACATGGTGGCAAACCTGGCATTAACGCAGCATCGGAAATACAGTTAATGACATCCAAATCCCCTCAGTGCTGCAGCTTACCTCTGGCACAGGACAGAGTGAAAGGACAGCGAGCGTGTGACTACAATGTGTGCTTTGACTGCATGAGACATATTCAAACTAGCAAAGGAGATGTTCGCATATCAAAACTGCTGATTTCTAATGTGTGTGACAATTAACACAGCAGCAGAAGGAAAGATGGGAAGATGTATGTGAGGATATTAGCAGAAGCTGAATCAATATTTTAAAGTCCAGTGGATGCACAGGATCTGATTCATTTGAATTTACTAGTGGAATCAGATCCATCTTCTCAGAGTAGACAATTAGGCCTCCTGAGAGTATGTGTTTTATGTATTTACTTGTTATTGATTTCATTTTTCCATTGGGTGATAGATGTTTTTAATTATGGATGCACCTAATAATGTGCCAGTTTTGTCATGCAATTATCTGTACGCTCAGTCTCACCTGTGGAGTGCGTTCGGCTCTTTGTCCCCCACATGAAATAGTTGAGGTATCATTTCCATAATGCGCTTGGTTGGCTCTGAGATGCTGCCCCGGTACTCGGGTTGGGCATGGCTTCGCTGAAGAACTTCCTGCTTGGCACTTTCTTTAAGTCGCTTATAGAGGGTCCGAAGGCCCTGAGCCGTTCTGGGGGGCCTTTCACCTCCGAAATTATTATAGTGCTCTGCTATGCTGTCCCAGCACCGGTTCTTATCCACGATCACGGCATGCTTGTTGGTGTGCTCCTCCAGAATGCGTATGTGAGGCTGGACCAGCCGCAGAAGATCCAGTTTCTCAGATAGGGTGAAGTTGGAGGAGCGGGCCTTGCCGACCATGCTGTTTGACATGAATATGGTAGACATCCTGCCTTTAGGCTGGTCTCAGTGCTCTAGGTTTGATCTCCTTCTCTTCTTTTCCTTGTGCTGTGTCTGTCTTTCTCTACTCACTTGTGTGAGCAGGCTGCTGCACTGCTTGTCTCAGTTAAACAACACACACATGCACAAACTGGCTCTCAAGCACACATTACACAGACGTAAGAAAAAGAATCAGGCTTAACTAGGCCAGCCTCGATTAGGCCCACGCCTACCCGGGGAGGGCTTTGCTGGAATTCCTTTTAGCTTAAGCTGACGCAGGTTCAGTAAAGCTGCTTAAGCCTGGCCTGACCTACATAACAAACCCGACTACATTAAACTAGAAACACAGCGGAGCTCTTTTATTCCGCTGCAAACAGCGACACATATTGCATTTTAGCGGGAAACGACAAAGTGCGTGTTTTTAAACGTGTTGTTATATTTGAAGCGCGTCAGGTCCGTGTTTTGACTGCTAAAACGCCAGAGGAGACCTTAAACTGACGCTTAACGCGTTCGAGCCGCGTTCGAGTGTGTGTGTGTACAGACAGTGTTTTGTGTGTGAGAGAACTGCTTTTCGGACACCAGTTGCTATTTATTTCCCAGGCTGACTGACAAATGCACCATAACTCGCACTCTTGAATCTGTGCAGTTGCAAATCCGTGCGCGCCACGATTCACGAACACGATCCAATAAGCACATTGCGCCTGTCAATCAAGCGTTCCGTGCGCACGGATTGGTTAGTTTCACTCAAAGCCTAAGTTGAAGGCGGGGAATAGAGACGTCGCTTGTTCAACCAGACCGTTCGCTGAGCCTTTTGCTGTTTTTATCTACTAGATTTAATCAAATAATTTAATAGTGCATTTCCTCTTTATTAATCTTTATTTTAATTTCTTTCTTAGTTTTTAAGTGTACACTACATCCAAGCAACTTTGAGGAATAGCAGTGTAATAAAGGGAATAATACAGTCATTGTTGCAAAATAACACCCATTAAGGTAATACAGGTCTGGGATTTGTTTTACGACAATGAACGTCAGCTCAATTAAGTACTTTGATTTTTGGATTATGGGTAAATTAAAGCAGATTTTAAAACCTAACGTTACCAGTTTCTAAAACCAATTGTTACAAGAAGATAATAAATTTAAAACAAAAACAGACCATTTAAGATGAGTTGTAACTACAGAACATTTTTTTCAGCAATGTGTTTATTTTGTTGAGTGGCACTGGATTGTAAAAAATTAAAATCTACATATAAAAATGTGTTATTTTTTTTTTTTTGTCTTAGTTTAAAATGCAGTTACAAATAATGCATTACATAGATATTACCAAGGCAAAATCATTTTACTTATACTAATATACACTAACCAGACTGAAAAATCTTTTTTACATTTACTGAACAAAAAAATAATAAAAAAATATTTAATAACCTTTCAATCATAACATGCACCCAAAATCTGGTAGCTGTGCCACTGGAAAGTTTGTTTGGCTGCGTTGAACAGCTGTCTTTATCTGCTCTGCTTTTATCAGGTTCAAAACTGAAGCTGTTTTCCTTACATTCACCGTGAGAAAGTGCACTCAGCACCCTGGCTAAAGCCTTACTGGCCGCTGGAGCATTCACAGCTGGAGTATCTCCACCACTCAAACACCTCTGGACCTGCAGAGAGAATTCACTTTTGAAGCAACATCTGCAAGGGAAAACAGACCCTAATGCATGCACCTCTTCAATCACAGTGTTACACAGAATTATTATCATGACACTGATGAAAACACTAGTAATAACACATACAAACAACCTGAATAGAAAATGTGAATGTTAAGATGTTATCAATAACATATAAATTACATAATCACATATAAACACTGCATAAGATTTGTCATCATGACCACTTTTTAAATATCCTCTTGTTTGTGACCTTATTGAGCAGCACATTTCCCAAAACAGGTGTGGCTGGTGCTGGTACTGATGGTTCTGGATGGGGATGAGATAAAGGTGGTCCGTCATTCTTTGCAGGCCCTGGTGGCATAAACCTGGGTTTCTTAGCAGTATTTCCATGGAGCTGACTCAGAGCTCCAGATCTACGCATTCTGTCAATAAAGACACACAGTAATAAAACCATAAAACCATTAAAGATTAAAAGGATAGCTTATATTCTTCTTTAAAAAAATAAATAAATAAAAATAATTAACTGAAGGAGAAATTTTATTAACCATTATTTTAGTACATTTGAGGAGGCGATATTTGGACAAACAAAAAAAGATATGCAGTTCTTATTGTATTTATTGCCCCAGCAGTTTGTTGTCAATGATTTAAAATAGAACTGACAGAATCCCAGAAATTATTTTAGTTAATTTATTCATTTATAGTGTGCGTTTACACACTTTTAGACGCGGAATGAATGCCAGCAATTGGTCATAATTATACACTGAATAAAACCAAAAAAGTGTAAACATTTCATTATTTTACTTTTTATTAAATTCCACTGATTACAACTAAACTCATATCTACTATTTGATGTCATATGAACATCCAGTCAGTAACTATGGTGATTTAAGTCTCACGGTTCTTAACCTTTAATCACTCTTTGGGGTCAAAATGACCCCAATGGACTTTTCCTTCATTTTTTAAAAGTGTTACCTTCATCGCAGGGGCATGAAACTCTGACTTTTCCTAAATAATCTATCTAAACATGCACAAAAAAACTGGGCTTGATTTGGTTGTTCTAAAGGTGTGTAAAAATTTTTTTACCTTTTAAGGTCTTTGGGGTCAAAATGACCCCACATTGAAAATGAATGGGAAAATGCAAAAAATGACTTTTTAAAATTTTGTTTGTCAAAAAAATAAAACTAAATCCATTATAAATCTGAAAATTTCAACAAATAAACCAAGATCTGGTCCTAGAGCATAAATAAAAAGTAGAACGAACTTTGTATCTCATACACACACACACACACACACACACACACACAAACACACACATGTATGTGACTGCAACAGAGAGCATTTTTACAGAAATTGGCAAATAAAATTAACTAAACTGGCATAAATCTAAAAATTTTTACATTTAATTCAAGGTCTGGTCCTAGAGCATAAACCCAAAGTGGAACAAACTTTCTATCTCATACACACACACACACACACACACACACACACACAAACAAACACACACGTATGCCACTGCAACAGAGAGCATTTTTATAGAAATTGGCAAATAAAATCAACTAACCTGGCATAAATCTGAAAAATGTCACATATGCAACATGGAACAAGCTTGTTCCCACACACACACACACACACAGATAGAGAGAGAGAAAGAGAGGGAAAGGGCAGATACAAGAAAGATGAAATGCAGCTGAACTTTTGCACTCTGAGAAAGTTTACAGTTAGATGAAAGAGCTGCAGCAGTATTTTGAAAACATCCCAGTTAGAGTATAAAAGTGGCAGTCTGGTTCCCGCACACAGCTCATTCTGTGACAGCACTATGGCCAAAAGGTCTTTAGTTCATCCATCCAAAAAAGAAAGCGCTGTGAGGTGTGTCCACGCAGCAGAGACGTGGATTTCAGATGGGACTGCACAAACTGGAAGAACATCTGCACTGCTCATACTGTCAACATCTGCCAGATGTGCATCGACTTTAGTTCACGATATGAAGTGCCATTATCAGTGTTTTGCACTCTGCTTGTTCTTTCACATGTTTATTAGCCATGTGATTTATAAAAAAAGTTGTTCTGTGTACCCTTCACTCCTGTTCATTACAGTTTATTGGTGCTGTTGTTTTGTATTATATTGGTTTATTTACTTTTAAAATTCATCTTGTTCTAAAATCTCTTGTTCTAAAAAAATAAATAATTGTTGATAAATAATTTTCTGAAATAAATAGTGTGTGATTACAATCATGTCATAGTGGTGACTTGTAATGTTTTTTTCAATTGTATGTATAATAATTTGCAAAAGCAGATAATTCAAAATATATTAGAAAACAACAACAAATTCTAACTCTGACAAAACTACTGATTTTTTATGTATTTCAAAATGTTTCAATAAATATTCACAAAATATATATCATAAAGTTGTGAGAAGTTGAAGCATCAAGAAAAATGAAGTGAAAATGAATGAGTCTCTATAGCACTCTAGTGGATACATGTGGCCATTGCACTTTAATTCCTTAACCATAAGAAATACAGTTTTTTGACTAACCTTTAGATGGCAGTATTCTATCCCTAACACATAGAGCAATGTCCAGAAACTATTTAGATTTAATTAAGATCATCATTTAAGTGATTTTTCTTTAAATAAATAACGGTGGCTCTCGTAAGATTCATTCATTTGGGAATCGGACTAACTTACTGGCTGTTTTTTCTCAATTCATTAAAAAGAACCTGCTCATACGGGTTTAGGATGACATAAACAATGAAATAAATTTTATTTTGGGTGAACTAACGTTATTCTTCCAGTCTACCTAAAGGACATATAAAAAGCACCAGTCGCTGTTTTGAGCTAAACCGGGGTGAACTACTAAAGCTTGTTGACTGTCTCTACTTGAATTTAATATTGTACAAGTCGACAGACAGTACGGTAAACGCTTACCCTTTCTTATGTTTTCTCCTCGTATGTGAATCACTTTTCCTATTTTCAAAAACTCCCTCGAAAAGCAGCAGAAGCTCGAGTCTCGCGCGGAAGTGACGTGTCTTCACCGCGATTGTTCGAATCGCGACGTCACGTGAAGGGAGTGGCGTGCAGGAGCTTATGAGCAGCAGAAATCAACAGTAGAGGAGTGTCAAGGAAACCTGACAGTAAATGTTGGCTGCAAAATTGTATCTAATCCAGCAGAAGTAAATGAAGCAACATCAGAAGACGTATCAAAATGTAGATCTCTGTCAACCATCACTTATCAAAGGCAAGTACTATGTGCAACTCACACATTATTAACCCTTACTTGTTTTATTTTAATTCATGTACATTATACAACAGATATGACCATACCGCTTTGTACATAAGTATAGTTTGACATCAAACCATTCATTGATTTATATGTCTTTTATTCGTTTCAAAATTAAAATCAGACATAAATCCTTACAGTCTTTCATTAATTACTATCATTCATGCTTCAGATTCATATTAACTGTAGAGATGGGTTATTAATTAACATGCTTTATTGACAAGCAGTACATTTTTATTTCTGTATGGTTTCGGTTTTCATTTGTACTGTACAGGTTTCCCACTTATGTCAGTGTTTTGTTTCTGTCTTTAAAAAGACAGTATAAAAGAAAGATGCTTCTATAACCAAAACACATCTTTTTTTCTCGTTATCTTTAGCTCTAGAATATTTAATTTGATGGTATTATTCTTTGTAAGTAACATTTCTGTAAAATATATTTAAAAACATTTAAGATCAGAAATGATCAGAAATGTCATAGAGAAATCATAATAAAGGGTAAATTACATTCATTGGTCAGTTTGTGGGAATACTGATTTTAGTCATTTGTAATATATAGTGCTTGACTGTGATGGTATTTCATTTTTCTTTCATGATCACATGTGTTATCTCTTGCATGTGCACGGATGCATGTCTGCTGGTTGTGTTTGTGCCAATGTTTTGCTGCATGTCTGAAGGTGAAGCTACTGTGTTGCTGTGTGAAAAATAATCCAATCAGAGTGTGAGAAAGCGTAATCCGGTCTAATCCCACCACAGCCATGAAGAACAGAGATCATTCAGGCAGTGAGAGTGTTCAGACACAGACACACCAGCACAAACAAACATCCTCTCCCTCAGAAAAGTGTGTGGATCTGCAACAAATGACAATAAAGGTTTAACTAGAGTGCAGTAGTATAGAAAAGAATTGGACATGTGAGAGTTGACATCATAGACTAGATCAGTTGTTTTACCTCTCACATGTCCAGACACAGGTCACCTGTTACTTTTAAGGGGCTCTTTTTGAGGATGTCATTGAGGAGGAAACAAATGCGATCTTGCATTTATCTATTTTACCCATGGTTTTATTGTTGTGAAATGAAGATGAAATCTAATAAAATCAGAACTAAAATGTTAAATAAATATACGTTTTGCATAACAATAATAGGACATATAAACAAATCATTGGTATTGGTTATAAAAATCTTTATTGGTAATTCTAAAAAAAAAAAAAAATTCTAAATCTAAATTTATTCTCAAACATGCATCTTAAATATGAGTTTTGTATTTCTGAACTCTGATGTTTGTGTTGTCGGTAGATGGTGTGCATCGATCTGTGTATGTGTGTGTTTGTGTGTGGGGTTACCAGGTGCTTGAGTCTCATGTGATCACAGCATGAGGATGAGATTCCCAAAGGGTTCCTCTAAGTGATTTAGGCAAGTGTGTGTTGTATTTTTTTTTACATTTTTTATCAGATGGTTTGTGGTACAGGTGAGAGTTGCCTCATACAATTTATGCTCCTTGAGGAGTCTGTTTCCTGACGTTTAGTATAAATGTATGCCGCGTTTCCACCGAAATTACCTGGAACATTTGTACCAGGAATTTTCCCCCCCCAGACCTGTTGCTTTCTGCGTTTCCACCGCGGTGTAAAGTACCGGGAAGATTAGGCAAATAGACTGGTGACAATATACAAAGTATGCTGATTTTGGACGTGCATCCTCGGTAGTTCAGACTTTGTGCATTCGACTCGGGAGTGTGATGTCTGCGACGACGCAAATCCAGTAATTCTGCAAACAGCAGCTAACATCAGTCAGCTCACCTTGACTACTGCAATTTTCCTCACTGTACATTTACAATAAAACAAATTATGATATCAAATACCACTGCCTCATTTCGTTTTCATTTAAACATAATAACAGCTGCAGAAATGTACTTAGTTCAGGGATATGTGTACAGCCATTACAATGAAACGAAATATTATATAAATTTGCCTTTTTTATTTTCATTATAACATATAGTTAAACTGAATACAGACCAAAGATAACCTGTTAGATTTACCCAAAACGAATGATGTTTTATGTTTAACCGCTAAAGAGACATCAGAGCCAGCGGCACATATCAGAAGGTCTAGCCGAGCTGAGACTGCTCTCGGCGGATACATAAACACGCTGATCTCGTGGAGCTCACGTCTCCGAGATCGGCGAAAAACATTTTTAAATAGGCGCTGTATTTATAAATAAACCACAGATTTGAGTTTTAAACAACTACATTCTTGCCTTAAATACTTTTAAAATTACATTTCATGACACAATAACAGTAATATCTTGAAAATTATCCTAATAAATGGTGGTTGAACTCAACCAATGCTGCGTGAACTCAACCAATCAGGATGTTTAGCGCCCAAGTCCCGCCCCCAAAGTTCCGGAACTTTGAAAAAGTACCACCTCGCCAGCAGGGACTTTCTGAGGGGCATTTTTTTACCCGGAACTTTATTTAGTTCCTGGTTCCTGCGGTGGAAACACACCAAGTACCAGGCCAAAGTCCCTAGTTCCTGGGTAAAGTTCCTGCGGTGGAAACGTGGCAGAAGATGGCAAACTGACCCCAGATCCCCAGTGAATGTCTTCACCCATAACCCCTCCCACTCATGTTTCAGTCCAACATCTGCCACCTGGCTGTTTCTACGGCAACTGACCAGACCACCTTCAGCAAGCACACCTGAGAGAAGGAGAGAGGAGAAGACAAGATACCAGACTCTGCCAGGTAATTTAACTTTCTTTTTTTCTCTTTTTTTTATATATATTTTAATATATATTTAAAATATATTTTAAGAAATATTTATTATACATTATGCTGTTATGTTAACATTAATAGCCTGTATGTTTTAGTGTGCGCATGCAGTGCATGCAGCCTTCAATATTTTAAACCTTATTTAAATATTTTTTTATGTAAAAAAAAGATAAAATATATATATATATAATTATTATGATTACTTTTCATTTTTTTCAACGGTTTAACATTTGGAAAAATCCATTATTTTATTAAAAATCATACTTTTCTGTACCAAATGTAAAAAAAAATACTCTATAATATACAATTTTTTTGCTAAATTTTTATTTTTAAAAGGTTAAGATATTTAAAACATTAATGTGCAAAATATGTAATCTTTGTTTTTGTTATTTGTATAGTTTTGATTTAAATAGTATGGTTTATATGAATGTAACTTAATATGACTTTGATTAATACAACTTTAAATTAAGTCATTTTTTTTTATTATTTTTCGAATTATATTTTAGGAAATTTAGGAAAGTTTAGATTTTAGTGTGCACATACAGTGGACTTAAAGACATAATTTTCTAGTTTTATCTAAGTTTTATTTAAAAAAAAATCTATTCCATTAATTTTACTAAGTGAAGTTGTTGTTTTTGACTAAATGTCTGGTTTAAAATTTTGAAATGATAAAAGTATGAATGTGCAAATTATGTTATTATTGTATTTTTGGATCCATCCATCCATTATCCAGACAGCTTATCCTCTGCAGGATAGGTGTATTGTTGAATTTCAAAATTAAATTATAAATTTTTTCGTTATTTTAGTTATTATATGTATTTTGGTACTTTACATCAGTTTGTTGAGTGTTGTTTTCTGCGTATGTACTCTAGGATGGGGTACGATCTAGAACGTTTTGTAGGCTATGTGAACGAGGGTCTGTTGTGCTGTGTGTGTCGGGACGTCTTAGAAGATCCTTTGCAGGCTCCTGTGAACATGCTTTCTGCAGCTCCTGCATTCAGGGATGGCTCGTCCACCATAACACCTGTCCAGAGGACCACTTGCCTTTAGACATCTCACATCTACGCCCGCTGTTCAGGTAACACAGATGTATTAAATACCTTGCAGACAATCACTTAAGATAACCTGATCGTTAATGCCATTTATTTTATTGACTTATAAATACATGTGTATAGTGTTACAGATACATGAGAAATGATTTATCAAGGCTGCAGGTGAGGTGTGTATTCCGGCCACAAGGTTGTGAGGTCATATGCACTCTGGAGTCTGTTCATCGGCATGAGCAACAGTGTGATTATGCTTTGCTGAACTGCAGTAATGCAGGTACATATATACAAGCATATATCATTATATCTTGGTACCCACAATTTGTTGGCAGGGAACAGGTGGCCCATACACAGCAGCTACAGTCTCATTCATACATATGCAATACTAGTGCTTTTGTAACAGCAGATGAAAGAGAGTTGTAGCCGCAAGATAAAGCATCTAGAGTTGAGTGATCACATTTTTAATTATTAATGAGGGACCCCCTCAGGCAGCCAATGAGGTGAAACGTTTATGTGAGAGTTAAAACAATTGAGCTGTTCCGTCAGTAAGCTAAGCAGATTCTTGAACATAATACATATGTATTAGTTTTAGTAATCTTAATGCAACATTCCCTAATCCCGGAAATCTTTGTTTGTGTATGCATGTATATAAAAAGCAGGTGAGGAGTACCTATGCTATCGTTGTGGTAGGTGTACTGTGTTCTGTGTGTTGTGTGACTGCTGTGTCTTTTTCTTCAACAATAAACCTTTGCTTGCTGTGCCAACATTTTCCCTGGCTGCTCGAAGATGACACATTTAATTTATTTTATAATTTCATAAATTTGATTAAATTGTATCATTTTTATTCATGTGTAATTTCATATTTTTGAATGTGGTTTAAAAATGATTAATAATCATTTAATACTGTAATTATATATATGTATATATATATATATATATATATATATATATATATATATATATATATATACTGTATATAAATTTTTTATTCATTTACAAAGAAAATTGGCATTATTAGCTGGACATTATACAGTAATTATAATTAGATATAAAATAGAAAACAGTTATGTAAAATTGAACAATATTTACTGTATTTTTGATTAAATAATCAAACTGATCTAACCCCAAACCTTTTTTTTGTCATTTATTTAGATTAATATTTAGGTTCATCATTTTTAAATGTTTAGTTTTCACATTTAATATTTGAAAAAAAGAAATGTTATACTTTTTTAAAACATGTCCATTTTTATTTATCTTTTTCAAATGTTATGTTTACTTCCTAAAAAGAAGAGGCAATTATAGCTGGAAATTATATTAGTTCTAC
Source organism: Carassius carassius (assembly GCF_963082965.1). Taxonomy (NCBI): domain Eukaryota; kingdom Metazoa; phylum Chordata; class Actinopteri; order Cypriniformes; family Cyprinidae; genus Carassius; species Carassius carassius. The sequence continues at coordinate 20,493,307 of NC_081769.1, read as the reverse complement.
AATGAACTCAAAGAGTCACAAATTCATAAACACTTTTGCTGTAAAGTGTTGGCATATATGTCAATCATGTATATAAGATTACTGACTGATTTGTAATTATTGACCCATTCTCACTGATCCTGGCAAGACTATCATATCATTCTCACAATTTCAACAAATCCTGAACTAGATCATTTTACCTAGGACTGTCCTTATTGTTCAGCCCTGCCTGGGTTTCCTCTATTTTTGAGGTTTAATGTTCAGTTTTCTTTTGCGGTGGCATTCAGGCTGCCCAGTTCAGGAGTAGCGGCGCTCTCTGGAAGCTCATCTGTGTGTGTGTGAATACAGCAGTAGAGTCTGTGCAAGCGGCTGTGGATACACAATCCTAAACACAGAGGAGGACCAACAAAACTGTGTGTCGGAGCTACGAGCTGAGCTGGATATGCTCAGGGAAAAACATCTGCTCAAGTCATACTGACTGTCACCACGTAAATGTTTTTTTGAAGCTTGAAAAATGCCAGCGCGTTTGTTACAGGGCAGAATTAGACTGCAAAGTCGAACAGTGCGACAAGAAAAGGAATCTCGCTTGGATATCCAAAGACGACACATGGTGCAGAAGGAGAGTCTGCTGAGGAGTGAAATGGACAAACTGAAGGTACCATACTTTTCACATCAGCAGGGTTTTGTATGTGTAGCGAGTTACTGACAGGTGTGTGTGTGTCTTTGTGCAAAGGGCCAGCTGTCAAGAGTCATGTCAGATGTCCGCGTTCTGCTGGGTGCAGAGAGAGTGCGCAGACAAGAGCTGGAGAAGGCGGAGCTTCTTGAACTTTTTAAAAAGGAGGGGCTCAGACCAGCCACGCCCTCTGAAGCAGCACCGCCCCCTGCTGAGGTGCAGAGAAAGCTGAGCCCAAGAAGCCTAGCTTTGGACTGCATCAAAAGAAAGAATAGAGAGGTGACAGTCATCTGAGGAAACTGCTTTTCACAGCAGAACTTTAAGGAAGAAGGAATGTCACATGATGCCAATAAAAAAAAAAACACTAACTGGAACTCATCATCTGAATGAAGCCCCATTATTGCAGTTCCTCTGGGTGAACCGAATCACTGCTACGAGATTGGCTATGTTCTATGATTTATCCAAATTGTGTAGACTTTTTTGACCAGTTTTCTATTATTTTTTTTTTACTTTTATAGGCTTTTCCTATTTAAAAGTACATGCATTCTGTTAAATCCGTTGATATTACAACAGTTTTGACAAGGTAGACTGTGGATTTCTATATAAAAATACACTCAAAAACATATACTCACAAGAATTTAATCATATTTAACGGTTTTAAAAATGAGAGAAACACAAAACATGACAATGATATACACAATATCATCCGATGGTTGCAACAGATACAGCAGATCCACATCCTGATTGGTCCTTTAGAGCCTGACGGCTGAGTCTGCTTTGCTCCAGGAAGGGTTTAGCGAGTGAATGAGCGGACGTGACGGCCCCGTCCGCCTCCACTTCCTCCACTGTTGAACTTCCCTTGACCACGACCACCACCACTTACTCCACCTCCTCCTACACTAACACCACCACTCAGCCAGGACAGGCCCGTCCCTCTGCCTCTGGTGGCTCTGTCCCGAGGAGCCAATCGGTAAGCACCTGAAGAGTTGGGACAGAGGGGTCAGGAACTGTTTGACATGTAGATGTAGGGTGAGCTAAAGAGCTTGTAAAAACAGTTTATTCATTACAGAAATATTTTACACATTTAATGATGAGTAAGAAGTCATCTCTGAGGGACACATCCAGCAGGTGGCAGTATCACTTATTTACATTTATCACACCAGTTTAAAATAGCAACTCACCAATATGATTTTTTAAACCGGTAATGTTGAAAGAGAAATAACTGTATTGTTGTTATTACTGTTAAATGTAAAAATGATAATATATATATAAAAAGCAACTTTTATATTTTATTTAAATTTCATACTTTTAAGAAAAATTTTTTTTTACATTATATAAGGGTAAGATAGAGGTTTAAGATAGAGGTTGAACAATAGATTTAATTTAATAGCCAATGCCTAAAGAGAATATAATTGAATTGATTATTATTATTATTTATTATGTTTACATTTTTATATTACATACATAGCCATAAGAAAATAACTAAATTATGATTACTGTTACATCTGATCAAAATAGTTGAAAACTAACCAATTATAACTTAAATCTGGAATCTGATGGTACAAAAATAATTAAAATATTGAGCAAATTGCCTTTAAAGTTGTCCAACTTAAGTTCTTTGCAATGCATATTACTAATCAAAAATTCAGTATATATATTTACAGTAGAATATTAACAAAATATCTGAACATGATCTTTACTTAAAATCCTAATGATTTTTGGCATAAAAGAAAAAAAGTGATAATTTTGACCCATACAATGTATTGTTTGCCACTGCTACAAAAATACCCTTGCTACTAATGACTGGTTTTGTGCTCCAGGGTCACACACACATACACACACACACATATATCTTCTGCCCACCAACCCTGCATTTATTTGATCCAAAAAACAGCAAAAGCAGTAATATTGTGAAATATTTTTTTCTATGTAAAACAACTGCTTTCTATCAGTTTTCTTTTTGATGAATAGAAAGATCCAAAGATCAGCATTTATCTGAAATAAAAAGCTTTTGCAGCATTATACACTATACCATTCAAAAGCTTGGAGTCAGTATAATTCTTTATTTATTTATTGGGAAAGAAATTATAGAAATTAATTATTTTATTAAGCAATGATGCTTTAAATTTATCAAAAGTGATGATAAAGACATTAATAATATTACAAATGTTTATTTTTCAAATAATGTTGTTCTTCTGGAATTACTATTCAAAGAAACGTGAAAAAAATCTACCGTATTTTCCTGACTATAAGTCGCACTTTTTTTCATAGTTTGGCTGGTCCTGCGACTTATAGTCAGGTGCGACTTTTTTATCAAAATTAATTTGACATGAACCGAGAGAAATGAACCAAGAGAAAACATTACCATTTACAGCCGCGAGAGGGCGCTCTATGCTGCTCTGTGCTCCTGTAGTCTACACTGAGCAGCATAGAGCGCCCTCTCGCGGCTGTAAACGGTAATGTTTTCTCTTGGTGCTTGGTTCTAAATAAATGTGACTTATAGTCCAGTGCGACTTATATATGTTTTTTTTCCCTCGTCATGACGTATTTTTGGACTGATGCGACTTATAGTCCGAAAAATACGGTACTCGGTTTTTTTTAATAATAATAATAATAAATGTTTTTTGAGCAGCAAATCAGAACAGAATGATTTCTGAAGGATCATGTGCCTGGAGTAATTATGCTAGAAATTCAGCTTTGAAATCACAGAAATAGATTACATTTTAAATTATATTCAAACCAGAAAACATAATTATTTTTTGGATCTTAAATGCAGGCTTGGTGAGCAGAAGAGACTTCTTAAAAAAACACCTGACTGATAGTGTGTGTGTGTAACATTTCAAAAAGCCTACCTGTAGGTGGCTGTCTGGATGGTAACGGTCGAGTGAAGTTGTTTTGCCCTCCACGAGGATCACTGTAAGTCCCTCTGTGAGTGTCAGCGGTCACTGGAGTGCTCCAAGTGGAACCACGACCACCCTCACGACGAGGGTAGTTACCTAAAACAAACAAATTATTTTGATGAATGGGTCAAGAGTATATATATATATATATATATATATATATATATATATATATATTTGCTAAATCAAACATATATGTGTACCAGCAAGCAGCACACTCTTGGGGGCTGGTGGAGTGAAGAAGCGGGCGTGACTCTGGAAGCCCCTCCCTCTGGTTCCTCCAGTAAACAAGCCTCTAGTTGGTGGCTTGGCTCCTCCTCCTTTTGGTGGGCGTTTGGGCAGGGTCAGACCAGTGGGTTGACCCACGTCCTTGAACTCTGCAGCAAGAAAATCATCTACATGCATGGAAGGAGGTCGACTGGTGTTCTGCTTGCGCTGGCGGAAAATGTCATGTGGTCGAGAGAGCTGGCCAAAAGCACCACGACCCCGACCCCGAGGGGCCGGCATGAAATGAGCTCTTTTCGCAGGCTCCACATAATCTGGATTCCCACTGCAAACAAAAACAATTATTTGTAGCTATATAGAGTTCATACATTCAAGGAAGAGTAGTAACCCCAGACCAGAATTGTAAGCAGACACATTGTGTACCTGGATGTGATGAAGGTCTCATGTTTGTGTTTGCCCAGTCTGAAGCCTTTGGGGGGTTTGCTGTGTCCTGGGGAAGAGGGTTCACTGAGGAACGAACGTTCTACCTCTGCCTTTAGGTCTAGATCTGGACAACACTGCTGGGCCAGTGCAACTAGGTCTACTTTCACCTGCAACACATACATTAACAATGCTCACACAAAACACTACACATAACAACATTAAGAGCATTTTATACTTTTATAATTTATTAATAATACAGACTAATAAATGTATTGTCGCCATAATAATTCTGCATTCTAAAATTTGTATAAGGAAACAAAAATGTGTTACCATAAACTGTAACTTGTACGTTGCTCTCCAATTGCTTAATTATATATTTCAATCACAAATATATTTATCGTTCCCGCAAACACGTCTCACCATGTCAACTTCTGTCTCCATCTCATCTGACTGGAATGGAGAGAACCACAGGGCCTTCAACTGCTCATCCAAGACATCCGAGAGAACGAAAACAGTCCTGAATGTAGATAACCAGTTAGTGAGGGGAAAAAAGAGAATGTAACATTTAGGCATTCAAGTATTTTCATTTAATACTAAGCATGTGCAAAACTACATATTTAGAATATTAACGAATCCACTTAGACACATTCAGTTGGGGCATTTAATTAAATAAGAAGAATTTTTTTTTGCATTCAACTAGATCACACACAACAGAAGTAGAATAGCAAGCAGGTTTCTCAAGTTGAATTTAAAGGGGTCATATGATGCTGCTAAAAAGAAAATTATTTGGTGTAATGAAATGTGTTTATGCGGTTTAAGGTAAAAATAACACATTATTTTCCACATTATGTACATTATTGTTTCTCCTCTATGCCCGCCTTCTAAAACGCGTCAATTTTTACAAGACTCATCGGTCTGAAAAGCGAGGTGTGCTGTGATTGGCCAGCTATCCAGTGCGTTGTGATTAACCGAATACCTCAAGCGTGTGACGGAAATGTAACGCTTCCTGTTATTCATTTCTCACTCAGTGCTACCTAATCATATTGTGTGTTATGCCTTAACACCGTTATCTCTGTGAAGGCCCTTACAGTACCGTTGTTGCTTCTGCCCTGTTCTCAGCACAGCCTACGTTAGTACTGGCCAGATATGGAAATTTTGTATACCTGTCTTTAAGATGCTCATTGGTTTATCTCCACCTATCAGCTGCGAGCACGCCTAACAAGTATCGCTATTGGTTGGGAATTGTGTGTGTTATATCTTCGTTGAGTGTGTAACTTGTACAGGCTGCTCGTAGCCTCTCTCATGGTGGGATTGAATATCGAACGGAGAAATATCTCTGTGATGTCGCGGCCTTGAGTGAGCGAAGTGTGTGAGCCTAGGCGGCGGATTCTATGAAGGGGTGTCCATTGGGCTTGCGGCAATCACATGTGACGACCCCAGGCTGGACTCCTCTTCGTTCATGGTGAAAGCCGATCCTGCGATCCACAGTGCAAAGTTGATGTATTTCCTCAGTAACCAGCACGGATCCCCATATGTAACCATGCCTCATGTTGAAGTTCTGCTCGACACCAACAAGTATTCTAAACTTAACAGGTTTAACTAAACAAGTCTTTTATATCGCAACTCACTTGACTCAATTCACACACAAGTGTTATTTTAATGTTACTGAGATACTGTTATATATTATATTTTAGCACATCAAATTAAATGAAAATGAGAAAGCGGCCTTGGCACTGAAATGTTAATTTTTTAATATATAATATTTTATTTAAATTCACGTTTATTTCAAGTAATATTTCAAAGTTTTAGTTTTTTATGGATTTCGTTAACTCTAAAAAAAAAACCCAGTCATATACACAATTACTCTCTCTGTCTGTACTACCTGTGGTTGAACTGTGTCTGAAGGGGTTCTGGTGCAGGTAGAGTGGGCTCTGCTTCAGGCTCTGCATTAGTTGGGGCATCTCCAGAACTTTCAATAATCTGTCGCAGTCCAGCCACATTCTCCAGCAGAGTCTCCAAAGACTCATCCTCCTTACAGAGCTTCTGCACACATGGGGATACGAGAGAGTAGGACAAGATAAATGTGTGTCTCTCTTCATTCAGGCTATAGGGCACAGCTTAATTATGATATATAACCTAAGCTGCCACATGTACCATGATGTGTTTCTCCAGTTCTGATAAAGGATGTTCCCCTGAGTCCTCCTTCCACTGCAGCAGCTGCTTCATGTCGCTCACACTAAGAGCTAAAGAGCGACTGTCTATGTCTTCATCCTATGTAGCATAAAGAATATGTATTATTAACATATACACGCATGCATGCATACAAGCACAAATGTACTGATTCTATGGTGGGCCTACCATGGCTTCACTGTTCAGAATCTGTCTCAAAAAGTCAAACAGGGCTGAGAGGAGCTCGGTTAACTCTTTGTTGAAGGACGTGGTTTCCCTGCGGATCAGAGAGGAAATGGCCAAGCTGTGTTTCTTCAGAGAGCTGGAACACAAACACAAGAACATTAACCCACAAATATCACGCATAAAAACATTTTCATCTTTCATATTACTGTAAAGAAGCCTAGGGATGCTTTGATAATTATTTTCACTTAATGACCGATAACCGATAAATATGAAAATCCTATACTATTTTGTCTAAATAAATAAATATAAAACATAAAAATGAAAATAATTTTAAATGGTAAAAAAAAGAGAGAAGATTGCATTTAACTGTTTAACAAAAAAAAAAAAAAAAAAAAAAAAAAAGAGGAAAATGAGCAAACAATTAAAAATTCTATATTAACCATAACATTTTAAAAATTCTCCAATAATGACGTCAAACGCATTGTGATACCTTTTCAGGTGATAGAGACCATAGTCATGCTCAGTGAGAAACATCATGGTTCGCAGACATGTGAGCTGGAGTGTGTAGCTGCTGTGTGCATTTCCCAACACTTCCAGCATCCCGTCACATATGCATGTCATCATGTCTCTGGTCGGCAGTGCGTTGGCCAGCTGCTCTACCTCAGACACCGAGGCTTCACCCGAGCCACTCACGACCAGTGACACGTCCTGGTCACACAGTGACAGAAGGATGGTAGCCGTCAATTCAGCATTCTGCTGTGCTGACAGTGCAGCGTCTGCAGGTAGGATAAGCATGGCAACCATTGAGGGAAGAAGTTCAGACAGTTTGTCCTCCACTTTCCCATCACTCCGGCCCTCATTGCGTGCAGATCCACCCAGTAGAGCCAACATGGCTGATTTGCAAGCCCGTTGAGATCCCAGTGAGTCGAGGAGAGCTAGTAACCTCATCAGGCGTGAGCCAGCTGCCTCCCTAAACACACAACACAGTCCATTTGAGCTGTCTGGAATATAAACACCAGTCAAGCTAACCCATTTAAAAGTATCTAGGCTTAATCAGTTATCACTAGACCTAGGGACCTCATAATTATTTTTTTATTATATGTTGGTGATTTAATTTAATTAACTGCATATAGCTAAAAATATCCCCCAACAAGAGGTCCACAGCTGAATTACAGGAAGTCTGCCAGATATGTCGCACATTCTAATTGCAACTCCTACATTTGTAAATTACTATTTTTAATAATATAATATTTAATAACAATAAATATTTATAATTCTGAAAATTCTGTCATTAATTACTGTCATTCCAAACCTGTTAGATATTTGTTCATCTTCGAAACACAAATTAAGATATTTTTGATTAAATCTGAGAGCTCGATTTTTAACATAATCAGTGTTTTTACGTTTAGGAGAAAGTGCATTCGTCGTGGTACTCTTCAAAAAGGTGGAAGACGTTACCTTTGGGAGAAAAATTGTTAAATTGTGTTATTTTTGTTTTCGTTGTGCACAAAAAGTATTCTCGTAGCTTCACAAAATAGAAGTTGAGCCACTGATGTCACATGGACTGTTTTATCGAAGTCCTTGCTACGTTTCTGGGTCTGGGAACATATTAGTTCTGTCGCTGTCAATGCAGGGTCAGAAAGTTGTCAGATTTAATCAAAAATATCTTAATTTGTGCTCTGAAGATTAACAAGGGTCTCACGTGTTTGGAACGACATGAGGGTGAGTAATTAATAACAGAATTTTCATTTGAGGGTGAACTACCTCTTTAAGTCATTAAATACATCATTAACTATGTTTTTATAACATTTAGATAAGAAATATATGTGTATATAAAAATGTTTTATAAATGTTTAATTATAAATGCTAAAATAAAATAAAAAAAGTGTTATTTTTATGTTCATGTGTATAAATATAAATGTATAATTGTTCTTGAAATCTTATTAAAACAAATCTACAAGCTATTAACAAACTGCCCTTAATATGACGACTGTGTCTTACTGTTGCATTTCCTCCTGCAGCTGCTCCAACAATGTCCTCATCACCAGAGTCGCAGTGGGGGCAGCAAGATCACAGAGCTGCACACACACGCGGCGGAGCATGGAGAGCAGCGGCGGACAGCTGTTGACACACACGCACCTCAACACTTCCTGTAATACTCGAGCCTGAGCGTGTAAGTGAACACTCCACAACTTTCTCGTGTTCATCGCAACCCCGATGTCTTGCACAGATAGTGCCTAAAAGAGATAAAGAGAGATGGAAAGAGTAAATTAAATAAACTATTTTCTAGAAATACCTCCTGGTAATTAACAAAACAGTTATGGAAGCATAAATTAGCTGCCTGTGTTTTGAAATCATCCTCATGTTAGTAGTTTTGTCCAAATTTGTCTAAAAAGTGTCTAGTCAGGCTGGCAGATCACAAGGGTTTGGATCAGAGCTCCTGTTTGTATGACAATCAGCAGCAAGCAGCGACAGGTACTTGTAGCCGCTAGCGTGTTCAGTTACCTGAGTGGTCTGCATGGGCAGAGGTAGAGGAAGCAGTTCTGACAGCAGACTAAGGCTGCTGTAGATGTTCTCTGGAGCAGCCAGTACAGAGTTCAACACTTCCCTCAGCATCAGAGACCAGCTGTTTCCAGCCACAGTCTCCTCTGAACCCGTCATCTGTTGGCTAACAGCATGTGTGAATGTTAACAGTATCTCGGTCACGTCTCCCTGGATACGCAGCTCCTCTGCATCCAGGCGACCGGTTGTTGGGGTGGAGCAGAGGATCTTGTGAAGGGCGACACAGACGGAGGGCACACGCACGTCACGGAACTCACAGGTTCCACCGCACAGTAGCTCTGTCAGCATGGCTCGGATGAGTCTCAGCGAGCAGGAAGCCACTGACAGCATCATGAGTCTCTGCGCTGTGGGTGCCATTGGACCATGTAGTCGCCATGGCAGCAGCAGCAGCGATGTAAGCTTTTGGAGGACTTTAATAAAAGTGTCCATGCCCTCTGCACTGAAGAGTGCTATGATGGCCTGGTTCCACTTCAAGTCTTTCTGCTGGCCTGCAGATACACAATGATTCACATAAGTTAACATTTTTATTGGTAATCAATAGGTTTCAGCAGTCAATAATACCAGTGCTAAATGAAACAATTTGAGAATGCAGCAAAGCAGATAATCTACTGAACATTTCTTTAAAATTAAAATGTATTCATTTAAATATTTGCAACACTTTTTTATTTATTTAAGTATTTATCAAAATATAAATGACAGGATTTATATTTAAATTGGATTAATTATAAGAATATAATAGATAATGTCTAAAATTAGGTGCATTTATACTGCAAAGCCTAGATAGATAGATAGACTAAAACTTTTTGTTTGTTTAGTATCTATTTAAGACAAGCCAAGTTAAAAGTAAGGCATACAATATGTTTACATGTACCTGGCACAGTGGTTGGAGGGCAGGCAATGTGACACAACACTCTGAGAGCGGTTACAAGACCCACCCCATCTGCTGTCATCAAGTTCTCCAGATTCTGACAAAGAAACAGCAACGTTTCAATGCTACACCATATTTAATAATTGTATGATGCCTTGAACATTTGAGCATATGAGTGGAGTAGTTAGTTTTGTTTTATGGGAGATCAAATTGTTGTGTTTGTTCTTGTTCTTGTTGAAACTTAAACCATCAGTGCTTTAATGTCTTGATCAATGCCTAACATTAAATTAGCATACATGATTTAACTCATTCTCTATAATCTTAAACCCCTTTAAAATGCCATATTATGTGGTTGATAACCTCACCTGCTTTATGTAGTCAATAAGTGTAGGAATACCACTGATATCAAAGTGTAATTTTTCAAGTGGCTCCAACCACTTAGAAAGCTCTGAAAAACACATTTTATCATAGAGGTCAGATGTGATGGCACTTACATTTATCAAAATTATTAAATGGCTTTTAGGGCCTTGGAAAAAATTGATCACAGAACTGCTTTTTAATAGATCACAGAACTGAAGGTTTGACTGATATTGAAGTGTTTGGTGGGCTGCAAAAGAGTAGCAGTCTCACCTTGAAGCTTGGCATTGTTTTCATCCGCTTTGGAAACATTAAGTAGTTGAGCGGCATAGTGCTCCATCATCCGGAGATCACCTGATGTCTGAATCACCAGCAGTACAAGCATACAGGCATAGTTATATGTTACAGACTTCCTTGCTTTTCCTTCCCTGTATGAGAGAGTTAGAGGAAATCAGCAAGAGAACAAGTCACGTAAGAAGACACAGTACATTAAGTGAAAATGACTATGGAGTGCCTCAGGGTTCTGTATTTGGCAAATCTGTGTTTACTAACAACCTATCTACTACATGGTGTCAAGAAACATTCAACGCAAACACATAATATTCTTATACCTCATTATATAGATTGCCAAAATATACACTCTGGCAGATCAGCTATTTTTAAAACCCTGTTTATATACAACAGGTGTATTAGCATATTCTCACCCTTGGCCCTCTTTGGCATGGAATTCCACCAGGTTGACCAGACAGCTGAGGTTGTTATCCAAGCTAAAAGCATGTGCGACAGCATTTCGGCCTGTGCTGCTAAAACTAATGAGATACAGGCTGTGAAGTGTTGCCAGAACTCCTGGATTATCGCCATCTTCAAGCTCTGCCCCGCTCAGCTCAGCAACACCCTGTAGTGCATGTAGAGTCTGCATAAGCCACACCCAAAAACCATCATCCATCGAACCCTCTGCCCCTGCAGAAGCATCTTCACCCTCACCCTCTGAAAGGGGCGTCAGCAGAGCCAAGTGAGAGGGTGGGGTCAGGTTAGTAAGAGGTGTGAGGAGACGAAGCAGCAAATTGGTGGTTTCGTGTTGGCTAAGGAGGAAGAGGAGGCCCTGCTGGGACTGTGATAGGAAACGCATCAGTTCTCTGACAGCATGCAGGACTCCGATGTGGGCACATGTAGCTGGATACGACAGAACAACTGCCAGGGATTCCAGAAGGTGACAAGCATGCATGTATCTGTAAAATAATAGGGTAAATAATAAAATGCAATATTAAAGAGTTGCTAAATATTTGAACAAAAGGGGTAAATAACATAGCTGAGTACACATTAAAAATAAATTAAAAATTATTATATTTAAACTTAAAGGGATAGTTCACCCAAAAATATTATTATTAATTACTCATTAAGGACTTTATTGTTGAATAAAGTCGTTATTTTTGTTTTCTTTGCACACAAAAAGTATTCTCATAGCTTCGTAAAATTATGGTTGAACCCCTTACCGATGTTATTGCTATGTTTCTGGACCTTGATTGTGGTAGTACCCTCTCTATGAGAGGGTCAGAAAAGCTCTATTTGTTTTTATCAAAAATATCTTAATTTGTGTTCTAAAGATGAATAAAGGTCTTACGGGTTTGGAACAACATGAGGGTTAGTAATTAATGACAGAATTTTCATTTTCTGGGTGAACTATCCCTTTAATAACAATTAATATTGACTATATATATAATAGAAACCACAAATTTTCATCATAAATAAACAAGACAATAGATTTGTAGCCATATGGTCCTGACCTGTACAGTGTTGGATAGGGATCATCACGCTCTGGTGGCCCAGTGATTCGAGCACTGGTGGGAAAAGCTTTCCCAGGAGGCTGTACCATACAGTGAGGTGCTGTCTCCAGCAGGTGGAGCAGTTCTTCCAGAAGACCTTGCAGCCTTTCCAGGTCACCTTCTGACAAAGAAGCAGATTCCAGCAAGGTATCAATGTCCATTGGGCTTTCCCGCTCTACCTCCTGGGTTTCCATCTCCCTCTCATCTCCTTCCCTCTCAGTGCTTTCTCTGTCTCTCTCTCCAGCTTCTCTCTCACTCTCGATACCCTCTCGCTCACCCACCTCCCCTACTGTGTTATGGCGTTCAGCCCAAATGCTGGCTGTTTTCTGCAGGTCAGTCAAAACCTCATAAAAATGTCCCTTTTGTAAGATGGCTGCGCCAGCCATTGCGACACGCACGGTTTGGTCCAACAGAAACAGATCCAGCATACGCTGGTACCCACTCGTTCCATCATTGTCATGGTGACGGTCTCTGAGCAGGGCCTCCATACCCTGTGGCTCACTGATGATGCTGTCGAGGGAGCGCAGCACGTTGAGTTTCAGAGTGGATGAAACGTGTTCTGCAAACAGCAAGCCTAGGAGGCTGCCAACAATCCCTTTCTCCAGCAGATTCTGCACAGCCTGGGCACCACAGTCGGCCAAGGCAGAGGCCAGTTTGGTTCCTGCTTTGAGCTGGCGTAAGTTCAGCGCTATGGGCTGTGCCAGGGCAAAGTCCAAATTAAGAGCTTCACAGCTCCAGTCGACCAGCTGCTTCAACTTCTCACTCAGCCCATCAGGGTCCTTAATAGACAGGAAGCTCATCCCTTTTAGCAGAAAGGCAGGGATCTCCTCTAAGGCAGTTACCCATCCTGCACCTCGCTCTGCTCCCTGTCCCTCCCCCCAGGCCTCCAACATTTCTGATAGTTTTGCTGCAGACTCCGCCCACAATGAGCTTGAGTCCTCGGTGTCCACCGTCTTCAGGTGTTTTAGCTCTGCCTCAAAACGTGTAATGTGTGGCGGTGTGGAGTGCTGGAGGGGTCGGAGTTCACGCTCGTATGGATCATACTGAACGGTTGGTAGTGATGCAAGGTCTTCAGGTGTGTAGTCCAGGTCAAAGGCAGGCAGCTTGAAAGCCCCACTCTCCAAATCCTCCTCATCACTGGATATCTGCTCATATCCATCATCACCTGCGTACAATAGCAAAACATTTCAGACACAGAAAACACAACATCTGATACATTGTTATTGGCTCAGCAAATCTAGCAAGTTCAGTCTTGGGTCATTAGGGGGGCAATATTTGCAATTGTTTACCTTATGAGAGCATTATATGTGTGGGTATGTATGCATATATGTATTTATTTAATTGTTTCCAATAAAATAAATGATAAATACATACTTTTTTAATTTTTGTAAGTTAACAAATAGTTGCACATTTATATTTAATGAATTAAACAAATATACATAATAGATTTCTTCAATTTGATTTAGGGAGCATTTTTTGCCCTCAAACATGAAATATCTGGGTCATTCTTCCCCAGAGCACCTGGTTTATTCACCCTCACAAATACTGCAACTCCTCACCTTCTCCATCTTCATCTGTGACCTCCTCAACCACTTCATCTTCTTCAACATTTTCATCAGCCTCACTTCCTTCAGACTGCACATCCTCATCCTCCTCATCATCAGCCGGACCCTCATCATCCTCCTGCTCTGCGTCTGAGTAATTCTCATCTGCAGGAAGAGATCCTCGCTCAGGTGAGACAGGCTCCAGGTAATCATCACTCTGTTCTGTGCTCTCCACCTTTACTGGACCTAAACCAAAGACAACACAATAAAGGTCAGTGCTCAACATACAAATATATATATATATATATATATATATATATATATATATATATATATATATATATATATAAAATATACACATACATATACATAAAGTGCTGTCAATCAATTAAAAAATTTAACTAAAGCACACATTTTTTCTTAAATTAATTGCGATTAAGCCCACCTAACATTAAAGTAAAAAAAAAAAAAAAGTTAAATTGCAATAATTTCCAATTAAATTTTCAAACTAATGTAGAAACAACAAGGACAGTACCGGTATATTTGTAATATTTCTATAACAGCATTTTTTTATGACTAAATACTAATGATGTCTCTGTGAAAGATTTTTTCTCCAAATATTTAACCATTGACTAGCCATTCAACATGACAAGAGCTATCAAACTTAACATTTATTATACTACTTAAAATAACTTCCTTAAATACTTAAAATAAAAGTGAACTTCAAACAATGTTCACATAAACCCATTATAATTAATATCATATTTAGTTACCTGTGCCCTTCAGCAAGTAGGAAATATACAGAAATTGAATAAAGTTATTCTGACCCACTTCAGGTCTTAAAGTCTCTACTAATGAGTTGAATGGGGTGTGTTTACATGAGTGTGACAATGATGGAGTGCTCCTGGACAGTTAGGAAAACCAGTGTATTTCAGAGACATGTTCTTAAATGTGATTCATGTAACAAATACATATATATTATCCATCTCTCTCTATCTATAGTCGATCTGCTAATATCCGTCTTGTACTCAAACTGAGCGCTCTCTTCTCTCTGTCAATAAAAGACATCCCCCCTTATTGCTGATTGGCAACAAGTGTGTTTTGGGACTCGGTCAAAAAAAATCGCTTAGTGCACCTTTAACTGAAAACATAATTTAGACATTGCATGCTTGTAGTTTTTCATGCTTTGATATGAAATGATACAGGCTACAGCACATGCTGGTGCATTTGGGAATGTAATTGAAGAGCACATGCTATGAGCACAGTAGCATTTCCACGCTCTTTTGGCGAAACTGGAGCACGCATCTGAAAAGTCTTCTGTTTTATGTGGTTGTAAAAATGTTATGCATTTGAATAAATAATAGTTCTTGTCAAGAAAAATTAGACAGAAGCAGCAGTTATGAGTGGGGTGGACAACCATAGCTCTGCCCCGTGTTAACTGCATTAAATATTTTTTTCATCTGCATTAACTCACTAATTTTGATAGCACTGATATATTATATATATATATTTTTTATCAGCTTTTTGAGTTTTCTTCTCTTATATCTAATACTTAATCTTTTCTACACAGACATACACTGACCAGGTGTAGGTAGTGCCTCCTCGTCATCATCATCTGGAGGTGGTGGTCCTGGTGGTGTCCGTGGCCCCCTAGGTTGTGGTCTGGGTGGGCTGCCATTAAACTGTTCTTCATTCTCCCACTCTGCAATAGATTTACACACTCATGTTCAATGCTTGACATAATGACCACGTTATATATTTGTGTATATAATATTTGTGCTGACCAGTTTTAACGATCCGCTTGGATCCCAGCTGCTGCTGTTGGGGCAGAGGGGGTGGTGGAGGGGGCGGAGAGTCCCGCTCGTGGCTGTGGGGGCGCTCGGCTGTGCCATACACTGCCAACGTCAGGCATGTGTACCATCCACGCAGGACTAACCCATCTGTGTTTATCTTCAATAGCACAAAGACAAAATGAAAATTAGGACACGGTTCGAGACTCTTAAAGGGGAGGAGCAAAAAAATTGCTCAGTCCAAAACACAAATGAAGGATCATTTGTTTGCAAGCCACGTGAGTGTTGGAGCTGACAGCTTTAGTCATTAAAGAGGCATCTGCAAATACATCGTGGATTTCAGAAAATGCTTTTGAAGTATTCAAAGCCAAAGAAAGATGCTGTCAGTTGATGTGGAGAAACCAGAAACATACTGGTGAATGTGTGTAAGTTTTATACAGAAGTTTGATGCCGAGTTGTCATGAGGGGGTCTCTTACCTTCCCATTAGGCCTGAAGATGATTGATTTGTTCTCATCGTACTCGAGGCTAGTGCAAAACGAACACCAACTTCAGTGATTTGAACAATCCAAAAAGTACATGAATCTATTCAGCTAGAGATTTGTGAGACAGCGTACTGTATTTCTTGCTGAGCCTGTCCGACACAGATGTGCATGTGTGTGTGTGAGTTTATTTAGTACCTGCCCAACCTGTCAAACACCGGGGCGTTGGGTTTGGACACATTGTTGAAGAACAGGTCCAACTGGAATGCATGAGGGGCTGTTTCCCTGAAGATACACAGGAAGGGGCATTGTAACCGTCAAAACTTAAACTGAAACCCCTATTTGCCATCGGAAGCTATTTTCTGTCTATTCAAACTTCCTGTAAATCAGTTAGTTTGCAGGAATCATTTAAAAAATGCCTCTTTTTCTATACAGATTTAATGTCAATTTTATCATTTTAAAAGGACAGAATAAAGAATAGTGTTATGTAGTCTGGGCTATTAAAACAAACTTCCCTTTACTCTCATTGGCCTCTTAACAGGTATGGAGACAAGTGGGATGAGATCATGGGAAAAGCTCAGAGTGGTCAGAGAATAAGGGGTGTGGTGGATCTGGTTTTAAAGAAGGAACAAAAGGGATAACAGAAACCTTTTCCAATTTCCTCAAATGTCCTCCAGCCATTTCACTCCTGAGGACACCACAGAATTACTCACTGGAAAAGTTTGTACACACTATAAACATGGTAGAAGGCTTCTAGAAGCACTGTTAACTGTCATATTAGGTGTAGTGAATTTTTTGTTTTTTAAAGGGGATGAATTCAGATTTTCGGATTCAACTTTTCTTAACTTCTTTTATAACTGTTAGAATGTCAGCAGTCAAAAAATCATTTTGGATAAGTTGTCTCTAGATTCACCATACTGGTACTAAAAAAAACATTATAAACTTCTTGAAATAAAAAGCCTTCTCTAAATGACTAGCTGGCTGTTGGAGGACCAGTGAACCATCCTAACCCAAGATTGGTCATGTAATGTGGATGGCACAGACCAATAAGTAGCACCTGTGTAGAGGGATTCACTAGCTGTTGTGTGATTCTTTATAGACTATTTCATTTGTTGCTGTACTTTTAGACAAGAGTGTGTGTATGTTGTACTTTTGTATGTGAGTGTGTTTTCTCACCCAAACGCTCTGCTGTCAGGCAGGTTGCTGTGTGCTTTGATGCCAGGGGGAATGACTCGCACTTCTGTGATCAAGACGCCGTAAGGAAACCGCACAACGTCCACATTTGTCAACTTGTAATAAGACAGACATGGAAAAATGTTACGAAGCTTACTTATCAAGACATGGATAAATGTTATGACAGATAGACTGATACAAGGGCCCGACACACCCTGACTGAGCAGCCAAACAGAAAAACTGTCCGGCTTATTCATCTGTTAAAGTCTTGGAATTAGGATTCCTATGATTCATGGTATTTGAATACACAAAAGAATTCTCAGAAGTTCTAATTGAATCTAAAAATGGCTGAATGGTGTATATAGCCTAGTCTCTTCTTCAACAAACTGTCATAGGGCAACAGGCCTGTCCAACCTGTTTTTACAGAGCTGTTGGAATACACCTGTGGGGTTGCAGATCACTAACAAAACAAAAACACCAATCAAACAGATACATACATACACACCCTAACAAGACAAATTCCAGGACAAGAGATCTGTCTCCAGCCTTCACTAACAGGATACTATTTAAAACATTGGAAACAGGAGAAATTGCATGTAAAGCGATTCTCAGATAAAGGCTATAACTGTTGATAGCAATTTAAGATTATTTTAATCCATGCCAGGTAACTAGTTGAAACCTAAAAATGAGCTTTATATAGTAACAATTTTGTAAGTTTATGAGGCTGTATCTCTCATAATTTGAGCACACTGATTTAAACTTTTTTTTTTTTATCTTTGTGCTGTCAACGTTTAGTCATGATTAAAATTTTAGGGTACATTTCTGGAAGATACGATGATCAGCAGAAAAATCTGCACACGGTAATATGCAGACTTTACACTTCCTCAAAAAAATCTTTTACTTAATGCTTTATCAGGAGGCCGTAAAAAACAAGTGAAAAGTGCAAAGCATTTTCAAGACAAAAGCTCTTCCTCAGTGCTAGACAAAACATCAATATTCACCCTGGACGCGCATCTCATCAGTAAAAGCCGGTTCTGTGATTACTAGTATATCTTCATCCCATGCTTTCAGATGGAGCAGCATTTAATACACAGAGCCCTAGTTCACTGATAAGCTATGCAATATCGCATTTATAATCACAGGTGATTCATCCTCAATTATGAATGCGATATCACATAGCTTGTCAGTGATCTATGGCTCGGTGTATTAAATGCTGCTCCATCTGAAAGCACTCATTCTGACGGCACCCATTCACTGCAGAGGATCCACTGGTGAGCAAGTGATGCAGTGCTACATTTCTTTAAATCTGACCCAATAAAGAAAACTCATCTACATCTTCAGAAAATTTAGATTTTTAACTGAACTATTTCTTTACCAATAGAGAAGTTAAGCCACATTCACAACTATAAGCGACTAGGGTTATGACAGTGAGAAAATTTTCCCACCGGTTAATCGATGTGTGACAACACCGGTAAAACCAGTTTCAACGTGGGGGCATGGGCATTCCCCTCTTTTCGAACTGAACTAAAGATTTTTATTACTATGGGGATGACAGTGGGGGTCAGTGCCACGGTGGGCAAGTGACATAACTGGTGTTGTGGCTTAAAGGGATAGTTCACCCAAAAATGGAAATTATGTAATTAATAACTCACCCTCATGTCGTTCCAAACCAGTAAGACCTCCATTTATCTTCGGAACACAGTTTAAGATATTTTAGATATAGTCAGAGAGCTCTCAGTCCCTCCATTGAAACAGTATACTGTGTGTACAGTATACTGTCCATTAGGGATGCACCAAATATTCGGCCACCGAAAGTTTTCGGCCGAAAATGGCCCAAAAGTATTTTTGGTTTTCAGCCGAAAGACTTTTATCACCGAAACAACACGGCCGTAATTTTGTGATGACGCAAACAGAAACCGCGACCTGCAAGTGCACCTGCATAGCGCAGACCACGAGCTCCCCACGACATTCACTTCACAACAGAGGGTTTTAATAGAGAACATTCTCTCTCTTCTTATTCCTTTATTCGCAGCACTAAAGCGTCTCCTAACAAAGAGATTGAGACGGACCACGAAGTGAAAAAGAAAAGTACAGTCTTATAGAGTCTGTTAGCACACGTCTCACTGAGATCTTTTCGGATCCTCTGCACTTCATCACGAATGTGCTTGATCCGCGTTATAAAGACCATTACTTGGATGCGGAAATAAGGCAGCGCGCATGAGAAATGATCCAGGCCGTGCTGGACGTGGAGAACGCGCGTGGAGACGGAGAAGCTCCAAGCGCAGGAGACAGATCAGAGAGCAGAAAAAAAGACTCGTCTCTGCACCAGATGAGGAACATGCACCCTCATTGTCTGATGTGTTCAGTGAAATTCTGCAAGAAAGTGCCTCAAATAATAATAATACGTTGGCTATTTTGTTCTTAGGCTACTATATATGTGACATATATATTATATATTATATATATATATAGACACACACACACACACACACATATACATACATAATATTAGATTGTAGCCATATTTCTGCTAGATTTTCTGCTAGATTTCTGCTTTAATTTGATAAAAATGTTTATTTATGCCCTGGCCCTATTTAAATACACTCTCTCAAATATTTCTCAAATGTCAGGCAGATGACAAGCTCAACTGCTCAACAGCTAGATGGTTATCTGTCTGAAGTCCCCATCCCCAGAAGTGATAACCCTCTTGCCTATACTGGAGAAGTAATGCACTTTCTAGTCCTACAGAGAAATAAATTCAAATGCACTTCACCTAAATGCACTTTGTTTTTATGAGAGAACAGTTCATTTTAAAACCTTTCTGCAGGCCTGTACATTAGGGTTGTGTCGATAGACGATAGTATCGTGTATCGACGATCGTCAGAGATATCGACATAAGCAGAATTCTCTGTCGATAATCAAGATGATATTATGATACTTTTCTTAAAGACTGATCACTTAACTTATAAAACACACTGTGTGGTGATGACGTAGAAGGACTACGTGAGAACCACCATGGATAATAAGTTCAATCTGCCGTCTTGTTATTATTTTCATGCACACCGCACTATAATGTGATGCATGCAAAATACATAGTTTTGGCCGTTACAAAGTCTCCATCCACAAACAGACGTACATCGTCTGCAGATATAAGGTATTTAATTGCACTTTAACAAGTAATCTAAACGGCCTATATACTGTATGTGCAATATATTAAACGAGCCCTCACTAACTGAGTTTAATGCCAAAGTTATGTTAGGATGCATCTCATTCTTGTTTCTGTGACGGTGCGTCAGACTCGTCATGAGGCGCGCGGTCCGGAGCGCTGTATGAGTGATGCATCAGTTCAATTCAACTTTACTACAAATATATCAACTTACCTGTTTTAAATACTTTATATTTAAATGTTTGTTTATGCCCAATATTAGTGTTAAACTGTTGGACTTGAAATTAAATCTGCTATTGATTTTCACCGTTGACTGATTTTGCAGAACATTTAGACTGATAACTTCCCTGCGCAGATGCAGACGTGCGATATGACAGTTGCATCCGACTATGTATGAACTAGCTGTTTTAAATACAGTATTTTTATATTAAACGTTAGTTAAATCAGTCAGTATGTTTGAAAGTATTATTTTTTGATTATTGGTGACTTCATAGGCTCTCTCTCTCTCGCACCTGCGCGGTTTAAAACACCCAATAGTTATGCTATGACAAGAACAAAGAGTCTCTCTCTTGCTCCACCCATGCATGATAATATGGTGTATCATCGATCTCATGGGCTGACGATATGACGATTTGAAAAATGACCATATCGCCCAACACTACTGTACATTATTATTTATTATACACATGAGTGGGATAAATTTTTAGTTTGAATTTTATTTTATACTGTGCATTGTTGCAATGTGCTTAATGAATATTTGCATAATTTGTAATTATGTATTTTTATGTTTTTTATAATTTATGTAATTGTAATTATCTTTGAAACTTTAATATTAATTTATGCAATTCCAATGTCTTAATTTTAGTAAAGTTAATACACGGTCATAGCAATAAATGCAATGGTACTAATAATTGGCATAATTTCTTTCGGTGTTTCGGTTTCGGTTTTCGGCCTTGGTTTTCTCTTTTTCGGTTTTTGGTTTCGGCCAAGAATTTTCATTTCGGTGCATCCCTACAGTCCATGTCCAGAAAGGTAAGAAAAACATCATCAAAGTAGTCCATGTGACATCAGAGGGTCAGTTAGAATTTTTTGAAGCATTGAAAATACATTTTGGTCCAAAAATAGCAAAAATTTGTCCAAAGACAGTTCAAAACAAAGCAGTTTGTGATATCCGGTTCGCGAACGAAACATTCGATGTAACCGGATCTTTTTGAACCAGTTCACCCCAGTTACGTCCATTTCGCTCTACGTAATGGCGTCATTGGCGATGATTGCAAGCCTTCGGTTTACCTGGGCTCATAACATTAGCACAGAATCAGTTCAGAATCAATCACCAAAAGAATAAGTTCAGTTCAGACGCTCTGTGTGTCGGTTTGCTTCACGTTGAATCACACATGCGCAGTATCATCATCTCCTCGGTTCTCGAATCGGACACGTCTGACAGAAACGGTTCTTGACTCGTGAACGAGTCATTATCTGGCTCGGCTCGGTGTTCATCTTCAGTTCTCTCTTCACAGCAGTTCAGTCAGTGTACTGTTGGAGTACATGAATTACTCCAGGAAATTGGTTTGTTTGAACTCAGAGGGAGTGTCAGCCACATTAAAAAAGTTAACAGCTTAAGTCATTAGCGGATTAATGCGTATTGGAGACGCGAACCGTTTAAAACGATTCAGTACGATTTGGTGAACTGGTTAAAAAAATTAGGTTACATCGAATGATTCGTTCGCGAACTGGATATGACAAACTGCTTTGTTTTTAACTGTCTTACAACAGACACGGAAGAGAAGACAATGCTGAATAAAGTCGTAGTTTTTGCTATTTTTGGACCAAAATGTATTTTCGATGCTTCAAAAAATTCTAACTGACCCTCTGATGTCACATGGACTACTCTGATGTTGTTTTTCTTACCTTTCTGGACATGGACAGTATACTGTTAACACAGCTTCAATGGCGGGACTAAGAGCTCTCGGACTAAATCTAAAATATCTTAAACGGTGTTCCAAATATAAACAGAGGTCCTACGGGTTTGGAACAACATGAGGGTAAGTTATTAATGACATAATTTTGCAAATTGGGCGAACTAACCCTTTAACACCGGTATCACCATTTACACCTTCTATCGCGGCAAGCCTACAGGCGACACGCAATACAAAGCGACACGATACCAGATTTCAATGGAGATGGATGGGGTGTGTCCAGCAACGTGACAAAGTTCAGAATCCTACAACTTTATGCAAATGAAGAGCAACTTTTGGGAGGGACAGCCAATAGGAAAGAAGTGTGATCGTTCTCCTCTCAGCTCAGCAGTGATGGAAATGAGGCTGATCCCTGCCATCATAAGGGGCGAACTCAACCAATAAGCGGGGTAAACAGCCGTTTAGGGGGCCCCCATCTGATATTGGCAAAAAATATTTGGCAAACGCTCCAGTGTTTATTTGTGTTCTGGAGAGCGTCAAATGTTTTATAAGTTGTGAAGAGGTAAATAAACTATAAACTATGAGTGTGAGAGACAGAGACAGAGAGAGAGAGCAAAGTAAGGGTTAGGTGTAAAAGAGCATGCTTAGTAGTTGTGTTGGGGTCCCATAGCTGACATTTGCTTAGGGCCCCCAAATTACTAATTCCGCCCTGGCCGTCTTCATTAACTTTTTCGTTTTTATGTAAATGTTTAATTTATATTATCTTTTGTCTTTTGCCTCCAAAATGTTTGTATTTAGCGGCAAGAAAACTGATTTGTCAACTTAAGAATGGCCAGCCCCCAGCAACATGCAGTGAAAAAAGTCACCTCTAGTGTGAATGCAGCTATACAGAATCATAAGACACAAAGAAAAAAAAAAAAGCTTTCACACAACCACAGCGGTTAAAAGAGCTCAAATAGATGCAATTCAAATATTAATCACTAGCTAAACGGTACATTGAATACACGGTGTTTCTGCTTTCCTATTGACCCCAACTCCACACACTTTAACCTCAGGCTACTTCTGTAGATTACAGACAGATCTTCTTGTTTACATGCACATGGGGTGCTGTCAGATAAACATGAACCAGGGGCATATCTGAACAGGCACCGGTTGATACCTTTACAACAATATATGAGCATCTTATTGTTAATTAATACATTAAAAAATGAATTATCGTCACAGTAACGTTACAATCTACTTGTTAAAAGCAACTGCACTTACGCGGTCAACAATAACAATATAACCACGAGTTTGCTTGCTCTGGGGAACAACTTAAACGTAATACAATAACGTCAAGTTAACGTAACTGTTTTAAATGAAGAATAACGGGTGTTATTATGCAAATGTTACTAACATATTTCATGAATTGAATATTTATGAATTACTGTGCTACTTAGCAAGCTAACGGTTTACAGCGCTCAGTGCGTTAAAACAATGGAAACTTTAAGAAAGCGAAAAAAAAAATATTTTAACATCTGATAGACTTTAGTGTCTGTATCATGCGGTTAAAAAGACACGGGTGGAGATGGAAAACTTCGCAAGATTACCTCTGCACTCTGATGCTTGAACGTATCTAAAAAGAGCAGCTCCATTGCAGAATCCCCCGCCATCTTTCTTGGTCACATTAGGACTTCCGGTAAAGAAAACACTTCCGGAGTTGAAGGCGAACGTCACAAACGTTGGTTGTGTTGTAAAATCAGTAGATTTTAGAAATAGCATTTTACATGTTCTTAAACATTTCAGTAAAGCCATAAACATACATCGTTTATTAATTATTAATTAGGCTACTAGGTTTAGATAATAGTTTTGTATATCACAACACATTGTGTCCAATGTTGCCCATGTAGACTATTCCAAAAGTATTAAGAATAGATTATAGAAAAAATATAATAACCGTTTCAGTAATAACCGTTATATATATATATATATATATATATATATATATATATATATACAAAATCCTCTCACAGTTATTTGACTTTTACAAATAAAATGCATATACAATTTCTGGGGCTTTTTATGCATTAATAAATCTTTTTAACAGCACAATATTATAAAGGATTGACTGGAAATCCCTGAATGATTAATCCATAGAAATTACAGAAGAAAAAATCAATTTACAGGTTAAAGTAATTAATCTTCATTCTATTAAGGACATAAACGAGTCCAATAACAGGTGCAAGAATGTCAGAAACATTGCTAAAGTTTCAAATGACACAAAATGTATAAATAAATAAAGGCTTTCGGTGATTTGCGTGTTGTAACATCTAACAAGCTCACAGTACTGCTGGAGGTGCCAGATGTGGTTAAGCAAGAGTTGTTTACACAAATACTTTCTGTGTATGACATAGCCTAAAGGACAGAGGTTTGTTGATTGATCACCTTAAGTGAACAAATATATAATTATCACAAAATAAGGGAGTCCCTCTTAAACAATAGTTTTGCTTTTGTTGCATTTAATGACTTAGCTTAAATATTATCAGAAAAATATTGGGATTACTGGCATTTATGTTATGTGGCATCTTTCACTTTCTCTTTTTTCAGTGCCTGTGATGATCATACTAACAGATATAGGCCTAGACTGACTGCACATTTACTTCTGCTTTACAACTGTCGAAACATTGACTTATAACATGGTTATATAATAGTTCAGATACATTTTAAATCTAGGTATTTGTTTGGTCTGGCTAATATATTTTAGTTAGTAGGCTACAATATTTAAACTAAAGTGAAAGGCTTTGCGTCATTTTTTTCATATGTAGCCCTGTTTGCGTTTGATGGCAGGGGAGCAGGTGTTAACGCTGGGTTATTTCATTAGTAGACTGTGTAAACGTGTAATAAACAGATCCTGAATTCCCTCACATCATGTACCACGAGCGCGTTTTTGCGTGCCATGCCACGTCCTTTGTTTCTCAGCAGCAGTAGGAGGGCTTTCTTTTGGGCAGGTATCTATTACCTGTGTCACGTGGGCGGTGGCCAGGTAGGGCGCACACAAAACCAGCGCGATCCAAGCAGCCATTGCGGAGCAGAGCCGACGGTTTCGGACTTGTTTGCATCGATTCTCACGCAGTTAAAAGGCCACGGGACTCATCGAGGCGATACCGAGCCTGGCACAGATCTTTCTGTAGGTGTGGGGTCACTGGGCTCTTGGCTTCTCTGTCACCTGGAGTTGATCTCTAGGGTTTTGCTTTTGCTATCAGGGTTGGTGTGACAATAGGTTTTTCCCCCTTCTTAAAAATGACGGTTAATCCAGATTATCTGGTGCTTTTATTCACCACCACATCTGGCGCAAGTGGGGACCAATTGGGATCAGATGAGAAGGAAATTGTACAGGTGGTTTGGCAGGTTGTGGATTTAGCGACTAAAAAGGTAATTTCATATTTCCCCATGATGGTGTGTATGCGTGTTATGCATTGGTGTGTGTGTGTGTGTGTGTGTAATTCTGGTGGAGGTCAGAGAGAGAGAGTAAGTTTTTTTATTAATAAAAAAAAAAGGAAAATTACAATTTATTCATGCATATATTTATTTATTTCATCTATCTGTCTGTCTGTGTGTATATCTGCATTTGTGTGGGTGTGGGTGTACTGTATATTTATATAAGGCAGATATTTAAACAACAATTACAAAGTCAAATCTAAGGCTCTATCAGTCTTAATCCAGATCTATTCCCCTGCTATGTGTAAATCTATATGCTGGAAATGAGCATTCCTCTGCTTTCCACATTTAGGCTGGTCAGGTAAACGAATTGCTATTCAAACCGGATCACATTGAGCTCTCTGAGGATTGTCAGGAGGTGAGTGGACTTACCGAAGAGACCTTGACAGAAGCTGAACCGCTTGAGGAGGCCATCGAACAGGTGATCAGTCTCATACAATCTGTCCTGACAGGCTGCTATTTAACTTTTTTATTATGTTCTGTTCAAAATACATAAAGATATTTGCATTTGAGAGTGGATCCTTTCATAGGACAGTTAAACTTTCTTTTCTGATTCTCTTTGAGGGAGGGTCTGCACTCTGCATATAAACCATTTAGTGGCAAATCTTTACACACTATTATATGCATTATTGAACAGCTTGCGGACTGATATTTGCACAAGCAGCCTTGTGGGTATGTGTTAAATGGCACATAAAAGTAGCATTCACTCAGAGTGTCCATGTGTGTGCAGTTGAATCAGAGGTTATGTGCAGAAGTGGACGCAGGTGCAGGAAACACCTTCTACCTCTGTACAGATGGACAGCTTCATGTTCGACAGGTCCTCCATCCCGAGGCTTTCAGCAAGGTATTAAACTCTAAATACTGCAACTGAGCAGGTGATATTTATTTATAAGGAAATCATTTATAAGTGCAGATGTGTGTTCTTGACTGCTTGCTTTTGTGCTTTTCAGAATATTTTGTTGCCTGAGTGTTTCTTCTCATTCTTTGACCTGCGAAAAGAGTTCAAGAATAAATTCCCATCAGAAGGGGAGTTGAAAGACTTGAATCTTCAGGTCATGGCTGACTGTATCCTTAAAGAAGATCATGACATCATTTTGTGTGTTTTTTGTAAGACTTAAATGGATGATATTATAGATTATGACACATGGTTGTCAATTCTCTGACAACCAGTGTAAGGAAGTTGTATTTGAGTGTGTATGAGAGAAAAAGATAGGCAACAGGGTGTTGGCTGCAGGATCCCAAGGTTTTGAAATGCAAATAGACTCACAATAGTGTGGGCTCAATTGAGCCAGCAAGAGAAAGCCAAGAGTGTTTAGCCAACAAGCTTAACCTGCCACACCTACGCTGTAACGTCTTAATATACACACACACACTTACTGAATCAAACACACAATGCGATAGCACAGCCCTCTGCAAAGCAAGAAAGGTTAATCGAAAGTCATCCTCTCCCTTCATGTTTCTATTGTTACTTTATGGAAGCCTGCTGTGTTTCAACGGTCCCTGTGCGTTTATAGACGCCATCCTAGTTGTTCCTTGCATCTTTACTGTGTCATTAAGTGGTAATTATCATGGTAACACTAAACACAGACGCTGTATTCCTTGACTAAGTTTGCGATCAGACCTAAATGTGGTTGTGGATTCTTCTCTTCATGCTTTCACTGCTCACAAGGTTCAGCAGATGTCCGAAATTGTTTTAGCACTTATCTCGGAGCCTGTCTGTAAGTCATGATAACTTATTATATATTATTGTCTGAACAATTTATTGTAATATTCAGAAGTGTTTTTTGTTATGAACCTGCTTTATTCGTCTTCATAGGCCACCAGTTCTCCTTCCCAGAAAAAGTGAATGACAAGTTTGAGACTGGCACTTGGTAAGTGTTTCTTATTCAAATTAAACTATCAAACAAATGTTTGCAACTTTGTTCTAAGTATTGTTTTTATTAATTGATATATATATATATATATATATATATATATATATATATATATATATATATATATATATATATATATAAATAAATAAACTGACAGAAAAGTCATGGGATTTTTTATAATGATTATACATTTTGTAGATTATACTGTTTGTGAATCTAATTTCTATCAAATTAATCATAAATGACTATAAAATGGAAATTGAAGATGTGTGTTAAGTTTAAATGTTTTCATGAAATTTTATGTTGCTGGAGCACTTATGATAGAGATGGCTATAATTCGGAGAGGATATTAAGTAGTATTGAGTATTTAATATAAAGGTCTTTTTTTCTTTTTCCCAATATTTTAATAAATCCTTAGAAATTCATGCAATTTATCTGTTTAGATATTGAAGTTTTGTTTTTATTAAGAAGTATTTATTTAAAGAAAAACATCTGATAAGATGCTGTACAGTGTCACACATAATTCTAGCCAGAGCAAATTTTCTTCATGCAGGTTACTGAAATCTCTTGTTGAATCCTATGAGAATTTCTGTAAAGCTTAAAGTAGTAGTAACCAAGGACATAGAGCTTTAACAAAGGGTCACTTGATGTTAATTTTTGCCTGGTGTGACATATTTTTAAATTGCATGTATGTATGTGTATAGTAGTAAGATGGAGAGGGTGGATGATAACACGGTGATCAGAGCTCGGGGTCTTCCATGGCAGTCCTCAGACCAGGACATCGCCCGATTCTTCAGGGGTCTCAACATCGCCAAGTATGCACACATACAGTAACCTGCAAACCACCCATATGCAGCACTTATTAATAAATTATTATCATTCAGTCTGTGCACAATGCAAGTGTTTCTAATGAATGCCTGCATGTGTGTGTGTGTGTGTGTGTGTGTGTGTGTTTGTGTGTGTGTGTGTGTGTGTGTTTGTGTGTGTAGAGGAGGTGCTGCGTTGTGTCTGAATGCTCAGGGCAGGAGGAACGGAGAGGCACTAGTGCGGTTTGAGAGTGAAGAGCACAGGGATTTGGCCCTGCAGAGACACAAGCATCACATGGGAACCAGATACATTGAGGTGCACACAGATTCATAAAGCTATTATGTTAAGTATAGTGTAATACTAAGTATAGTGATATATAAATATATCATATTAATAAAAAAATCTGTTTTGGTACATTTAGTACCCTGATGTCCAGTTACTATAACCTTTTTTTAATTGTAGTGAAATTGTATGTACGGTACGTTTAAAACTATTTACATAATTTTTTATTGCAGGTTTACAAGGCAACAGGTGAAGACTTTCTGAAGATTGCAGGAGGTAAAAAGACGTTTTTTTTTTTTTTAGTTTGCATGTATGTGATATTTGTGTTTGTATCTGGATAGGGTTGGGTTCGGAGAACTGGTTCCATTATTAATTAAACCAGTGTAGATTCCCAAACTTAATTATTTGAGCCACTTCTATGAATTTAAAAATGAAATGTGCAACCAATATAGTGAACAAATGATTCAGAGTCAGTCCTTTGCAGTGAACCAAAATCAGTGAGATCTGATTTACATTTATTCATTATTGAAGTCATCTAATTTTTCCAAATAGAAAGACCTACAGGAAGTAAAATAACTGTAATCATTTACAAGAATTGGAACAGGAACTAACGTTCTTACCTTCCCATCCCTATATGTGAACAATCTTTGCACATTCTAGTCTTACTAGCGATTATATTAATGCTGTTGTAATAAAACTTTGTATATACACTGATTCCCTGAGTTTGTGTTCCGTCAGGTTTATTTGTGTTGGTTTGAGTATGTTTTGTGTATTTTAGCTTCACATTGAGTGGCTCATGTGTCAATGTCTGACCGATAGGTACCTCTAATGAAGTCGCCAAATTTCTGTCGAGGGAGAATCAGGTTATCGTGCGCATGCGTGGACTTCCATTCACCGCCACTGCTGAGCAGGTGCTGCAGTTCTTCTCCCTGGCGTGTCCTGTGACAGACGGCAGCGAAGGCATTCTGTTTGTACGCTTTCCCGATGGCAGGCCCACTGGGGACGCATTCGTCCTGTTCTCCTGCGAGGAGCATGCTCAGAACGCACTGAAAAAACACAAGGACATCCTGGGCAAGAGGTACATAGAGCTGTTCAAGAGCACTGCAGCTGAGGTGCAACAGGTGAGAGCAGCACTTCCTATTTGATTTGAAACCATCAGTTGTGTGGAGTGTATTATAGTTGGTTTAGACAGACAGACTCGGCTGGGCAAGTAAAGCGTGATGTGTTTGGGTGTGTAAGTGTGTGTACAAGCATGTACTCTATCGGCTCGCTGAACAAACACTCAGCTCGACAATCTGTAAAATATTAGCTTTTCAAAGATGTCATAAAATCTTTCTTCTAGTCTTCCTGTTCTGCAATGCAAAATCTTTCAAATGTCATTGTTACTAATTTTGTAGGATTACTTGGAATTTCTCTTTGTTAATATTTAGCTGCCGTCATATATATCAAACCAAAACTACTCAACCATAGCAGGTGGTTGAACTCACTTTAACCTGTTTTTGAGCAGATGTGTGTTTGACTAGCTCAGCTGTGTTGTTCACCAGCAGTGGGGTTTTAGTGTTATAAGTGTGTGTCATTTAGGCAAAGACAAGCCCATCGTGCTTTAAATTAATAGTTGACTGGTTGTTAGGTTCTTTAATAAACAGAATACTTACAATTGAATCATCACGTCACAAATTTGAATTAAACATCTTTTTTTTGTTTGCTTGTTTTTATAACCAGTACATTTTTTTTGTCTAATAACAGTATGCAGAACTGATTTTTTTATTGTTTTATTTTTACTTTTAACATAATAAATGCATAATCATCAGACTACAACAATGAACGTTATATGCATAATAAATCTATTTTATTATTTTTAGTTTAGTCATATATATAAGGGCATTTAAGGGTTCAGACACACCAAACGTTTGTGTTTGCATGGTGGCAAACAGTATCAGTACCTGCAGGTAGAGCACAGTTCATCCATCATCTCCACACCTGGAGCTTTAAACAGGCAGAAGTCTTTTTGATGATCTGCATTGCCAGTCATATAACTCCAGCATTTGTGTCAGGTTCTGAACAGATACTCATCGGCCCCATTGATTCCCGTGGCCCCATCCCCCATCCTGTCTATTGTGCCACCCCCCACATTCGTGCCCCCAGCAGCAGCAGTGACAGGTGTGCGGGACTGCGTGAGATTGAGGGGTCTGCCGTACGATGCCACCATCCAGGACATATTGGTTTTCTTGGGGGAATACACTGCTGACATCAAGCCACATGGAGTGCATATGGTGCTTAACCAGCAGGTAAGGATCTCAGACCCACTTATATACATATGAACTGTAGTATTCTTATGAAGTTCATCCAGTTACAAAATAAGCACACCTATGCAGCTCAGAATGTGTTCTTTCAGGGAGTTTTCCCCCTTTGGCTCAACCGCTCCGTGAAAGGGGTGCTTAATCACAGCTTCTGTCAGGACTTGTGATTCTTCATTCCTTTACAATGTGTTTCTATCATTGCCCGCTGAAGATAACTGTACTTGATAATAGTTTAGATTATACAAATGTTTCCACACAAACTGCCTTTTCTTTTTTTAAGTTGGCTTGCTGGCTTGTATATTTCCAGCTAGATAAAAAGAAGGAATTTAATGATTCTGATTCCTCTTAACGGTTCCATTAAATATCCTTTTACAATACCGTTCAAACGATTTAGTCGGATATAATTAAAAAAGAAAAATTAATGTTTTGAAAGAATTCAAACATTGTCCATTCACGTATTGAACTGAAAGAACAATTGGACTGTTTTGCACTGTATGCTTTTGATTTAAAGAACTCATAAGTTTGGGGAGTTAGGTTTTTGATTCTATTAAAAGAACTGGCTGGTAAGAGTCTGTAATTGTCCTGAAATTAATCTATGTAGTTTACACTGTCTGTTTGCTGCTGTCAGATTAAAAATAAGAATAATTAAAAGATTCTCATTGTGGATAAGAATCAGTTTTCTGTTCCAAACCCTGCTGTTTACTTGGCATTTTAAAAACCAGATGTTCCTGGCAGAAGATGCTGAAAAAAAAAACATTTAGTACTTTGACAATTTAACAATTAAATCAATTTGAAGTGGAAACAGGTCCTGCTCTGTTGTTATGTGCCTGTTTGTTTTTTGTTTTTGTTTAAAGTGAGTTTATGAATTCAGCATCTTTTTGTGTGTTTGATCAGGGCCGTCCGTCGGGTGATGCTTTTATCCAGATGCGTTCAGCTGAGCGGGCGTTCCTGGCGGCCCAGCAATGCCACAAGCGCAGCATGAAGGAGCGATATGTGGAGGTGTTTGCGTGCTCTGCTCAGGAGATGAACATCGTGTTGATGGGGGGCACGCTCAACAGGAGCGGCCTCTCACCGCCGCCATGTAAGTTACGACGTAAGTGCCGCTGGGCTCTGGGTCTGCTTCTCTCAGCTGTGTGTGCGGGTAGGTGGCGCTTCACGCCTTCCTGTTTTTCCCCTTTTCTCTCATTCATTCACTTATTCATTCATGGTGGGTGTCCCGTCCATTTTCCTGCCCAGGCAGGAATGGGCTTCAGGAGACGTAGGAATCTGGGTGGGTGAATGTTTTTCGATAGCGGGGGAATGGAGGGCTTTGATTTGGGGTGATTTATTGCAATCTTTCTAAATCTAAATGTGCACAATTTTAGTCCTTAATCATAAATGTCACCACATGCACTTTGGTGTGTTTGATTTAGTGTAGATTTCTTTCTTTCTTCGGTTATAGATAGTCAGCTCCATAACTTTGCTATCCTATCAACCAACACATGTAAAAGCCTCGGCACGCCACAGGTTCAGTCCGGTTAAAGGCATCTAAATGCCTGTGGCTGTGTACTGATATGTGTTGAAGGGTGGAGGAACATACTTGACTTGTAGCTGAATTATAATGGCAGTTATTGAGAGTTTTGGGTTATGGTCTGCTGGTCACACTGGAGTGTGAGATAAAGTTTGGGCTAGAGATTTTAATAGATATATATTTATTCTCCTAAACTGGTATTTCTTCAATACAGTGAGCAAAACATTTTGACAGATTTAATATAACAAGACACATACCATTCACATGATTGATGAGATTTGTAATTGTAGCGTTAACTATGAGGCATGCTCAAATTAGCTGCAAGACAGCTCATTTATTTTTCAGGCTCACAATGTGACAGGTGGGCTTTTGAGATGGCTACTGCTTGTGGCTACACCGTATATAGTTCATTGTTTGTTTGAAGAGATGACTGCATGAGCCTCTGATGACAAACAAGGAACAGGACTTGAAAGAGGTTTTAAGGTGTAAAGCCCTCATTGTAACTGGATTAGGTTCAGTCAGGACCACTCCCTTTAATTATTTGGCAAAAATACCTTGACTACCTCACTAGTTTTTATTTTATTAGTAATGATGTAAATTCACTTTATTCGCACTGAAATGATATACACAAAGTTTTGTCAACAATTTTGTGCCATCTTAGTGAGAATAAAATGAATTAAAATAATATAAAAAATTATGAAATTATGCATTTAAAAATATATATATATATCCTATCCCCTGCTCCATACAGGACACAATATTTCCAGTATTTCTGCTGTAATTTGTGACAAAACTTTTTTAGTTAACAGAAACGGAGAGTATTAATATATTAAATTTCTTAACCTGAAATTAACTTTCTTTTTTTAATCTTAAAGGGATGGTTCACCCAAAAATAAAATTCTATCATTAATTTCTCAACCTCATGTTGTTTCAAACCCGTATGACCTTTGTTTATCTTTGGAACACAGTTAATATATGTTTGTTGAAATCTGAGAGCTTTTTGATCCTCCATAGACAGCAATGTGACTGAAATGTTCCCAGGCCCAGAAACATAGTAAGAACATTTTTTAAATAGTCCATGTAACATCAGTGCTTCAACATTGCTATCTGTGGAGGGTCAGAAAGCTCTCGGATTTCATCTAAAATAACTTGATTCATGTTCCGAAGATGAACAAAAGTCTCATCACATCTAGTTGCAAAAACTGGAAGCTTCAAGGTTGTTTTTTCACTCAATAATTCCTCAATATACCACCTCCACCATTTCAGGTTTGTCCCCTCCATCATACGCATTTCCTCACGGGACAGCTGTTCTTCCTGCTGGAGCGGTCCTTCCTGCGGGAGCAATGCTACCTGTGGAACCAGCAGCTATCTACCCCTCCCAATTCCTGTTGAGTCCCCGACCCCTGGCACCAGCGACAGCCTTCTACCCTGCCAGCAACCCATTGTACATGAACTACACCACCTATTATCCCAGGTAACAGTTATATCCCTTATGGTTGTTTTTCAGTCAAAGACAAGCCATGCGCATACACTTATGCAGCATAAGATCAATAGTTACCTGCAATTTCATTCACAGAAGATGATGAATGGATGATTGAATGACATTTATTTTGGATTTAATGACATGTCTAATACTCTAGTGTACATATTAATCCAAGTCAGCGTCTGTATCCAAAACTTAGGGAAATTACTGAGGAATGAAGGCGTCACAGATGCATAAATGGTTTCAAGGCACTGCCTTTAATATTCCATAATGCTGTGTGTGAAATGATACAAATGGCATCTGAAGTACTGGTTAAAAGGGAAAAAAATTAATTAATGAATATCCACTGGAATTCATAGTTGCAGTTCTAACAAGAAATTAGCAGTGTAGTCTTGAAATATTTCCTTAGTTATATCTAAAGTTGTTCTAGATCAGTAGTTGTGATGCCTTGAAAACCTGTCTGAACCAGTTTCTTTAAGAGGCACCTTTATGTTTTGGACACGTTGGTCAATATGTCACTCTTACATGATGTCAGAATACTCATCGGTAGCTGTCTTATGTTTAATAAGATGTTTCACAAAATGTGATTATTTACGTACAACCCCTTTGTGTATTAAAAAAAATATTTTATTTTTTGAAGAGTTGCTTAAATGAAGCTCTCAAAGCTGAACATAATGACTTTGTCTCTAAGAAGGACTTGCACAACCAGGACTGGGTGGGTTTACAAGGGTAACTACACAGTGAGTGTGTCACACCCGTTTAACACAGCATTAATGTGCATTTTAGCTCACTTCATAGTTGAAGAACTGGTTCAGTTACTTATTGTCCGTGTGACATTTAGGGACAGAAATATGATTATCTTACTTTAGGAAGACTACAGAAACCCTAGAGAAGATCTATAGAGTTATCTATTACTCCAACACAATGAGGTTTGATTGGGGTGGGACTATTTGTTCAACCAATAAGAAGAAACAGATAATAAAAAAAATATATAAATATTTCATATTTAATCTAAAAGTGTTATAAAATACATATATATATATGAATATTTTGACTAATTTACCTTTTTTGTTTTAGTTTTTCATAAATTTGATCCATGTCTGTTTTCATACAGCCCACCTGGCTCCCCGACTAACATCAGCTACTTCCCTACTGGCCACACCCCTTCAGCTGGCTCAGTCCTCTCAGCCCCACCCACAGCACTGATACGAATGCAAGGCCACGCCCCTTCCCATGTTTATAATAGCGGGTTTAAAGAAATCCTCAGCATGGTACATGGATATCAGGTGAGTTTAAAATACACCCGCGACTGTATTATAATATCAGTGTGAGTTCAGGAATTTCTTTCATACCATTTCTATGATTTTTTTTAGTTGACTTCCTACCAAATAGCAAGTAACTCAATTAATTGCAGTTCACTGCTGGCCTCTTTTTAAATGTATTAGTAGCCAGCTGCACAATGTTATTGAGTGCCACTGATCCAAATACAAGTCCTAGTTTGTTCCACATCAGAAACTCAGTGTGTATGTGTGTGTGTTTATAGGCAGGGCAAGGCTGGATTGTAGGGAACATTAAGGTGTGTCTTTTGCCCTGAAGTGCTCAGCATTGAAGATTTAGATGCTTTAGTGGGTTTGAGTAAAAGGAATGCTTAGTTGCATTGTCACAACCCCTCGATGAGCTAAACAGGTTCCTCTGGTCTAAATTCCCTCACAGACACACACACACACACACCGAGCTAAGGTGCGGTGCATTGGCCTGCTCTAACTTGATTACTGGTTTTCCGTTGCATTGCAGTAGGAGCCCGGTGGTAGTCTAGATCAGGCACACAATGAACACTTCCATATTGCACACCTACTCATATTATATATATATATTCAATTAAGTTTCAATATTTATAAAAATGATACATTTCATTTTTTATGCTTATTATTATAACTTGATATATTATATAGCAATCATATTATAATTATAATTTTAAAATACATTAAACAAATATATATGTATATGGGTAAAAGACAAGATGTCCCATTTTGGTGTCTGCATCAAGTTAAATGTACAAAAGTGATTTTATATTCATAGAAAGCGATATTTAATGCAAGCTTGTGTCTAATGTTTCGAATAACTTTTGTGAAAAATAACATGATATGTGATATAATGTTTCATCATCATGCAACATAACAGATATATTTATGTAAAAATTAAAC
This sequence comes from Carassius carassius, assembly GCF_963082965.1. NCBI lineage: Eukaryota > Metazoa > Chordata > Actinopteri > Cypriniformes > Cyprinidae > Carassius > Carassius carassius. The sequence goes on along the minus strand of NC_081769.1, from coordinate 20,457,136 downwards.
GACATGCAAGATAAGATTTTTGGGTATATGAACTATTGTTACACTGAATAACATTTTAGTGTGTCTTGTAAATCATAGTAAAAAAAAGGATGATAGTCATCTTTTTTTATTCAGAAAACATTCAATTAAAAAGGACACATTTCAATATACAGGAAAAAAATGTTAAGCTGTATATTATATATATATATATATATATATATATATATATATATATATATACATACTCGATCACTGTAATACATTTCATATTTATTTCTAATAAGGGAAGGAGACCCTTTGCAATCAGAATAAACTAGGCTAGGGTGTTTCACTTTCTTTTTAACATTCTTGCTTCAAGTTAAGGGCGTGAAGGGTTTCACCCAAAGTATCTATATGTGTTCAAAATATATTTTTTCACAGGAGTGAAACATTCTATTAGGCTGCCTAATGGGCTAACAAACCCATTCTAAAAACAGCTGTGACTCCTGGCATGCACACCCACAATGTGCGTCTCTCCCATGCAGGCTGTACATTCGCCTCAGGCGGTTTGCTAGTTAGTCAGTAGGAGGGCTGTCATTCATTTGAGATGTGACCTATTACAAATAATGAGGCATAAGCATGTGTTTCTTGAGTAAATGTAATTTCTTTCTGTCTCCTTTAGCCCGGCAACAGCGACGCTTTGGTAACTCTCCCTTCTATGCTGTCGGCCAAGCAGCCTATTGGAGACCAGACTGTAGGAGGCGGAGCCTATCTTGACTTGCAGTTGCTTTAAGCTAATCTATTGACGAGGCCACGCCCCTGTGGTGGATTCAACAAACCCCTCAATACAAAGCAGTTTATGCCATTTATGCTATTTATATAAAAATTTGAAAAATAATTATATGTATTTTGACATTTATTGTATATTGCACATTGTTTTTTTTATGCATTAGAGCTAATATTCTACTCATTCGGTTTGTTGCGTGAGTTTGTATGTTTGTGTCCATGCACATGTAGTGATGTTCACTCAGGAAATAGCTTCTTGAACCAGGGTCTAAACATTAAACCTGCCGAATAGAGGCAGACTTTCACTGATACCATAAATTTAAGCCAAAGGACCAGAAAATAAGTGTGTTTGTGTGTGTCAGTGCCTCCCTGTTGATGTGACTCTACCGTGAGTATGTGTAAATATGTAGAGACATTCTCAAGCCTCTCTTTTTTTTCTTTGAAGGTTATAATTTGCATGAAGTTCATAAAGCTAGCTGTTCTAACATGTTTACAAGATTCGCCAAACTCTTGCACCACGCACAGTGTAGTTCGTGGATGTATGCAACATAGTTCTTTTGTCATTTCGCCAAAAATAGCTCAGAACCAGAATCAGGATCAACTTTTGTGCTTTATATCTGTCTGAAAAATATGTATTGTCCGTACCAATCAATGTACAAAATTCTATAGCTAAATGTGCTTGTTGATGTGTGCATGTATAGTAGATGTAACCAACTAATGAATGTGTGTGTGTGTGTGTTTAGCCAAAAAAGTCAATGCATGTGTGTTTATTTACTGCACTCAGAGAGTGTTTCAGGCCTGCTGTAATGCACACAGGTGTATTTTCACCCATTGTCTGTGTATTAAGGAGAGTGTTTGTGTGCATCTGCTGGAATGTGAACAGGATCATTTGTTACCTGCAGCTGTATCCCATCTATACCCTCCTGTTTGTTTATGCCAGTGTGCCTCATTTATTATACTCTGTGCTTATTTTTAAATACTAGGAGTAATTTGCATGTTTAGGCTTTTATGAGCAGTAGGAGTAAAGTGTATGACCATGAAATAGTCAGTTTGATTTATTTGTACTAGTACCCACATATGCCAATGGGCAGTAGTTAAGCAAAAGCACTACTCTTTCATGTTATTGATTTGTTGCCATCATCATATTTGTAATTCGAAAACATATGTAGAAAAGAGAAATCAAGAATTTGGCTGTTTGGAGAAAGTATTATTTTATTTTGATATTTTATAATAATTTAAAATAAAGGAAATTTAACAACGTTTCTGAGGGACTGAGTGAGTGACTCACTATGTATATGTATTAACATTTCCACACCTAAAAAAGTGAGAAGTGATTGAGCTACATTAAATAGATTTTGTTTCAGTAGTTGTGGTCATATAAAAATATTAACACGGGAGTTGCTCTCCCTTATGATAATCAAGGTTGTAAACAAGAAAAGAAAAGGTTAGATCTACCTCTCAAAAGAAATTCTGAAATGCATATTTAATGCCCTCTAGTGGGCAATGTAAGCATTAAAACATAATCTCTTTCCAACGCACTACCGGAAATGTCTTTGTTTTTATATTACAAGAGAGATAAAGGAGGTTGTTGTATAAAACTGCAGCTTCATATGACAATGTATATAGAGATAGCAGTAAAATCTTTCACAAAATATATATTAGAAACCTTTAACTTTGCAAGACAGTTACGCACATGTTAAGAATAGCATATTTACTTTCATACTGCGCAATACACACTATATAGGCTATACTGTCTAAAAATAGTATATTATGCAGTACAATATACACCTTTTTAAACAGTAGTATGCTAAATACATTCGTGACCCCATTATGCTTTCAGGTCAAGTGGTGCTAATAACTTCAGAAATAAAAATGAATTTTTATCCAATTTTAAAGATGTTTAAAAAACAAAAACCAATAGTGAATAAATACAGATGTTCAAGTGCACAAGTCACATTTGAAATAGGTGTCTGAACACATTGCATTGTGGGATATAGTCTCCCTGGCAGTGTGTTGTGCTGTATACCATACATTTTGGCAAATGTGAAAGGTCAAACTGGTATTTTGCATACTGTGCACAGTATTCATACTGCATACTACAGAAATAGTATGAGTAGTATAGTAGTATTCTATTCCGAACATAATCAAATATAGTTGTTCTATAAACTGAGAGCTTTAAGCAAAGCCTGGCTCGTTTAAATGAACTCTGCCCCCTAAACCTCAGGAAACCATAGACAGATTATCAAGCATTGGGAAAAATAAGTATAAAGAATTATTAAAAGTTAATCAGCCTGTTTATACAGCGCCAGTGCCATGCTATGAACAGAGCAAGCAAACAAACAGAAATTTTGCTGTTACTGATTTAAACAATGCTATGTTAATGCTAAATGCTAAAACAGCTCTTATAGTTTAGAGGTTTGTTTAGGTTCATATACTGGTTAACAGTAAAAGTAGTGCATTGAGTTAAGGGCTGTTTTGTCTGTGTAGGTTTTGTGGTCTGTCAGCTGCATGTTGTCTCAGAGTTCTGTCATTAACAGAGCCCTCAGCAGTTTCTCTCTCTCCATCCGCAGGTCTTCAGAGCTTCACACATAAGAAGACAGACGGATGAACACAAAGAAGGATGGGAACAATCAGAGAAACACCAAGAACCATGTCAACAGATGGAAAGAAAAATGGACAAACACATAACAAAAGAAAGATATGAATAGTCACAGAGAGGCAGCCAGAAATATAGTAGGAAAATATATCTACTTATATGTTAATGAAATTATTCAAGATTTTGTAAAGGGCCTGAATGATGTGTGTGTACTAAGTATTCCCTACATTATGGGGACCAAATGTCCCCAAGGACAGTAATACCAGTCATTTTTGTTTTTGTGGGAACATTTTATTTTTAGTAGTCCCCATGAGGAAAACAGACTAAATAATACATAATTACATTTTTTGTAAAATCTAAAAATGCAGAAAGTTTTCTGTGAAGTGTAGGGTTAGGGTAAAGGGATAGAAAATACAGTTTGTTCAGTTATTACATCAAAAATCATTACATCTATTGGAAGTACCCCATAACACGTGGAAACCAGTGTCTTTGTGATAGTATGTTACCTTTCTGTATGTGTAGCATACGGCAGCAGGTGAGGTACAGGACTTGGAAAGAACGGTGGAGAGTTGTCACGCTCTAATCGTGACGTATCCTTCTGCTATAAAGGAGAAAAAACAAAACAAAAACTAAGGTCTGTATATTGTCACATAGCATCTCTAGAGATTAAACAGAGATTTTAGTGGTGGGGGAACTTGTTTGCACAAATTTGTAATAAACCAAATGAAACTGTTATTGGATATAAGCAGATTTATATTAGAAACAATGGTTGCATTTTATTTTGTGATTTAACTAAAGCATACATTATTTATCTTATTTATACAGTATACGTAGGCGTAGGTCTACACCATATTCGTTAAAGTGCCCCTATTATGGATTTTTGAAAACGCCCACTTGTTGGGTCTTTTCGCGTTGAACTGCAAATTCATTTTTTGCCACTAGATGGCCGCTTTTGCAGCGGTAAAAATAGCGGTTTCCCCGGTAACACTGTACACAAAACAGCACTGCGCTCACAAACGCTGCTTTATCACGCATTACAGCATGATGAAGTAAAGATGAGACCAATTGGACCATCACCGCAGATTAGTTTGGAAAAAAAATAATCGTTGAGCGACTCCTTTTGGAGTAAATGCATATTATAAGATAATGAAAGAGTGCATGCATGTCAACTTTTTGTTGGGGTCTCCCAAAACCAAAATATGAACTTTTCATTACCCATAATTACTCACTTTAACAGGTGAGTAAGTTAACTTAACTAGAACAAAGTGCCATGTACATAGTAAAACTACTTTAAACAAATAGTGCAAACACTAATTTTACACTGCTAAAATAACTGGAAGTGGCTGACACCATTAAAATAAGGTGCATAGCGGGAGTTAGCGCCATTCTCCCGGTCGCGCGCTGCCGCGTGAACAGTGACGCAGGCTACAACTGGCTAGAGGGATGCACAAATGCTAAAGGTAACCAACTTCAAGCGTTTTTTGACCGAGTTTCACTTTCTAAATCGAGACGGATTGAGTCTACTGGGCTAGTCTATTGGTGTTTTGCAAAGTTTGCAGCTTAAGCAGTTTTGGTGTTCATTCACATTGTTTCTAGATTATTATGTAGAGTGATCAGATGCATTTTAAATAATTGCTAAAAGCTTATCTCGCCAAAAAAAATAACTTTTCGCAAAAAACAAAACTGTTTTCACTGTTTTTGTGATCCTGACACAAAATGACCAGCTAACATGAATTAATAATCACATTAATAATAATTAATAATCAATAATCATATCAACAGCTAGGGTTGCCACCTTCAGCAAGGCAAAATAAGGGAAACCCATTCACGGCCCCCTCCTGAAGGAGTGGGGATATAGTAAATCTTACCGGTGGGTATATGGGTGGTTGGACTTGTTTGTCCAAGGAGCTGTTTGAGGAGGATTTTCCCATACTGCACTGGGAGGATATGGCTGCAAGTGCCTCAGGGAGGTCATCTTCATCACTATGGTTACTATAGGACGCATAAAATATATCAAGAGAGGCCATACTGTTAAATCTAAAAGGCCCCAGAAGTTAAACACTGTCGTCCTACTGACTCACAAGCTAAACTGTCTGACGAGGCGTTTGCGCCGATCCACTCTGGGCTTCTCTATGTTCAGACTACTTGAGCCTGAATCCTGTGAGGAGCTGGGATACCTGGGATAGGAATCTGAAGTCAGTGAATATAATAACACATGGAGACAAAGATGTTTGATGCTTGAAAACCATTTGAAAACCAGCTGTTCTCACCTGTCAGTTTGGTCTCCACTTGAAGAGTTCCCCTTTGAGGTTCCACTATCACTTTGGGTGGTGCGCTACAGTAGAAGAGAGCAGAGCACAAGGTATGCATCATCTCACCATTACTGCCACATGCCCTCATTCTGTAATCTGAATATTTGTGCTTTATAAACGGTTATAATTATCCTGTGTATAGTTGTACAGTATTTGACAATTTTTTCCAAAATCCAGCCAAAAAGATAGGTGGCTTTAGTTTATGTAGTTCCTAGCTGGTCTTTAATTTCTACACCCTTAAAAATAAAGGTTCTCTGTTGGCATCTATGTTTCTATGAAGAAACTTTACTTTCCATGGAACCTCTCCACTGCACAAAATGTTCCACTAATAAAATGTTCTTCATACTAAAAAATGGTTTTGTAAACTGTTCACCTAAAGGTTCTTTGAAAAAAAAAGAAAAGGTTCTTCTATGACATCACTGCAAAAAATCCTATTGGAACTATTGTTTTGGTTATGCCTGAGGTCAACCTGGTAGATCTTGGTCAACCTCAGGTTTCTTGGACTTGGTAAAGGAGACCTAATCAAGCTGGTTAAAGGGTTAGTTCACTCAAAAATGAAAATTAAGCCTTAAATTACTCACCCTGATGACTTCACTAGGTGTATATGACGTTTTTCTTTCAGACTAATCCAGTTGGAGTTACTTTAAAAATTGTCTTTGATCTCTCAGGCTGTTTTTTTAGCTGTTTCCCCTGGAACTGCTTCCGTCTTACAACTGTGAGCGCAAGCTAGAAGTGATTATTACATTTTGAATTAGTGTTGTCAAAAATATCGATATTTGGTAAGTATCGATACTAAAATATCTGAACGGTACCAATACTAATTTCTCTAAGTATCGATACACCGATACTAGCCAAGCTCTCACGTTCACTTCTCTCCACAGGCGCGTTGACAAACACCACACTTGACCGTGGTGCCTGTCTCGTCTCATTCCCGATGGTGAAACAGCATAAGTGAATAGAAAGATGGCGAGTGCGGCACCCCCGCGGCCAGCTTTGGTTGATAAAGAACAAAGCAGTTCTCAATGGATGCGCAGTGCACCTGTATTTGATGTACCGTGACCACACACACAAGCACACTTTGGGTCATGCTCACGAAACTGTTGAAACGCCATGGCACTAGTTATTTTAGATATTAATCATGCAATTTATTAATATATAAATACACCATAATAAAGACAATACTGTTCTCTACCTTGCACAAAGAATAATTTCAACATAGGAATTAATTATTTTTGCATTTTATTGCTTTTTCTGCTGAAATTCTCATTACCGCAATGCGTCCAGCTGTATCTTAACTTATGTTATGTTGTAATTTAAACAAATTACAATTAAAATATTCTGAAAAAAGTAAATGGATATTCTTCTATAATTTTTGACTTGACAGAAAAATGACAAACTGAATACTGTATTCATGTATAATAATAATGATACAATAGTGGACTAATGTTCTCATCCTCCGCAATATTTTTTGAGGGTCATTTACGCACACAGTTTTTTCTTAATATAAATCTTGATTTTAAATTAAGCAACACATGAGGCAGAACCTTCAAAATACCAACAAGGTAGGCAGAAATCTTCATATTGTTCCAGTTAAAAGTTTAAAATTCTCTTGTCAGAACGTGTACATGACAAATTGATTATCATCACTTAAACGGGTAGTTTTCCACATTTAGAAAAATATTATATTACAAATTTTCTATGAAAATATATTTCATTAATGCCTGATTATATACACAGAGTAAAAAATTAGCTAAATCATCATGGTTCTCTGTTGTTAGCAAAACATGCTAAGACGCCTCATTGTCCGCAACACCATTTTCACTCACCGCAACAATTTAAGGCCAGTTGCGGAAGAGAGAACCTCTTTTTCGGTAATGAGAATTTAATCATACAGACTATTTTTAAATGTATATAATGAGTTATTAAATTAAATATTATTTAATAACAAAACAAAAGCTTAAGCAAAGGCTAGGGTGACCAATTTCAGAAAAAACGTTTATACCATCCCACCAACTCCCAGGAAGGAGAGAGACATTATGGGTTAGAGGTGACAGCAGGAGTAGTTATCAAAAATAGTTGGGAAGCCTACACAAATGTTTGTGCATCTATCATTATGAGGACTTTCTATAAGTGTAATGATTTTTATACTGAGCAACAGAACTTTGTGTGTGTGTGTGTTCACTGCTGTGTGTGTGCACTTTGGATGGGTTAAATGCAGAGCACAAATTCTGAGTATGGGTCACCATACTTGGCTGTATGTCATATTAGAATAATTTCTAAAGGATAGTTTGACACTGAAACCTGGAGTAATGATGCTGAAAATTCAGCTTTGTCACCACAGAAATAAAATTCTGGTTTAAAGTAGAGCCCGGCCGATATTATCGGCTGATATAAGCTAATTGCATTTAAATCGGCATCGGCATTTATAACGGCCGATGAAACATGAGAAACAGAGTCTCATGCTTCACTCATGTTATGAGTGTTGCATAGTGTGCCCACCAGAGGGAGCTCTGCAGCTCCAGAGTTAACAACAGCGCCAAAAGACCACTACAGAAGAAAGCGATCAGCCAAGGAGATGAAGGAGATGTAACTTACTGTTTTGACGGTGAGTCTGTCGTTCGTCATGTGAAATGATTGTAGATTTAGTTCATACCCTGTATATAAAAACTGTGTGGTAGTTCTAGCTAACGGTCCTATCATTATCACTTCTAAATATTCTGTAACATCACTTACAGCCGCTAATGCATTGCTATATTAGATTAGCCACAAAGCTAATACCATGTTTATCAGTGGAAGAGCGCGAACGTTAATAGGAGGTCAAACTATAACGTTAGCGTTTAACTTATTCTTATTCTATTGCGATGTGTTTCCCACATAATGACCGCGTAATTGGGCCTTTCACACAGGACGCGGTATGCACGGCGCTTGCCGCTGGGTTCAGCGTTGCCCTTCAGATACAACGCGATTTGCGCTGCGCTATGGCGTAGGCGGAGTTTTAAAAACGTTTAGCGGGAGCTCTTTCATAGTCTGTTGTTCCTCCTTTCGGTCAGAAGCAAACATGTATCTGTCCCGTTGTCAGAAGCGATCGATAGCGCTAGTCCTGCTGATGAGAATTAAGAGAGAAGCAAGGAAGAAGAGGCTACCGTCAGGTCCAGAGAACAATTTGGTGAATTCAGGCTGGTTACGTTACTCTAACGCTAATAGCTTCCTTTTTAGCAGGCCCCTTAAATGCTTGCTATTAACTTGTTTGAAGGTGGTTCTTCTCAAAATTGACAGCGGTGTGTTCATGACACTATCGTTAACCATTCAACTTCGAATTGATTCCGTAATCTTCCGGTAATAGTAGGCAAGACGATGTTTTGATTCAGACTGCACAAAGAGAGGAGGAGAAGATACGGGTCTGTTGTGAATGTGTCTGTGAGAGCAAATATAGTGTAGTTACAGTAACTACAGTAGGTGCGTCAGAAATGATTAAACCAGAGGGGACATGTAAATAAATGTGAGCTGAACTAGCGCTTTTTTTTTTTTTTTTTTTTTTTACATATTGTTTCAAAGCAGCTTTACAGACATAACAGGAAAATGTTGAAATAATATTGTTAAATATAAGTAGGTAATACCTATTGCTTGACAAATAAAATATATATATATATTTCTCATTTTTGCCTATGTAGGAGATCCCAGTTTATTATTATTATAATTCTAATGATGACATGAGTAATGATACATGGTGATATTATTAATACACATGCTTATTCTTTCTCCTTCTCTCTTTCTGCCTACAGATGGCTGAAAAGGTGAATGCTGTAGCAGCAAAGTGTGGGACTACTTCTGCAAATACTTTAACTTTAGTATTATAATTTATTTACAGTACACACACAGACTGTAAAAACCAGCTTCAACTGGAAGAAAGTTTAAATGTTTAAAACCAGACTGTTTTTGATCATTAAAAAATATATACTTTTGATGTGCAATTGTTTAGTCATTGAGACTGTAATCTAAGGCTTTTTTTTTAACATAATCCATTCTGGAAAATGGTTTATACAGCCCACATACATAGAACAGGCAGATATTTTGCTATTGAATGTTGTGTAAGTGCAGTTTATAGGAAATGGGTCTAATATCCAGATTATTTTTAAAATCAAAATATCGGCTTATAGATCGGCCTTTTTTCGAGTTAATATCGGCATCGGCATCAGCCCCCAAAAATCCACATCGGTCGGGCTCTAGTTTAAAGTATATTAAAAAGATAAACTTTAAACTGATTCTTTGCTCACAACAATATAATATTCTGTATTCACAAAACCTTTTATCTTGCCACTAAGAGTTCTCCTTAACAGCAGTAAAAGTCTTAAGGTACGAGTATTCTCATAAAACCTATTCATAAAGCAGCTGAGACAGGATTTTACTAAGGAATGGGGAGAAATCTTAAGCTAAGAGAAAGAGTGAGGATGACCTTTTTGGTATGGATGATGTCAGCATGATTACTAACTACACCCACAGTGATTGGCTGATAGGGGATGGGTCTCTGTCAGTCATTTTATAATAGAAATATTGTAGAATGAGATCATGTTGCCATAATCAAATAAAGATTTCAAAATTAAAATAATGCAATATTCAAAAAAAGTTTTTAAAATATAGGCTGCTAAGTGACACTAATTAAACAAGAATATGCTCAGCTAATTGTCAGCCTCAACATGTCTGCATCTTATAAGTAATTGTTATATGTATAAGCAGCCTTTTAATTAACAGACTAGAATTATTATGGCTGATATGACAGTAAAATTTAGTACAAAGGTAAAAGAAATCCAAACTGGATTGCTGTGGAAACAGCCATTTTAGGATTGTTTATGATTTGGTCTTTGTGATTTAGGTGTCCTCTTGACTACCACTAACTTTTCACATATTTAAGAGCTGATTTTTATATAAAAACACTTTGTGAAGTACTCCAAGAACAAAAATCTATGAGTCCTAAAGATGAGGAGTTAGGAGCAACATTTAGTCTTAAAATATTTTGTGAAAATGGCCCCTGATGTTTTTACCCTATGTTATCTAGTTTTGAAGCACTGCAAAATAATTTATGCCAATATTATCTAATTTATTTTCTACATTAAATATTATTTGTTTGACTATACCACATACTTAATATGCCTATTATCATTACCGAAATCATGAACCTCATTTCCGTAACCTATGTATCATTACCACAACATGTGTTTTTTTTATATTTAAGAAATTGAAAAATAGTAGTCTGCTTTTAAATGTATGTGCAGAATCTATACATTATGTTCTTTCAGGTTTGCCACATCATTTTGAAAATATTTAAGTTTTTAATGAAAAAAAAAAATAATTGGCTGCAAAATGCAGAAGGTGTTGCGGTAATGAGAGAAATAATTGAAAATTACATAAAAATATTATTATAAAAATTTATTTTATTTCAGAGTTTCCAGTATTTGTGCATGACTGTTAATAAACCATTTTTAAAACTGTAAAAATGTATTCGTTTTCCCCATGGCACTGGCCTTTTCAGAGTGTTACGGTAATGAGATTTTTAAGGACGTTTTGGAAAATATGTTCAAAAAGTTGTTAAATTGTCAGTAAAACTTTTTTACATTTATGGTCACCGACACTTCAGACCTGGCTCTTAATGCTTAAAAAGAAAATTTGTTGATACAAATTTTTTTTAAATGTCATATATGAAATCTTTGAAACTACGATTTCGTGAGAATCACCCCTTTGCACATGTGAGTGAAAGTGATGGCGAGTCGTGGAGTAACCTTCACTTACACACGCAAAGTTTAAATTGTTTTATTTATTTATTGCTAAGGTTTGCATATGGTGGTGTGTTCTTAATGACAGCTTTCCTAAAAATATATCCTATTTTTAAAATAACACATATCCCAACATATTGCCTTGCTTACAGTATCGCAGTGTATCGCAATATATCGTGTTGCAACCCCTTGTATTGTGATACATATCGTATTGCCAGATTTTTGCCGATACACAGCCCTACCACTGAGTGGCATCAAACAGCTTGAAAGATCAAAGATAGTTTTTTATATAACTCCGACTGGATTCGTATGAAAGAATAAAGTCATATACACCTAGGATGACTTCAGGGTGAGTAGAAAAGATGTTGCTACTTCCATTTCATCGCAACTTTAAATCTGGAATGACCTGTTTTTTTTCAGTCACTTTAGATGCAGATATATAAATAAGTAAACTTTGCATCAGCTTTTATGAATAGAGTGTCATGTTCATGCAGTCTTTCAGTGTGTGCAGTTACTTTTGAAATGTTGCTTTTGAGCTGTTCCTGTAAAACCGCAGGGGAGGAAGGAAGACTTTTCTCGGAAAGTGGTTTTTCTTCTGCCTGTAGTGACAAAGGGAATTGAATTCTTATTCATATGGAATAAACGAGCCATAAAAATATTTTCTGTTTGTTCCAGGTGGCTGTGATCTCCATTACTGACCATGTCTATATTGATGTGGAGGGCTGGCCAGGCTGCAGGTTCTGCTTCTAGCTGGTTCTGTAGAGCTCGATCCAACTCATCCGGGAGCCCAGGAGGCATGACCCAAGCTTCTGATGTAAACAAACATACTTCATCAGCATACTTATTCTGAATTTTACAAGGTAGTTTCACTCCTCAAATGTGATTGGCAGAGCGGTATTCCCGGAGTGCAGTCCAAAAGATCTTAGTGAGGGTAGCAGCATGTTTAATTTTTGACAGGAATGAAAACAAGGCTGTGAGGGATAGAAGTACTTCCCAAGTGTTCAATTGTTTACCAACATGGAATTGTTCAGCTCATTATAAAGTTCTTGTAAATTGTAACTTTAGAACATGAAGTGTTATCTTGGATCTTTATAAAGTGCATGGCATGCCATTATAAAGACATTAAAGAGTCGTTCACACCAAGATCACTATAACAATAACAATTACGTTTTAGAAGTTGTTCAAATTCTATGAGAATAGGGGTCCACACCAGATATTGGAATCACTCTAAGAAGGTTTTTTTTTCAGCTGATAAATGATAAAAACATGACAGCTAATAAGAATCTGTTGAGAAAGGGTGAAGGCCCTATCACACCAAGATTGATAACTAGTCTATAACTATATTAGCATCAACAACAAATTCTGATTGGTTGTTAATGTTTGTTTTGTTATTCAGCTAGTTATTCATGCTGAATAAGCATAAGTCCAAGTGGACGTCCATGACGGAGTCTCACAAGGGTCAATTCTTGCACCGCTCTTGTTTAGCCTGTATATGCTCCCACTAAGTCAAATAATGGAACATTGAACATGAAAAAACATGGAACATGGAAAACATGGAAACATGGAAAAAACTGAAGTCATTGCATTTGGAAACAAAGATGAAGTTCTCAAGGTGAATGCATACCTTGACTCTAGGAGTCTAACAACTATAAATCAAGTCAGCAGACTTGGTGTGATTATGGAGACAGACCTTAGTTTCAGTAGTCATGTCAAAGCAGTAACTAAATCAGCATACTATCATCTAAAAAACATTGCAAGAATTAGATTTTGTTTTCAGTCAAGACTTGGAGAAACTTGTTCATGCCTTTATCACCAGCAGGGTGGACTATTGTAATGGGCTCCTCACCAGCCTTCTTAAGAAGACTAGACAGCTGCAGCTCATCCAGAACGCTGCTGCCAGAATTCTGACTAGAACCAGAAAATCTGAGCATATCACCCCAGTCCTCAGGTCCTTACACTGGCTTCCAGTTACATTTAGGATTGATTTTAAAATGTAGTTTTACTCGTTTATAAATCACTCAATGGCCTAGGACAGGGATAGGCAACTCCAGTCCTGGAGGGCCACTGCCCTGCAGAGTTTAGCTCCAACCCTAATTAAACACACCTAAACAAGGCAATCAGTGTTTTCGGGATTGCTAGATAGATACAGGCAGGTGAGTTTTTATGAGGGCTGAAGCTAAACTCTGCAGGATAGTGGCCCTCCAGGACCGGAGTTGGCTATCCCTGGCCTAGGACCTAAATACATAGCAGATATGCTCACTGAATATAAACCTAACAGACCACTCAGATCATTAGGATAGAGTCAGTTAAAAATACTAAGGGTTCACACAAAACAAGGGGAGTCTGCTTTTAGTTATTATTCCGCCCGCAGTTGGAATCAGCTTCCAGAAGAGATCAGATGTGCTAAAACATTAGTCACATTTAAATGCAGACTCAAAACTCATCTGTTTAGCTGTGCATTTATTGAACGAGCACTGTGCAATGTCCGAACTGATTGCATTATATTTTATGTATAATCATTTTCTATTCTTAACAGTATTAAATAAATGTTAAACCTTTTAAACTAATTTTAAATCATTTTTAAATTCAAAGTTTTAAAATTCCTTGTTTTATTTTTGTGATTTTTTTTCTTTTATGTAAAGCACTTTTAATTACCATTGTGTATGAAATGTGCTATATAAATAAATTTTCCTTGCCAGAATTTTTTTAAAGGCATTTTTTATTTATTTACTTTATTAGTACAGGAGAGTGTAGAAGTGACAGGAAGCGAAGTGGGAGAGAGAGGGGGGCAGAATTGGGAAAAGTCCTCAAGGTGGGATTTGAACTCGGGACACCCGTAGCACAACTATATGTCAGCTGCCCACAATGGTATCAGTGCCACAAGAATTTTTAGTGATCCCCATCTGCAGGTTAAGTTGATAGGCCTACAGGTGGCAACAAGTGAGCGAGTCATTAAATCATTTACTTAACCGACTTGACTCGTTCAAAGACAGGAATCGCTAGCGCGAGTTGTTCAGAGATGTGTGCAACAAGGATTTCTGCATTGGTGGAGAAAATATAAACAAAATATTTTACAATATACATGTCTTAAAAATGTTTAAAAAAAAAAAAATATATATATATATATGTATATATAATCTCTTATTTAGCAAAAAGCTGCACCCATATTAAATCAAGTAGCTATAGTCAGACTCTGGACTCACTAGGTTTAACTGTTGTGAGGCACAATGCTTCCTGTTTTTCGTATCCATGCCGATGGTAGCAGCGATAGATCTTTCCAGAAAGAGGAGCTTCGTTCTCTTCCACACTAAACCTCCGGGTGTCTGCAGTGCTCAAAGGGAAACTATAAAACAATGCACAACAATGACAAAGAGTACAATGGTACATATGACAGCTCCACATTATTTTTGGTCTGTATGACGTAAAGATTCAGAGAACAAAAGAGGCTCTCATGTTCATTCATACATGCACCAGAATGGCATATGTCATCTTTATTGATCCTATACATTCACAACACAGTTAGCACCAGCATAAGACCAATGCAAACCTGAACTGGTACTTATATATATTGAATTATTTTTAAGTAGCATGTTATGAATAACCACGGTAAAATTACATGTAGAAACATGCACACACAGCTTTCCAATATAATAACAGAGTGCTTATGAAAGTAATTTCAGTGGCTGGACCAAAAACAACAACTGTTTATGCAAATGGTGTTATTAAACAGAAAATGGAACAGTGCAAATGTTAATACAGAAATGAGAAGCAAATGTCAAGGGTCGATTAGTGTAAACAACACATTTATTAAGGCAGGTCTCATTGCTGCAGTCCGTAATCATTAAAAGCCACGTCCCTTGCTGATTGAACAGATTTCAATGGCCAAACACAAAGGTTTCTAACTTAACACTTCAGCAAATATACGTAATGATTATTTGCACATATAGAACTGCTGTCACTTGTACTTTCAGTGTGAATTTAAATTAAGTAAAGCAGGGTTTGTAAACAGTGAAGTGCTTGGCATGATATTATATAAGTGATTTGCACTTAAACATTTAGACATAATATGCACAAATCTATGAACTAAAATGATAAAATATGCTATAATCTAGAACAATGGTGCTCAGTCTGGCTTTTGGAGGTGCTTGCACACTTGTCCATAATTCTTAACAGCTTGGAGAGATGTGTTAAGAGTAGCATTGGAACTAAACTGAGCAACCTTGCTATAGAATGTAAAACCACAACAGCAGCAGTTACATATCCATTGCTGGCATCGTCTTTCAGATAATTTTCTAGTTCTAAATTTGATCGTAAATCATGTAAAACTCTAAAAGCTATAAACATTGTCAGAGTCAGACGTCAAGGTCTACATATGCTGAATATGTTTGTCATTTCAGGATGCATTCAGTCTGTTGCGACATTTCACATGATGGATGATCACAAGCAATGGATGAGACTCCTGCAGGTGTGATGATGCAGATGGATGACACACTGTGACTGGATGCGAGCGTTCAGCGGTCTCTTGTACTAAGGTGAGTGGCTCATCCAAACACTCTTTCACATGCTCACAGCGCAGTCATAAGTTTGTCTCTGTGCATGATCGACACACTCCTGCCACTGCGCTCAACCAAACTGGTCTCACCAAACCCACCACTGCTCGCAGGGGGTCTTTCCACATTAGAGGGTCTAAATCAGACACATATGCACATGCAGGTGAAACACAGATGAGATCGGCCTACATTGTGTGATATTTTTAACAGAAACTGGAAGATTGGCATAGGTTTTATCTTTCAGTTTCGGTAGATAAAAATGTATACCTGTGTGGTGGCGGAACATGTCCCAGTTCCATAGGCTGTACGTATAGGGGAGGGGTTAGACTAGGCAGATGTGATCTTTGCCAGGGATCCTGTCCAGTTGGAATGTTGTGCTTATACTGGAGGGAAGCAGTAAAATATGATTCATGTGAGTGAAGTCTCTTGCTAGCTACTTCAGCATTAAGAATTTTTTCAGCTAAATATCAGAAAAAAACATCTCATTATGCTTTGCTCATAAAAATCTTTTAGTTTTTTGTCAGAATGTTATTTGGAGATTGAAATGAGTCATACGACTCAGGTTTTCTATGGGACTATGTTGATGAGAAAAAAATGTGATGGGAGGAAAAATGTTATTTGAAGTATTTTGAGAACAATTTCCTGCAAAACTTTAGTTTTCTCTTTGAAAAAACCTTAACGTTTCCCTTTGCATTTGATTGCAAATTTTTGTGATTATTATAATTTTTTTGTTAAAAACTATAATGCAAAGCGTGTTAATGCAAAGTTTCTTGGGGGAAGTCGATACTAAAAGCACCGAAATACATAACTTTTTCTTTCATCTCCTATTAGTTTTAAAAAAATTTCGCAAAGGGCTTCCGGATATGATGTTTGCCTTGTGAAGGAGCCAAAAAAATCTCAAAAAAATATTTCACAATAGATTAAGAAAACTTTGACTTACAATCAACATTTACTACTGTTACACAGTCTAAAATAATAAAACAATCAATTTCCAACCTATCTTTTATAAAACTTAAACCATAAAAATATATATTAAATAATAATGATAAAAAAAAGTATTCAATTAATATTTAGGCAGCCCTTAAACAATGTAAAAAAAAAAATAATTTTTGGATCCCAGTCAAAAGTAAAAGCTACTAAATCCTCACATGTAATTCTTCCTAAAATAATCACATAAAGTATGAAGTATATTTAAAGAGTACCGGTGATAAGCTTGGCTCGGGGCTGGTCTGTGCACTACAGAATGGAAAGAGAATCTTTCATTACTCAGTCACAACCAGTACAATAGAATAATTTTTCATTACACAAGCAAAACAAAAATAATGAAATAAGCATTAAAAAACATGTTTTTATATCTGAATACTCATAATTGTGTGTGTGGCTTTACCTTAAATGTGGATGTTTTGCTGGAGTTATGGCTGTGGAAGACAAAAGCTATTATATAAATATGACATATGTGACGTGGCACTTAAGTTAAAGCAGCATTTAAAGGCTTTAGAGTCAGTGGCAGACACATAGATTAAGATGTCAGAAATGCATTAGGTTGATTATTGAAAGGAAATATTGCATATGGCACACAGACATACTCTTGACCATAGACTGGGCTCGTGATGGATATCTTTTACTTGGTCTTCTCTCAAAAGTGCTTGCTCTCCTGACTTTACCACTACGTGTGGCCTGATATTCAGTCCTTCCACTGTAATAACAAACAACATGACACTTAAAAAAGGCGACAGTGTAAATATGTTGCCAGATTAGGTGTATGGATATGTACTGTACCTGAATCTGAACCGTGAGCCGAGGCGTGTGAAGTCACTGCGGCTTCTGTTGTTGTGGGTTGGCTGTCTGAGCCGGAAGAAGGCGTGACTCTCGACTGCACACTTCCATAAGTGCTTACACTCCCAAGAACTCGAAAGCTGAAACACAAATGTGTGCTCCTGCTCTCGGCCCTGCACCCACAAACATACAGGCGCTTACGTTTTAAAGCACTTCAAAATATAGATAGAGCACAGGATTTTTCCAAATTATGAAGTCATTTTTTTATGCTTTACTATTAGATTGTAATATTAAAATTATTTTAAATTAATTATGAATGAATCATTTAAAGAGTTAAATTAGCCTATGATTTACTCATCTTTAAGACCTCCTGGGTGTATATGACTTTCTTCTTTCAGAAGAATCCAATCGGAGTTATACAAAAAAAAAGTGTCCTGGATCTCCCGAGCTTTATAATAGCAGTGGGCAGGTGTTTTTGTTCAACATTCCAAAAGAAGTCCAAAAAAGTGGATCCATCTATAATAAAAAGTGCCTCACACAGCTCCGGTGGTTGAATAAAGGCCTCCTGTAGCAAATTGATGCATTTGTAAAAAATATCCATATTTAAAAATCAAAAACGAAATCCTCCAAATATATTTCTTTACAAATCCTCGTTTTGTACTTTTAATTCGTGTGACCGGTGTTTGTTTTGCTCTCTCCTCTACGCTTCCACGTTCGTCACTTTTCACCGGCACATGCGGTACGCATACATCCTACATCATCCGCTCAGAACAACTTGCACTTATGACAGTTAGCAAAAGCTAGAGAGAACTGTTTTGAATGTGGATATTTTTCTTACAAAAATGCATCGATTACGACTACAGGAGGCCTTTATTCACCCCCAGAGCTGTTTGACGCACTTTTTATTATGGAAGGAGTTTTATTGGACTTCTTTTGGACTGTTGGACTGACAAAAACACCCAACTACTCCCATTATAAAGCTTAGAAAATGCCAGGACAATTTTTAATACAACTCTGATTGGATTTGTTTGAAAAAATATAGTCATACACATAGGATGCCTTGAGCATGAGTAAATTTCATTTTTGGGTGAACTAACCCTTTAAAAATGATTTGTGAAAATTCAAGTAAAATATGAAGTCAGCATGAACAAAGCCATATTTCAGCAAAATACTCAATTGTTTATCCCACATTAAAATGTATTAAGCAAAATTAAAATATATTGTACAAGTATGACATCACAGCAATAGTGATTATTTTATCAGCTTATCAAGCAAGGCTTAAAGCCCCTGGTATAGAGGAATGTCTACAATGTAAGCACAGATAAGCCAGTGCAATTTTGTGTATGTAAAACTTACCTTCTCATCATCCTCCACAACTACTAATGTCAGTCGGTTCTTCCTGAAGTCAAGACGGGTTATTTTAGGCCTGAATGGAAACATTTACGTAAAGAATGTTGAGATGGAAAATATCAGCCATGACTGAAAAGTCAAAGGTCAGCTACTGGTCAGAACAACTAGAGTGTATATGTGGATCCTACCAAAAGAAGAGACCAATTTTACTGGATCCCTCAAAAACAAGGATTCCGGTTGGTGTGAGTCCCAGAGCATATTCTCCTCCATCCCGTCCCTGCATGTCAGCATAGAGCATTTTACACAGCAGTCCCACAAGTACATTACACACGTTTTACTGAACAGGTACAATACACTACTGTTCAAAGGTTTGGGGTGAGTGTGATTATTATAATAATTTTTTTTATGTTTTTGACAATGCTTTTATGCTTATTTATTGTAGAAGACTGCTTAATACTGGGTGGAAGTCATGATACAGTTTTGCAGGATTTTTGAGAAATTTATTGGAAATAGAAATATTTTTAACATCAACTGTCACTTTTGATCAATTTAATGCATCCATGCGGAATAAAAATATTAATTTCTTTTTTTTTTTTTTTTTTTTTTCCAAAACATTTAAAATGGTAATGTCCCTCCTGATATTACAGTTCTTTTTCTAACTTCGCTCGGTGTTTCACTATGGGAATCGCTTTGGGCGTGACCAACTACGGAAGCTCCTATGCCACCACGTCTGTCTTTGACAGACAGGTCGACCTGAGATCAGGCTCCGCCCCCACCTATATTACTCAGGTCGACCCCTACGAAGTCATTCTCGCTTTCTTCCCGTGATGGACTACAAGCTCTCTCAGCACGTCCGACCTTGTCGCTGATTTCGCTTAACTGTTCAACAGGCGGGCCGTCATTGGTTTTCGCCACCGAACGCGACATCAGTGGATTGTATTGGGACTGTGTTGACTGTCACACTGAATAGTGTCCGCGTCAAGGCGAGCTATTCTGTTCGGAATATCGCGTGTTATCACGACGGTAGGATTTTCAGTGGTGTCAAGCCACCGTAGGCTTTACGCGTCAGGGCGGGCCGTGAAAAGGGCTAACTACCCTGTGAACCATCAATCGGACTAACGTGTTGTGACGAGTCTTCGAATCACTCCTTCTCTCTCCAGCCATCATGTCGACAGTCATTACCCCCGCCAAAGGGAATGAGTCGAAGAAGGAACCCGCACCCCGCCCATGTCCATCATCATGTGGAGCAACCATCTCGGGCAGGGATCCCCATCCCATGTGCATCGTGTGCATGTGCGCTAAGCACGCTCAAACGTCGCTTGCGGACCCACAAACGTGCGTTCACTGTGCGTCATTGCCGGTTAAAATTTTAGAGAGAAGGCTGAGAGTGGCGGTGGCTAGCCAGCATGACCCATGTCTGACTGGAGCCATCGCGAAAACTAAGGCTAACGATCATCAGCGAGCTACCACGACGAGCTGGGCTGAGATGATGCAAGCCGAATCCCCGGATATGCCTCCTCTGTTCGATGGCCTTCTCGCACACGAGGAGGAGGAGCCTGGAGATGAGGACGCAGAGGGCGATGCTAACTCTGACCTCCTCGACTTGGACATGGACGAAGAAGAGAAGACAACGCTCTCTTCCCCGTCCAGCAGTCGAGACCTCCTAGCGCGACTGACGCTGGCTCTCAGGCAGACAGTAACCTGCACGAGGTATGCAAGCGAGCCGCGGCTAAACTGGGGCTAGCGTGGCCTGCGGCCCAGGATTCAGAAGGAGCAGAGAGGGACCTTTATGACGGTAAAAGGCTTCCGCCTGCTCAAACCACAACGAGACAACTCCTACCCGCCGTGCCGGCGTGCATGAAGGAGATGTCCCGCCATTGGGGTAGCCCCTTTAAGAGCAAACTCCCGACCAAGGGATGCTCTAAACTTGAGATCCAAGGGATGGGAGAGCTGGGGCTGGCCGGACCCCCAGCGATAGAGTCTTCAGTGGCCTATCACCTCCATCCGAATCGCCGATCTATTTCTGCCTCTTCCCAAATTTCACTGCCGAACAAAATGGAGCGTCTGACCGCGTCAGTCTATCAGAGGATGTACAAGTATGCGGCGCAGTCAGTGTGCTCGCTGAACGCGGTGACTTTACTGTCAGCGTACCAGGCGGAGATTTTGGAGGAGATGGGGCGACAATTAGATACGGGAGTGCCGAACCCAGCTCTCTGGGAGGAGATATGTGTGGTAAACGACCTGATTCTCCGCTCTTCTCGTGGCGCTGTTCAGGGCTGTGGCCGTGTTATGGGCTTGGCCGTTTCAGGTGAGAAAGCGTTATGGCTGAACCTGTCTGGATTAAGCGACGCTCAAAAAGCTGAGGTGATGGACGCTGCGTTCGACCCAACTAAAGGCCTTTTCGGACCAGCTCTCGAGAAAATGAGAGAAACCAGCACCCTCAGGAAACAGGAGGACGAGGCTTTTAACCTCTGTTTACCGCGCAAACAAACACCGCGACCACCCTCTCAGCCAGCACGGCAAGGCTTTGCAGCAGCCGCTGCGGCGAGAGGGAGACAGACGGGAGCTAGAAGTGTGAGATCGCCTCCCAGCGGACAACAATCTGGCTATCGTCTGAGATCTGATGGCTCCGGACCCTGGGGGAAACATTCATTTGCGGCCGCGGCGGCGAGAAACCGCCCACCCCGAGGATCGGAAGAAAAAGCGTGCGACCTGACACGCGAATGTTCCCCTTCACTTCTCTCTCCGCCCGCAAAGAGAAAAAGGAGGTCCAGCCCTGTTGTTCTCAGTTCAGTAAGGGCTCCAGCAATAAGCAATCAAGTTCAAAATGTTCTCCAGTGTCACCAAGCACTCACTCTGGGTTTTCAAACGCCCATCAGTTCAGGGGAATGTTTAATAAAAAATGCATTATCGCATCCAGGCCACAGGCTGAGGGCGATAGGCTCCCCCAACTCATTAAACACAATAAATATTTCACTATCGCAGCCAGGCAGACAGCCGAGGGCGATAGATTGCAAAAAAATCCAAACATTGGGATGTGTATCCCTAGCCTCTCCGCTGGAGGGAGCCCACGCGTCTCAAGAAGGGGTCAGCGCGGAGATGGTAATGACGTCATCAAAGCGCGCCTGCGTTGGGGAAGTATACAGGGGACCTCTCTCGGCTCGCATACTCAGCTGGCGCACATGCGCAGCTCATCCGTGGGTTGTAAACACGATTTCACGGGGATACAGGCTTCAATTTGCCATGAAACCACCCAGATTCAATGGTATAATAGCCTCAGTGGCCGAGGGAGAATCAGCTTGCGTCCTGACGGCCGAGATAGACACTCTTTTAGACAAACGAGCCATCAGAGTAGTGCCAAAGGAAGTGAGCTGTCAGGGCTTTTATTCCCGTTACTTTGTGATCCCAAAGAAGGGGAGCACATCTCTGCGCCCAATTCTAGATCTATGTGTGTTAAACAAGCACCTACGGAAATATTCATTCAAAATGTTGACACACAAAACACTTTGTCGATCCATCCGCCAGAACGACTGGTTTGTGACGGTCGACCTGTCAGACGCGTATTTTCACATAGATGTTTACCCGTCTCACAGGAAGTATCTCAGGTTTGCATTTCGAGGCACTGCTTACGAATTTCAGACGATGCCCTTTGGTCTGTCTCTAGCGCCAAGAGTATTCAGCAAATGTGTGAAAGCAGCACTTTTCCCATTGAGAAACAAGGGGATAAGAATACTGTCGTACATAGACGATTATCTGATATGCGCCTCGTCAAAAGAGCAAGCAATCAAAGACGCAGACATGGTGTTATTGCATCTCGACAGCTTGGGATTCAGAATAAACATGGAAAAGAGCCGCTCAGAGCCAGCTCAGCACACAGAATATCTAGGGCTCAGTTTAAACTCCCTCTCGTATCGAGTCACTCTGACAGAGAGGAGGATCGCGTCATTCACTCAGTGTCTCTCCCGTTTTCAGATGGGGAAAATTGTCCCGTTCAGACTGTGCCTATGAATGCTGGGTTTAATGGCTTCAGTGATATCTGTAGTACGGCTGGGACTACTAATAATGAGAGACTTTCAGCGCTGGGTCGCGCGTCTGCGTCTGTGTTCTCGGCGTCATCTCAGCCGACAGGTGAGAGTGACTTATGCGTGCGTCAGAGCGCTCAGACATTGGGAAAGCCCCGCGACCCTCAGATCAGGGATTCCCTTGGGGGCAGTGTCGTCAAGAGTCACTATGACGATGGATGCATCATTAAAGGGCTGGGGAGCGACGCTGATGGGCAGAGCTGTGAACGGCGTTTGGTCTCCTCAGCTGATTCACAAACACATAAATTACTTGGAATTATTGGCAGTGTTTCTAGCGCTGAAACATTTTCTGAGCTTCATCAGGGGTCAGCATGTTTTAGTGAAAACAGACAATTCCACAGTGGTTGCTTATATCAACCGACAGGGAGGCACACGCTCTCTTCAGCTGCACCAGCTGGCAAAAGAGCTGATTGTGTGGTTCGACATAAGGCTTTTATCCATCAGGGCAACCCATGTTCCAGGGATATTGAACAGGGGGGCGGATTGTCCCCAGGAAAACGCTCAATGTCCTCTGTACTTCTCTCTGGCAGACGGAAATGCACCGTTGGGTGTGGATGCTTTAGCCCACCCATGGCCAAATGTTCTGCTGTATGCATTTCCCCCTCTGAGCCTGATTTCACCCACTCTAGCCAGAGTGAGGGAAATGGGATTGTCACTGATACTGGTAGCCCCGCGTTGGCCATCCAGACCTTGGGTGGCCGAGATAGTTCAACTACTATCGGGTCAGCCGTGGCCCCTCCCTCCCCAGAGGGACCTCCTGTCTCAAGCGGGGGGGGGAAATCTACCATCCTCACCCAGACAGGATAGCTCTCTGGGCCTGGCCCGTGAGAGGTGGAATTTAAATGCAGCAGGCCTGCCCCCATCAGTCATACACACTATACAGAGTGCAAGAGCCTCTTCCACTCGTTCACTGTATAGTAATAAATGGCGAGTCTTTGAAGAATGGTGTGGACGGAGTCATATTGTCCCTTTTCAATGTTCAGTGAGGGACATATTATGTTTCCTGCAGGATCTGTTAGATAAAGGAAAAGCTTTTTCTACGATAAAGGTATACTTAGCGGCTATATCTGCTTGTCATGTGGGGTTTGGTGACAAGACAGCAGGTCAGCACCCTTTAATAAGTCGATTTATGAAGGGGGCACGACGTAAGAGGCCAGTGGCCAGGCGAATGGTCCCATTGTGGGATTTGTCTACAGTCTTAGAGGCCCTTTCTCAACACCCTTTTGAGCCGTTGGAAACTATAGGGTTAAAGCTTCTCTCTCTTAAGACAGCACTACTGTTAGCGCTGGTGTCAGCTAAGAGGGTGAGTGACTTACAGGCGCTGTCGGTCAGCCCGTCTTGTCTGCAGTTTTCTACAGGGTTGACAAGGGTTTCCTTTCAGCCTAACCCTGCTTTCATACCTAAAGTAGTGGATTCGTCATATAGATGTCAGATTACGGATCTTGCAGCTTTTCACCCTCCTCCGTTCTCTTCTCCGGAGGATAGGAGGTTGAATGCCTTGTGTCCTGTATGGGCACTTCGTGTGTACGTAGAAAGGACAGCAGGTTTCAGGAAAAATGATCAGCTGTTTGTGTCATGGGCTACTCCTCACAAAGGGAAGCCATTGTCACGTCAGCGACTGTCCCATTGGATTGTAGAGGCTATTTCCTTATGATATGAATGCAGAGGTTCCCAACCTCCCGAGGGCTTAAGGGCCCACTCCACTAGGGGCATGGCGACGTCATGGGCCTTACTTAGGGGCGTTTCGGTCCAGGAGATCTGTGCGGCAGCAAGCTGGGCCACACCACACACTTTTGTGCGATTTTATAGACTGAATGTGTCTGAGCCATCCTTAGCTCATACAGTGTTAGGAGCCAGCACGTCGAGTCTCATATGATTGGTATAGTGTACGTTGCAATCCGGGAGTGGTCTATATCTCCCATAGTGAAACATCGAGCGAAGTTAGAAAAGAACGATGGGTTACTTTAACGTAATCCCGGGTTCTTTGATAACAGAGTGAGGTGTTTCACCAACACTTCCCTCCTTGCATAGGAACGGGAAGAAATCTCTCTGAATGACTTCGTAGGGGTCAAAGACAGACGTGGTGGCATAGGAGCTTCCGTAGTTGGTCACGCCCAAAGCGATTCCCATAGTGAAACACCTCACTCTGTTATCAAAGAACCCGGGATTACGTTAAGTAACCCATCGGTACTTTTAATTGCATCTCTTTATCAACATTTCAACCACTTATTATGTAAACATAACCAAACCAACCAACAAACAATGCCAATCTTTTACAATTTAATAGAAAAGAAAAGACAGAAAGAAGAGAAAGGGGGGGGGGGGTGCACATAAATACATAACATACCAAAACTCAAAATATTACTTAAACATAAATAAAATCCTATGGAGTCCAAACTTGAGGTAAAGCTTCAGTTCACATACAAGTTACACATTAGATCATGATAAAAATACGATTATGGTTTTGTGCAGCTTGTCAGTGAACAATGGCTCTGTGTAGTTAATGCTGCTCCATGTGAAAGCATGCACGTGATTGAGATTTACCGCTGATTACAGAACCAGCTTTACTGACAAGATATGCATTAAATATCGCATGCGATTTATTGGGCAGCCCTACTGTCTAGAGGGTCAAAGAGCTCTCAGGTTTCATCAAAAATATCTTAATTTGTGTCCTGAAAATGAACGAAGGTCTTTACAGGTTTGGAACAACATGAGGGCGAGTAATTAATCAGAATTTTCTCTTTACTTAACTTTAATTACCTTCAGATAACAGATTTTGTAGAGGGCAAGGTAACTGTTAAGCCTCTAAATCAAGCCAAATAGATTTAGGTCCTCTTTGAGCCATTCGGCTATGAATCAGAGCTGACAGGCCAACTGGTGTTTTCTGACATTTGGCTCATTGCAGTGCCCCAAAGAACCGGAGAGTTGCAGTTTTGAAAATTTTGTCTTGGCTTCCGCTTATTCCATATAAATGAGCTAAACCATTCTGTAATTCTTTTATTTGGCAATAAGATAGATATCATCTGTAGTGGATAAAGAAGCCAGGGCATTATATTCATCGTAACAGTAATCCTCCCATCAAGGAAAGAGGGAGATCTGACGATCTTATTAAATCGTCACACAAATGCAGCTTTTAAGTAGGTATAGTACTGATATAAAATGATGTAATGCAGGTATTATATGGTCTCATATTGTCTTTGTAAAGTACAGAATTATTAAAGAGCTCTTATGGAGATTAATTCTCCTATTGTGAAGGTACAACGGGGTGAAGATAAAAAATAAAAATGAAACCAAGGATTTGAATACACTCTTAGAACTGCAATCCTTGAAATTCAAGTACTGGAAGGATGTATATTAACTAAAGGGAGTGATCTCACCTTTACAAAGTGCATGTCTACTCCATACATCTCCAGCCACTTGCACTTATTCAGGAAATTCAGCTCAGCTTGAGAAGGACTCATTCCCCTGTAGAGAGACGTACTGGTGAACATTCAAATTTATGAGCAGAAATGAACATCATAATTCATCATTCAAATCTGTCCAGTGCCCCGTCATTTCATAGCCTGGCTACAGCAACTCCCTCTTGTACAGCCTGACAGCATTTACTATATGTCCCATCAAGCGCATCCAAAGTCTTGCTGCATTTGTTATTAACCTCCGGAAATCCTCTCACATTATACCTCTGCTCTGTTCTCAAATCGTTACATTGGCTGACAGAATCTGCAAGAATTCAATTCAAGCCTTTATTTTCGTCTTGCACTGAATATTTTCAACCCCCAGGTCTATAAAGTTATACAATTTCTAATTTCATTTCCAAGATCAACAAACAATCAAGACCCATTTAACAAATGCAACAGCTCATCTGTAGGGAATGATCTGCAGCTAAGCACGTACTTGTACAGTAGCACACTGACTTTGATGATTGCTCTTAAAACAGGGTCAAATGCAGAGCTGAGGATTTAATTAAAACCACAGGGAGACCGAGTTTTCAGTTCAAGTTAAATGCATGTAAACAGTTCAAGTGTGATTATCACTAGCAAATGAAAGTGTCCAAATCTAATTGAAACTAAATCGGACACTTCAGTCATTCTAAGGATGCAATGTGACAAAGCATCAAGCAATAAATCTCTGTTAATCTTACTTTCTGTCCTAACAAGATTGTGAAATTACATTTTTTTGATCGCTTGCTCAGTGATTAAATGCTTTTATATCAGATTTACTATCAGCTTGTGCCAGAGCAAACCCTCATTTGGCATTAAAAACTACCGTCAGGATTCACTAAAGACACACAGTGGGAAATTAGCACCGAAAAGGCTTGGACAGTTATTTTTGCGACTCACCCTATTGAATATGCATTTGTAGGCGTTTCCCTTTCGATCGTTAAATTTATGGGAGGAAAGTATTTAAATTAATCATGTAACGCGATTTACTAAGATTTCCGCTCGTCTATTCACTGTTATTTGCAGCATTATTTAATGCACACAGAAATCAGGCAGTAATTTGCGCTGCTCTTGGTAGATTGCGTTGGTCATTATGGAAATGAGATGTTGTGTCAGTAAATCACCCACAGAATTTTCCCCTTCCATCTGAGCTTTTATGGAATTGCACTGTAATGCTAATTTGTCCTGTTTAGTAAATCTGGTTCCAAATGTGTTCCGATTGGCTATGATTATTCAAGTTACATAGTTTGTCAACTTATATCTCAGGACATACAGTACTGTTAGCTGCCAAACTGTACACTAGTACACATACACAAAAAATGCAGGTTCTTTACTGGCATCAATGCTTTTAACATCAGAGGAAACCCCCCTTTTGAAATCTTTATTTTTAAGATTGGGAATAAGAAATACCTGCACTCAACCCATTTGCGGTAGATGTCTGCCTCCATTATCTCCGTCTGTTTGGGTGAAAAGCGAAACTCTGATACCAAAGCTATAGAGTGTTCTAATGGATCACAATCCCCAAGTTCACCTATTAACACGTGAAATAGAAAGGAAATAGAATACAAATGGAAATGAAAAGGCAAAAATCTGCTGTAAATATGCAAATACATGAAAAAAAAAAATCCAAACTGCCCATAAAACACATAGAACTCACTTTGTAAGCAATAAGCCCCGAGCTCCACAGCCACATCATATGGACATTTTAACCTGCTCAGGGAAGAAGGCAAGGTCTTAATGACCCTTAAAACAGCAAGTAAATGTGTTTGTGACTTACAAAAGGCAACTTTCAAAGCATTCAACAACATAGTTATCAAACACTTTTGTAAAATGTGAGATGATGAGACCCCGGGTTTATGTAAGAAAGTGTGTGCCCCCTGTGTGGGAAAGTGTGTCGGAGCGTATCTTTGCTCTTAAATTAGAAGCTGTGTGTTGGTTCTCATCTGAGTTTCTTTTATTAAAAAGGAGCAGAGCAGCACCCAGGAGACCAGACCCAGATTATACACAATGAAACAAGCACTTTTATTGGACCCCGGTAGAAACCCTGCCTTACTGTGTGTGCACGTAACAGAGGGAGGGTCAGAGGTGTGACACAGGGCAAAAAGAAGGATATGAAAGGCTCTCTCTCTTTTTCCACTGCGTGTGCATGTTTGTATGTGTCTGTCTGTGAGATATGGGTAATTTCTTACTTGCCGGACAGTATGTCTTGTCTAAGCTGCAGTACGAAGAGATACCTTCAAAAAATGTTTACATAAACATAAATGTCATATCATAGTGCAAATATTTTACCATACATACAGTGCCTTGCAAAAGTATTCCCACCCCTTAATTTTTTGTCTTATGTTGCTGCCTTATGTTAAACTACTTTTTTTTTTTCACGTCAAGCTACACTCCACACACCATAATGACAAAGCAAAAACAGAATCGGCACCAATTCAAAAACATATTAAAAATAAAAAATCTGAAATACTGTAAGTACATTGAATAAGTATTCATACCCTTAACTCAGTACTTAGTTGAAGCACCTTTACAGCTTTAAATTTGTTGTGTATGATGTGACAAGCTTTGCTCATTAGCATTTGGGGGCCGACGCACATTTTCAGGTTTCTCCAAACATATCTGATTGGGTTCAAGCCCAGGCTCTGGCTGGGCCACTCAAGGACATTCACAGAGTTGTCTATAAGCTACTCTTGCTGTGTGATTAGGGTCACTGTCCTATTGGAAGGTGAACCTTCTTCTCAGTCTGAGCTTCTGAATGCTCTGGAATGTGTTTTCATTAAGGCTATTTCTATATTCTGCTGCACTGAGCTTTCCTTCTGCTCTGACGAGTCCCTCAGTCCCTGTTGCTGAAAAACAGCCCCACGGCATGAGACTGCTACCAGCACACTTTACTTTTGGGAGGCTGCTCTGCAGGAGATGAGCAGTGCCTGGTTTCCTTCAAATATGATGCTTGGAATTGAGGTTCATCTGACCAGAGAATCTTGTTTCTCACAGTCTGAGAGTTCTCTAGGTGCTTTCTGCAAATTATCTTCATTGAGGAGCATAAAGCATTATTAAAGCATTATTGAAACACTATCATTACAAACCTCCTCCTGCCCAAACTAACTCAGCTCTCCATGCCCACCTCCGTCTGTCAGTGGATCTAATACGATCAGCACTGGAGCTCCTCAGCGCTGTGTTCTCTCTCCACTGCTCTTCTCCCTCTACACTGACGACTGCACATCTAAAGACCCCTCTAGTTTGCAGACGACACTACACTCATCGGCCTCATTCAAGACTTACAGGCAGGAGGTTAAAGAGCTGGCTGTCTGGTGCAGTCTTAACAAACTGGAGCTCAACACTCCCAAAACTGTGGAGATGACCGTGGACTTAAGGAGAAAGTCATTCAGATGGAACAAACACTATTTATACACTTATAGACTCATTTATCTAACACACATACTTAGTCTCAATTTGCACATAATATACCTGTACATACAACTGTCAATTTGTATAATTTTATTCCTTATTTACTTCTATCTTTTTCTCCTGTTACTGTCATTCTGTTACACTGTGGAAGCTTCTGTCACGAAAACAAATTCCTTGTATGTGTAAACTTGCCTGGCAATAAAAGATCATTCTATTCTATTCTAAAGTCCAGATCGGTGGAGTGTTGCAGTGATGTTTGTCCTTCTGTAGGTTTCTCCGATCTCCACACATGATCATGGAACTCAACTAGAGTGACCATCAGGTTCTTGGTCACCAGTCTAGACAAGGCCCTTCTCCATCAATTGCTCAATTTGGCTAGGAGGCCAGCTCTAGGAAGACTCCTGGTTCACACTTCTTCCACTAAGAGTAGCGGAGACTACGTGCTTCTGTGAACCTTCAATACAGCAACATTTTTCTGAACTCTTCCTCAGATGTGTGGCTTGATGTGTTACAATTTGAATGATACAACTGTAACAGCTGTGTGATGATTTGAATAAGGTACAGAGTGTCACATTAAAATCCCTTTAATAGATGCAATCCTCTTTCTGAGCTCTACAGACAGTTTTTGACCTCAGGGCTTGGCTTTTGCTATGATATGCATTTTCAGCTGTTCAGACATTAAGACAAGCCTTTTCAAATCACACCCATTCAATTGAATTTGCCACATGTTAACTTAACTCAAATTGTAGTAACATCTACAAGCAATATGAATGCTCTGGAGCTAAATTTCAACTATCCCAGTTAAGGGTATGAATACTTATGCAATGGAATCATTTAAGTTTTATAATTTTTTTTACAAATTAGCAAAAATGTTAAAAACCTGTTTTTTCCTTTGCTATTATGATGTATGGAGTGTAGACTGGGGAGGGGGGGGGGGTAATTTAAAGCATTTTAACATAAGGCAGCTACATAAAAAAATGTAACAACATAATGCAGGGTACTTTCAATAGGCACCGTGTAGGATGAACTAATAAAATCTGGCCAATATATATAAAAATAAACAGAATAAAATAAATAAATATACCCATACATTTTTAAATGAATTTAGGCACCACAATATAATATACAATAAGACAATTTTGAGATTTTATTTTGAGATTTGCTAAGTTTATAGTATTGTTAAATTAAAGTGTTTTTAAAGATGAACTCTTAAGTAAGCATTTGACGATGGCTGATATATCATGCATCTCTAAAACATTTAAAGAATAATTCACCCAAAATTAAAAAAAACTAAATAAATACTCACCCTCAGGAGTATGTCAGTCTTCTGAAGCTATATGCTATTTTAACTTTACATCACTTCAGAAAACAGTATAGTGCATTAACCATACGGACTACATTTTTTATATTTTTATAGCACCTTTTTCCATTTTGGAGCTTTATAGCTGCAGTTTTCATCAACTTGTGGAGACCAGGATATTGTTTAAAAACATGCAAACATCTTCTGTGTTTCACATAGAAAAGTAGGTCAGATTTATGATGACAATTTCCTTTTTGGGTGAATTAATCCTTAAAAAAGTTTGATACATTAAAGAGCTTTACAAGACAGTTAGGCATGTATGACTACTACTGCTGTTTACCTGGTGAACTCTTCGTGGAGGTTATTGGGCTCTGAAGAATAGAATTTAACCCTGAAAAACAATCTGTATTGAGGTCCATCTACAACAAAGAGATTTTACAAATAAGAGTATGTGCACACCGGAACAGACCCCCAATGTCAGACACCCAATGTCAGTGACTATGAAATTTGTACATAAACTTTAAATGAAAAAGGACAAGAAGCTCTCTTTGAAGGTTATGAAAGATTGTTGTCATAGAGACAAGTCAGCTAATGTTGATTCAGTGTGACTCAACGGCTTTTAAAAGTGTTATAAAGCATGCACCATTCTGAAGGGTAGCACTGCAGTTACACTATAATATAGAAAAACCACCAGAGAGACTGAATCAATGGTCTTATTTTACTCCTTTTTGAATTGCACACAAGTTGCATAGTCTGAAATATTTTAAATCAGTGCAGAAATCAAATTATATTGATGCTATTTCCATCTCCCACTTGTTCCATCTAACAACTGTGTGGGGTATGTCTTGCACAGCATATATTGGGATTAGCTCTAGTCACACCCATAGTATTCACTCATAGACGCTTGTAACTAGTCACTAAGGCAACAGTAGATCATGAGCCCAAGGTCATCAGCCATCTGTGACCAGCCGAATAAAAAACTCCACAATAACTACTTGTATTAGGGTGTGTGTATGTGTGTGAGACTACTCACGTCTAATCTGCTTTTTTATGGGCTTGGCTGCATCCAACCATTGCTGAAACATAAGGAAATGTGAAGAACAAGAGAGCAGAAAACAGCATGGGAGGATTGGGGGAGACAGTGGGAGGGAAGGAGAGGAAACAAGACAAAGAGTTTGTTATTAGTCTGAGTGCTGATAAAAAAATCCTTTTGTTCTGATTGATTTTGAGTGGCTGTTTCACATCGACACTCTCCATTTCTCATTTCTGGTCTAAGAGCTGCAGTTTATAGAAAAACAGGTCACTGCCACACACACACGTATACGAACGCACATTAAGTGACACTCACCGCAACCTGCTCTGGGTCCATGAACTGCAGACCAAAGTAATCAGCCTCCACCAGATCCAAATGATACATAATCTGATCAAACAGATCCTGTCCCTTTGAGTGTTTCTGAAACACATTTAAAAGTACAGATTAATCACTGCATGTGGCAAGCTTAGCGCTACACAGTGATCTTGTGACAGTTTAAGGGGACACCTGTGGAGCACGTCGTCGGCAGGAAGTTGCTCCAGTGTGCCTGCAGGGCTTGATGGCCTTGATTAGGCAGAGTGATGCACATGCTACATTGATTTTCATATGCACTCGCTACAGCTGAGGGATATAGCTTAAAATATCTCAGAATTATTTTCAATTAATTTTAGTCTTTTGATGTTTTTCTTTCAATCAGAAGAAACATCTTTTTTATGTTTAATCAAGTTACATACAATGAAAATATAGTCAAGAATAAACAGATAAAATAAATACAATTTACAAATTGTTCCTTTTAAATGAGATGTATATACACAAATATATATACACACACACACACACACACACACGTATATACAGTGTTGTGAAAAGGGTTTTGCCCCTTCCTGTTTTTTTTTTTTGCATATTTTTCACACTTGAATGTTTAAGATCAAACTAATTTTAATTACACAAAGATAACCCAAGTAAATACAAAATGCAGTTTTGAAATAATGATTTCATTTATTAAGGGAAAAAAAGCTGTCTATACCTGCCTTGCATTACATGAAAAAGTAATTGTCCCCTAAATCTAATAACTGGTTGTGCCACCCTTGGCAGCAACAACTGCAATCAAATGTTTGCGATAACTAGCAATGAGTCTTTCACATCGTTGTGGAGGAATTTTGGCCCACTTTTCTTAGCAGAATTGTTTTAGCCACATTGGATATTTCGAGCATGAATGGACTGTTTAAGGTCATGCCGCAGCATCTCAATTGGATTTATGTCCGCACTTTGACTTGGCCACTCAAAGACCTTAATTTTTTTTTCTTGAGCCATTCAGAGATGAACTTGCTGGTCTGTTTTGGATCATTGTCCTGCTGCATAACCCAAGTGCACTTGAGCTTGAGGTCACAAACGGATGGCCAGACGTTCTCCTTCAGGATTTTCTGATCGAGTGAAGAATTCATGGTTCCATCAGTTATGGCAAGTCATCCAGGTCCTGAAGCTGCAAAGCAGCCCCAGACCATCACACTACCACCACCACGTTTGACTGTTGGTTTGATGTTCTTTTTATTAAATGCAGTGAAAAGTGTTGGTTTTACACCAAATGTAATGTTTCTCAACTGTTTTTGAATTTCTTTAGATTGCAGCATGATGTGTTGCTCTTTAAGCATGCTTCACTTTGTCAGACAGGTTGTATTTAAGTGATTTCTTAATTCAACAGGTCTGGCAGTAATCAGGCCTAAATTTGGCAAGTGAAAATTAACTCAGCTTTCTAAAATAATGTGGTTAATCACAGTTCTTTCTTGATTTAACAGGAGGGGGCAATTCATTTTTCACGTAGGGCCAGAGATGGGCTCTCGAGTTGGTGACTTGGACTCAAGTAGCATTTTTATAGACTTCAGACTTGACTCAGACTCGACTTGAAAATAATCCAGACTTGTCTCTGCTCGAGGAAAAGGACTCATGGACTTTTATCTTTAAATACTTATATAACTGATATTCAAAAGGAGGACCACATCCACACCCCAGCATCCATGTAGACTGCGAGCTGTAACACAGCACCATTTTAAGTGAACAGCGCGTCAAAACAGCAGAGCGGATCACATGACAAGCGATCAGTGTCATTTATGGTAAATATCTTTCAGCGCTATATCCTCTAGTATTTTTATCAAAAGCTTTATTCAAGCCTTTCCAGTTCTGTGCACTTTCTCTCTCTCTGCCAAGTTTAGACCTGCAGATGACGCGGTTATTTTAGAGGGATAGTTCACCCAAAAATCTAAATTATGTCATTAATAACTCACCCTCATGTCGTTCCAAACGCGTAAGACCTCCGTTAATCTTCGGAACACAGTTTAAGATATTTTAGATTTAGTCCGAGAGCTTCCTGTCCCTCCATTGAAAATGTATGTACGGTATACTGTCCCTGTCCAGAAAGGTAATAAAAACGTCATCAAAGTAGTCCATGTGACATCAGAGTTAGAATTTTTTGAAGCATCAAAAATACATTTTGTTCCAAAAATAGCAAAAACTACAAATTTATTCAGCATTGTCTTCTTTTCCGTGTCTGTTGTGAGCGAGTTCTCGAGTCAAGAACCAGTTGCATCGGTTTTCGGATCACCAGTAGTGGTGGGAAGTTTGGTTCTTTTCCGCGAACGAGTCAATTATTTGTTCGTTATCTGGCTTGGCTCGGTGTTCATCTTTAGTTCTCTCTTCACAGCAGTTCAGTCAGTGTACTGTTTGAGTAAATAAATTACTCCAGGATATTGGTTTGTTTTAACTCAGAGGGAGTGTCAGCCACATTAAAAATGTTAGCACATGGGTGGTGCTAGCGCAGTGGATAAGACACATGTCTTTGGTGTGAGAGACCCGGGTTCGAATCCACTGTGAGACACCAATGTGTCCCTGAGCAAGACACTTAACCCCTAGTTGCTCCAGAGGCGTGCGACCTCTGACATAAATGTAAAAAAAGTTAACAGCTTTAACTAAAACCTAGTCTTATTGAAAAGCCATTTGATGGATAATAACAATCCCAGAGCACCTTCAAAGGCCAAAGAGAGTTTAAAAGTCTGTATTTTCTATTTCATGCAGGGTCTACATGAGGGGGACCACAAAAGGACACACAAAGAAATAACTCCATAAACTATTTTGGAGATAATCGCAGCTGAGTGATGGTCCATTTATTTTCAAGGCCGACATTCCACTGAGATAAAAAATGCTCAGGGCATGCAAAGAATTTGGAATTTAGCTATTGATTGGTTCCATTTTACGGAGCTTGACTGATTTCTTTTGTTGGTTGGAGAATATTGTGAGGCAAAGGACTGAGCACATGATCAGAATAGGCCATGGAAATGGCAAGAACTCCTTGTTGAGCATGAGGATGATGGACGATGAGTATTCCCTGACAATATTCCCCAAAGACAATATTAAATAAGCTGCTAATATAAGTGGCCTCCAATTTTCTAAGCCATTTTCTCAGTTGTACTACCATTCAAAATTTGGGGGCCAGTAAGATTTTTATTTATTTTTCAAAGAAATTAATATTTATTGTAACAAAGCATGTTGTAAATTTATCACAAGTGAGAGTAAAGACATTTCTATTGTTACAAAAGCTTTCCATTTCAAATAACTGTTCGAACTCTATTCCTCAAAGAAATGTCACAATTTCCACAAAAATATTAAGCAGCAAGACTGTTTACAACAGAGATAATATTAAGAAATGTTTCTTCAGCATCAGCTCGGCATGTAATGATTTCTGAAGGGTCATGAGACACTGAAGGCTGGAGTAATGGTTGCTGAAAATGCTGCTTTGCCAGCACAGGAATATATTACATTTTGAAACATCAAATAAAAAAACACTAATATAACAATAGAACTCTTTTACTGTTTTTTTGCCAGCTTTAGAGAGCAATAAGAGACTTCTTTCAAAAACATTAAATCCTACTGACTTCAAACTTTTGAACAGTATACATTTAACCTATTTAGTTTAATGACTTTGAGACTTTTTACCAAAGAAGTGTGATTAAATTCCGCTTGGTTTGAGTTGATTTTGTCATGAAGTGACAAGTGTGGCTTAAGAGTCTTAAAACTTCTGTGAAATTAATAAAATAAAATATATATATAAAATGTAAAACGAAGTCCAGCTGCTTTGCCTGAACATACTGAATACTACAATACAATGATACAATGACTTGAAGGATTTATAGACAATGTACTTCTTGTCTTTCAATTGAAAGCACTAGTCTATTGTGCTAACATTTGGTGTTGATAAAGACTTAACATTTTGACATTTACAAGAGTACCACAAGGCACCCAGACTTAATCTAAAAAACAGATGAAAACACACACTCATTCTGTATATAAGTTGCACACAAAGCAAAGGCCGGAGCAAAAATAGCTTGAAGTGACAGAGGAGAGTGGCTGGATTTGGGACACACCCTGGGGGGGGGCTATTCTCTTTGATACTTGCTGCTGTTCAGGTTGAATTGAACTGAATTGATCAACTTTTGAAACTATACTGGTTATCAGGTTCCATGGTTGGAACTCATTGGTAATCGTCAAATCAAAAGAATGCATGATTTGTTATAGGGCTGCACGATTATGACAAAAATCATAATTGTCGATTATTCCCTTGAAATTGTAATAAAAAAATTATTAATTACGATTATCACAATTGACATTGAATGATGTGTATACCATTGTTTGATGCAACTGCATGCCTTATTTTTATTAAAAAAAAAATATCAAGCTGAAAACACTAACTGGAAAAACTTTTAGTGCTTTTCCATAGGATTAAGCCTCAAATAAAAATATGAATGGTATTATAATGTTATATTAAAACTAAAATTAAAATAATGGGGAAAACCCTTAAGATAACATGTAGAAGGAAAACAATGCATTTTAAGCAGGCAGAATAACATAAGTGGACTTTAAACGATTATGTAATTGTGACATCCATAATTGTAATCGCGATTAGAAATTTGATGAATTGTGCAGCCCTAATTTGTTATGCTGAGGTACTGACAAACAAGTCTTTTTATAAATTCTTAGGCATGGTTAGACTTGAACGGCATAACATTGCCTGACTATGACAGCCATGTTTAGAAACCAACAATCAGCAAAACTGTGTCTTTGAAATATAAAACAATAATATTGTCTTGTGCGCCACAAGCTTCAGGTGTTTACAGGGCTTGTATTGAAAAAAAGGAAATATTCAACTTTAAATATAATTGTGTAATCGTTCTAGTAGTCTAATTTGATTGGCCCAGAGGCGTTCCAAGAGTGCTGATATTCTTTGACACACTTTTGTATAATTTCCATTAGTCTATGTTCAGGGATTCTAGACCAGAGTGGTGTGGAAGCAGATTTTTCCTGAAGAACAGATTTTGACAGTAGGAGCATCCGTGTTTTCTTTTGCTTCATGATCGCTCAATGGGTTTCTCTCACCAATAAGGAAATAAAAAAACGTGGAGTGAGTTAGAGCCGATTGATTACAGAACACTTTGATAGGGGGCGGCAAAGCCAGAATTGTATTTGGGCAAGTATACAAACGCAGAGCTGAGAACTTTTACGTTAGTCTGGTGGTATTGTTAGGATTACATTCATACTATATAGAATTTACATTTTTAATCTACTCAGAGTGTATGTCATTTTAGATGCAGCCATTGTTTTTGGTCTAGAACTCGCTATCCTAACTTTTAATGGGTAGTCACTTAAGCACTCGATTGCAATTATGAGGAGCGTTGATGTCAGCTTTAGCATACCATACAAATTCTGAAATAACGTAATAGCTTATACAGTACACAGATGTGCGTATTCTACATGTATTTACATTTACACACTCGTTAATTGTCTAGATAATTCAGTTCTTAAAAAGACGATGTGATAATGTTCAGTTATTTGTAAATTATTATTTATTAACAGTTTATCAAGTGAAGGAAATTACATTGTCCATTTTATTTTATTAATCACTATATTTTAAGCAACTATATACATATTTTTGTTTTGTTGCTTTGTACTTGAGAAAAATTCAAGGAAAGATCTGAACTCTTAAGACACGGGCTTTCTGTCTGTTGCTTGGTGACAGAGCTTAATGATTTGGGTTCTTTGGAAATGTTTTCATTGGCTGAGAAGAAACATACAATCAGTCAATTTGGTCCAAAACTTAAGTAAATGGATATTACTTGGATATACCTCAAATTCACAAATTTACTCTCGAAGTAGAAGGTATGGTGTTAAAAAGAGACATTCAGTAGTGAACTGACAATACGTTGAGTTACACAAACAGACGAACTGTCAGTCAGAAAGTGTTCGACATTACATGGCGCGAGCTGCATAACAGGGACCAAAGGTTAAGCTCCTAACTGGTTCGCCGACCTCAAATGGGAAATCATTTCTGGACAACACTTGAACAGAGAGAGGGAGAGAAAGAAAGCTGGAGCTGGGGAACACCTCGTGTGTTTATCTCCCAGGTAGTTTCATTTTTCAGCGAAAGCTCCCAGAGCTCGAGGGAATCTGAGGGTTGTGTGTGACAGGTTGAGCGGTCGCTGTAGGTGGGAAGTAAACATGAGCACGGGAGCACGAGCACCATCTGTTTACCGGGACAGGACCCAACAACGAGGAAATCCGGCCGGCCACACAGTGACAGGTTGTTAAAAACGAACTTTGCTGTTAAGCACTACATTTAAATCAACCAAGGTGACTTTTCTCTGACGAAAAGCTCCACTCACCGGTAACTCCACACTGACATCTGATCCGTCCAGCAGCAAGACTCTGCATGTGATGGCGTCTTTGCTGTTGCCCGCCGCGGGGATGTGGACCACGGCTCCACCGGTCACCACGATCGGCGCGTGAATCACCTGCTGCTGGTGCGCCTGAAGCACTGCGTTTCCGCCTCTGACGGTCCCATCCAGCTCCTCTGACGTCCGAAAGCGTCGTTTTGACCGACGGCTAAACGTCCTGCGCAGAAAGCCCATCATCTTTCCCCGCGAGACAGCAAAATTAATCAACCAGGAAAAACGGCACCGATACCGGACCGATCAAGAGGAAGGCATCTAGCCGTTTCCCTGGCTTTCCGCGACGAAGAAAGGCGGCTTCTACCGGACTGAGCCGTTCAATGCAGTGAGGACAAGTCGGGATACGGCGACCTGTCACGAGCTCCGTTTCCTCGTGGCGTATGGGCTAGAAAACACGAGTGCAGCTGGCAAAAATAAGAGATGATACTCCGGTCCTTTAACTCGGTCGAATAAAAAAATAATTGCGCTTTAACTGAACTTCTCGCGTTCGCCGGAATGACGGCGCGTTAGTTCCTTTCTGTTATTGGCCGAAACTGATGTACCTCTCAGGTAAGTCAACCAGAGGAACTGGCCAGGCAACCTGTTCTGCGCAAGCGTTAAATCTCAGAGCAACACTCAAACTTTTTTCCCCTCTTCGGGTCAGTGTGCGCGAGGCAGCGCTACCTGCTGGTAAGACAAACAGTGGTCTATCTTCACGAGAGCTACCATCACTGAATTCCCCAGCAACGACCACAAATCAAGCATCCTTCATACTGTGCAGTGCAAGTGCGTCAAGTCTGCTATCAGGAAACGGTGTGCGCCAATCGTCAGCATTTCTCGCACGCTCATTCAAGTCACCCCCCCCCATCACCCCCTCCATGAATAATAGAAGAGACACAACGTGATAAGAATTACACATTTTTATTATTTATTTATTAACAGAGGTGAATTTAATTATTCTAGTAGTGGTTTGGTTGGTCAATCTCACAAAGAATCTACAGGTCACACTTTATCCTCAAAATCAAAAGGAAAAAATATATGTATTTAAAGAATGTAGCTTGTTTATTTGTTTTTTTTAAAGTAAGTTTACCATTATGATTTCTTGGCACAATTTTCAGAACATTTCAAGCTCATCTTGTCATCCCCCCCCCCCCCCCCCCCCACAAAGTCTAGTTTTTATTATTGTTACATGAAAAACAAAAAGATATGAATTTTTTTAAGTAGGCTATTTATTCATCATGACCTATAATTAAGATATATCAATTTCAAGTAAATAATTCTGTCATTTATACTGCAATAAAAAAGACAATATCAAAGGGATTCATGTAGTAATGCGAATTTGGGAGTAAAATGTGCTTAATTGCTCTTAAAATAGGGTATTATTTCCAAAAAAGACAAAAACTTTAAATGTTCTAAACGTAGATTTTTAGAACTACTTTTACATTTTTATTATATGCAAAAATATGAGTTACATAGTTTTTCCTCTTAAGTTTAGGGTGAAATGTGGCCTGAACATTTCTTGACAGATTTTGTGAGATTAACCTGAATATAGCACTTGGGGTGTGTGTGGGACAGAGAAAGTGAGAGTATGTGTGCTGTAGGGCCCTATAAGCTTATACGTGTCAAAGTGCTTTATGTTCTTCCTTGATCCGCACAGCTGTCAGGAGAGCCACAGCAAGAGAAGAGATTGTCCATCCATCTTTATCCAGACACACAGTCTACTTCCTGCCCCTTTTTCATCCATCTTTATTGACAGTCGGATCACAGCTTTTTCCTTCACTTGTGTGTTTTCGAACACTTCCCTCCAGTCCCTCTCTTCTTATCAACTGTTAGGTGTTGAGCTCTTTTTCATTCTCTCTCTGTACACCCTCAGAATGGCCTCACACACAAAGGTGAACTGGCACTGAAAAACAAGCATGCACAGAGTGCATAATGTTGGCATATCCAATAAAATCAATCTAAGATATTAAACCATTTGATCCAGTGGACGAATCTTTAAAAGCCATTTTAGCCAAACCTGGTGTGATGCTACATCTGAACCACCATGACTGATCTCCTTTGACCCTTTCACATAGCTAATGTGAAAATGTCATTTTTTGGGTTTCTACTGCATAGACTGACAAGTTTTGTTACATGTCCATCTTTCCAACCCTTTTAAATGAGTCTGTGACTCCTTTGAGCGAAGTGTAAAGGGTCACTGCTGTTGTATTTTATCTGAAGATATGTTCTAACTGAATATGTAGTTAAAGGTGAAGCATGTATTTTCTGCATCACATCAAAAGTGCAAAGTTTTTTTTTTTTTTAACCAGTCCAGCTGGGCTGAACAGAGTAGCATCAGCTCAACCAATCTATATGAGTTTGAGGCAAAATAATCGGTTTATCAACGGAGAGAATGTTTTAAGTTCTGAATCTCTGTTTGATAGTGCAAAATGACATGTCTTTAACTTGTGTGTATCGTCTGTGTGTGTGTTAGTACCGATGTCTGAACCATCATGGCCCTTTGTTCTCTCATCAAGGTAATGATCTCTAGGGGATACACTGGCTTTTCCTTCTCTATCAGTGTCATGGCGGTCTCCATGGTGATCAACACACCCGTCCGCCCGATCCCAGCACTGCAGAAAAACATTCTCTTGGTAAAATGAGTACCTGATAACATCGGTGTGTCTGCGTGCTGGAAGTCCCCTCACCTGCAGTGGACCATGAGAGGCACAGACTCCTTTCTCATACTTCTCATTGACTGGACAAAATCCAGGAAGTCTGAGGAATCTTCTGGTACCCCATGATCTGGCCAGGCGACATACTGCAAATGAGTGATCGAGCGCTGCTGTCCTGTCTGTAAAAAAAAAAAAAGAGGGTGAGGCTGAGTGCAAGAGAATGCTTGAACGAATACGTTTAAAAGCAGACAAGTCTAAGCATGCCTGTTTTGCCTTATGGAGATGGATATTTATATGAAATATTATTAGAATGAAAGCACTACATGTTTTTATATAATCAGTGTAACATCAATTACTGGCATATGAGCACAAAAAGTTTGTATGCATGCATTTTCACATCAGTTTCTGCCTTTATAAATTCCAGTATGTTCCTCACTTTTGACATAACATGAAATTCATGGAATTTAGGATACAGTCAGATAATACTTGGGTTTTATAAACGAGGCCCCAGGTTACTGTCATTCTTTAAAACATTTTCAACTCCATATTAGCTAACTACAATGACATTTCGAATTCCCTCTCAGTTCTATCATGATCTTATAAGTGGGTGCAAGAAGACGAAGTGATCTTTAGGTGAGTCACAGTCTGAAGGCCAAAGTGGAAAAAATAATTCATTTATTGTGACAAATCGGCCAGAAAGGAATAATTGGTTCGCAAGCTGTGTGGTATGAACACTCACACACTGGCATTTTTCCTGTATCCCCCAATCATCCTTTTCCTCTCTCCTTTTCTTTATTTTTTCATCTGAGACACACACACACCCTATATAGAAGACGAACGTGTGATGTTATCTCTGTCTGCTGTCCGTGCTGAGATTAACTCCCACCAACAGAGACAACAGATGGGTCTCCTTTCTCCAGCAATGATAGATTGTTTGTGAGTGTGTGAGCATGTACTGTATGTGGATGTACATGTATGCGCATGGTCCCGTGCTCTGTTTGCCATATTTACCATTGCACACAAATGTTCCCACACATTAATGCTCTTTCACACACAAGAAGCTTTCACATTAACACACCTAAAGTCAAAATTCTGTTTTAAATGAAACTTTAAACTCCAGCATAATGGGACTGACAGAGCATGAGTAATTACCAACATTTACATAAGAAACAGAATTTTGCCAAAAATAAGACTAGAATCATAAACTGAGGGACCAAAATGGCTCTTGAGCATACAATATCTTGACCCTGCGAACAGCTGTGCATAATTTCATGAAACTTTTTTTTTTAAATTAAAAAGCCCCCATGAAATGGCAAAAATGGTAAGAATAGTATAATATTGCAAATTAAAATATTCTATGAATCAAATATTCTTACTATTTACTTGTTTACATATGCTATATTCATACTATTCCGTATTTACATTTTACAATAATTAGTATTAGAATAATTAATCTGCTTACTCATATAGCTATATAATAATAGTATATTACTATTTACTCCTTGTCTCCTCTAACTATTTCTGCCATATATAGAGAAGCAAAGTTAGTATATACTCTTACTATTTCCTCATATAGCTACATATAAAGTACCTATACAGGTTTTATTTTTGTGCTCCACCTCTCTGTCTCTCTCTCACAGCAACCTAATGGTTGGAGGGGTGTGGTTACGAATATTCTGCCCAAGCCATCAAACTGACATCATCAGAGAAGGAATGCCATTCCAGAGAGGAAGTAAATGTTCAGATTTTGATTAAAGATTACCATGAACATTTTTTTCAGTGGATTAATTTGCACGGATTAATTGTTTACCTCGAGACTAGCAACGTGCGCTAACAAAATAAAAAGTAAATTTTGATTTCATGAAGCTTTAAATCTAAACAGATTTTAAAACACTGGGCATCATAAACTTGCCGACTCTTTAATAGTCAGAGGAAAAACTGGCCATCATACACTACGACTGACGTTCACACTCTACCAGGAATGTTTTTTTTTTAAGATTAATTTTTTGGCCTTTTATGCCTTTTTATTTAGTCAGGATAGTATCTGTGATCAGTATCTGATTTTCTATGAAATCTGGGAACTCAAATGTGCAGACTAGCTCTGACTTTCGGCAACTAG
Organism: Carassius carassius; assembly: GCF_963082965.1. Taxonomy (NCBI): domain Eukaryota; kingdom Metazoa; phylum Chordata; class Actinopteri; order Cypriniformes; family Cyprinidae; genus Carassius; species Carassius carassius. The sequence goes on along the minus strand of NC_081769.1, from coordinate 20,413,252 downwards.
CAACAAGTTTTCCAGACTGTAAATTAGGGGAAAACCATATAGTGTATTCCAGCCTTAAGAAAAGTAAAAGAGGTATTCTAGTATGTTGTCCCGAATTCATCCATAGATTATGAACAGCATACTGGCACACTGCACATAAGATTTTTCTCTTATAAAGATTAGTATAAAAATAACAATATGCTAGTGTGCTATTCTGAATTCAATTCAGCCATAGTTAGTTGCTAACTTAATAACATACTACTCAAAGTATTTATGCCATAAATGGTATAAGAAAAGTTATTTTCAAAAGCAAATTCCAGTAATACTCCAAACTATGCTTTGATGTGTTGATTTGTGGGCAAACTACTCATGCTGTTTTTCTCTTACAAAGATATATGCTGAATTTGGAACCACGCACAAGCATACTATTCTCACTATATTTACTACATTGTTTTAAGGCAGAACTATTAAGAGTAGTGCATGGTTCTAATTTAGCCACAGTATAAGACTAACAGTATGCTGGTAGTCGTAGTAGCAGTTGCTGAGCCGAATTCAGGCTAAGGGATATTAGGAGGAGAAACTTTCTCATTCTACAGAGCATGTGTTTGGACAGAAATCTGTCTAGTGCCAGATAAGTCATCAAAATGTTTACTCCCATTCCCAGAGGAGAAAGACTGTAAAGTTTAAAAGTGCATTTTGTCAAACCATGAGTACGCTAAACCACAAGCTCACGTTTAAATTGCTATTGTCTACCTATATACATAACGGTGTATATTCTGTGAGCATTATATGCTACTTTAAGTGATTACACAAGCTCTTGTTTGTTTCTACTGCACCTCACAGAGGTGGTGTCTGTTTAAAAGTATGCCCAGTGTTACCTGAGTATTTGTGAGTGTTAGTTCTCGAGTTACGTATGCCAGGTTACACTCCTCTGAGTGACAGCACACCTGAAGATACCCATAATCCCTCACTTCAGGGGGATGCGGCCAGTATTGGTGGCACTTGGTCTGTGGAAATTTAAAAGAGATTACTGAGCATAGAAAAACATACACACATACACAATTGTGCTCCCTCTCTCTCTCTCCCTCCCTCCCTCACACACAGAGTTTATTAAATCATCCCTCTGGAAAAGAACGCAGAACGCTTGGTTACCAAGCAACAGTCAAGCTGAGCCGAAGTGTACAGTACTCACAATAAGCTGTCCTTGGGGAACTGGAGGTGTGTGATGGGTATCGTCTGATTAGGTGTACTGTGTGTGCTTGTTAATAAGAGTTTTTCTGGCGTATAAGTAGGTTCCTGTCTTGAGTATGTGTGTATAGTGTTCATGGTTATGAATGTTGCAGCACACTGTGTAACTCTTTGTGTTGTTGTAACTGTTTTCATATGTATGTGTTGAAGTACCCGTCCTCTCTCGGTCAGTGTGGTGAGCATGACAATAACACTGACGTTCTGCTCCCACACGCTCCTCCAGAAGTGTGTACAGGTGTGCGGCAGTGGACCCTGAGCTGCGATGTACCATAAAACACAACCTGCTGGCTCAGTCTGACAGACACACACACATTGCGGAGTCATCAGTGTCATCTTGAGCCATAAATTAAAACCATTCACAACTAGAAAAATGAAATACTGAATAGAAACGAGGCAGACATGTAGTGATCCATACCTTCACGTGACTGGCGTTGATGTAATCATCCCCCTCTTCTTGCAGTACCACTCTGCTGATGTCATCTGAAAGAGAAGTATGAACGAGCAGAGAATGAGGAACAGGGATTTACGGATTATGTGAAAACACCTCAGACGACTAGTTTTAAAGAGCATTACGCTTCATCTGCTGATCGAAAGCTTATAGACAAATAAATAAATGATATGTTTGACCTTACTCTGTAATCTACTTCAGTATTGTAATTTAGTTCAATCTCATCATGGTCATTCAGCAACCACTCTCTACTTTTAAAATACAACCCCCCTGAAAATTTGTTTTGAATTTTAAAATGTTCAATTGAACCTTCTAATGAGATTTTTGAAGTTTTAATTGTTCTTTGAGCTCTCAACCCAACATAGCATACAGTTCTGGATGCTGATTGGTCAATACCCAATAGTGTAACAGCAATACACACAATATCGTCACAGCAATGACAAAGCATATGTTCACCTAGCTTATTTTTATGCTTTATCTGAAGTGCCTTGCATTACATTCACACTTTATCATGCATTCCCTAGGACCTATGACCTCGCGGTTGCTAGTGCTACAGTACCCTACTGTCACTTTACAGCACTCATAGAGACCGTCTACTAACCTGTCATGTACTATATTTTCCAGCAGAAGGATATCTCTTAATAATATATGAGTCTTTAACTAGGACTGGGTTTTGACCTATCCAATGACCTATTGCAATTTCAATTCAGTTTAATTTAGATACATTTTAATATCATTTTAAAATATAAACTTTTAAATGGTGACTGGTCATAAAACATACTTTTATGATCACTACAGCAAATGGTCAAGACACATTTAGGAACATCAAAACATTTATTGTTTGCATTTCTGACCGACTGTCAATTTTCAGCATAAAACCAATCTTAATATATAATTGGTCATTATTTAGATTGAATACAATAAAAAAAACAATATCATCATCCCAGCCCTAATAGAATACATTTTCAAGCAATAACACCATAAGTGTGCTATATTGTGAATATAGGCATAACAGGCCTAGCATGTATACATTTTTATCAGGAAAAGCAATAAAACTTACATGGTAATACATCTTTGTACCGATTCTTGTCCATATTCTCGGACTGTTTTGCACAACACATTGCCATGCCTTCTTTCTTCCTGTACAACTTCTGTGAGTAGCAAAACACACATACACATGCACGGATGACAATTATCAGCAGTGCACACACATGCCAACTGAGACAAGCTGTAAAATATTCACATCCCCCAACCTCAAAGTGCAGAAGCAATGTGCCGGTGACCAATCCCCTCTCCAGACGGGTCATGGACTCCTCTAGCGTCTCTCCAGATGGCTGAGTGGACAATGGGGATATTTCACCTGGTAGAGTGAGACCCTCACCTAACTGTAGTGTGGGTTCGACTCGCAAAGAGACACCTGTAAACAAAGCCTGTTTGTGGTTTCTGAATGTTCAAGCTAAATGCACAAGACACATCAATGATCCAATTAAACCAATCAATTCCCCTCAAATCACATTTGCACACATGCACATCAACAAAAAAATCATACCTTTGCGGCGCACAAGCAATGCAAGTTCCTTGCTGTGTGACTCTCGGCTTGCTTTGATAAACATGACTACCTGCTGATGTGTGTGTTCTGAAATGTCCCGCCCATTTATCAACAGCACCTGATCGCCCTCCATCAGCGGAGGCACACAGCAACTGGCCTGCAACACAGTCAATATTTGTACAAATGCAAAAACCAAGAACCCATTCACATTCAAAAGCAGAAATTATTTTTATGGCTTACCGGAGATGCAGGGTTAACATGAGAGATGGCCAGGGGCATCTTCTGATCCACGCCTCCCTGAATATTAGCCAACAATATTTTGATACATGGTCTCACACACAAAACTCTATCTGAATGCAATTTAAACAATGACGATAAATAAATATTGTGAACCAACTCACTTTAACATTGAAGCCAAACTTCCCATCTTGGTCTGGGCTGATCCTCACAAGTAGCAGATCTCCATCAGCTGTCACACTCTGTATACATATAAACACAAAAATAGACCCTTTGAAGCAGGTAGGACAGGAAGAGGATCAGAAAATGGAAGATTCTGAAGTCTAGCTACAAAATAATGACACATTAGCATATGTAGACATTTTTCACAACAGCAAACAATAAAAACAACAACTGAGTGCTTCAAAACGTGACCTCAGAATATTATTGTTCTTTTGTCAGTAGACAGCTTCATTCTCCGCTGTTTTACACACTGATAGTACTAGTTTCAATTTAATCAAAAATGTCCTTGTTTTTTTAATGACAGCAGCAGAGTTGCATGAACTCAAGTTTGTGTTCTCCAGCATGATTACACTCTTAAAATGTGCTTAATAGGTTCTTTACAGCGATGCCATAGAAGAGCCATTTTTGGTTCCACAAATAACCATTCAGTCAAAGGTTCTTTAAAGAACCATCTCTTTCTTACCTTTTTACAATCTGAAGAACCTTGTTTCGCTTTTGTGGAACAGAAAGGTTCTCCAGATGTTAAAGGTTCTTTATGGAACCATTTCAGACAAAAAAGTTGTCTGAAATGTTGTCAGTTTTTTAAGAGTGTAAAGAATTACCTAAAGAGCAACTTGTGCTTCAGTGGTAAAAATGTGACCTAGAACTACCACATTATCGTACAAATTTCGTAACATTTAGCTTTCCGAAATCCAAAAAAAAACTTGTAGTCTCAGATTTTGGACCCCACTGTAGTTTTAAAGTTTTTTCATTCCCTAGTGACTCATCAGCATGACTGTAGTATCAGTGTACTGCTTGGATTTGTCAGAATGGCAAACACTGGATATTATTTCTGACAGCTGACTGCCCTGATGCTGGATTCAGACATTTGGTTTAGGTCCTGTGCCTTTTGTTCTGTGCCATACAGGGTTCATTAATGAACAAACATGCACACACACACACACACACACACCGTGAACAAACACCCAGAGCAGTGGGCAGCCAATGCTGCAGCACAGCAGTTGGGGGTTCAGTGCATTGCTCAATTGTCTCACCTCAGTCATGGTATTGTTGGAGAGCGTGCTGGATATGCATCCATGCCGGACCTGAGACTCAAACCTGCGACCTTTGGCTTACAAGTCCGACTCTATCTATTATGCAATGCCAAGAATATGTCTGGGATATTTAGTTAAAATTAAAAAATGAAGCCCACTTTAGGATCAAAAATTATATTTAAATTACAATTGTATTTATTTTTGCACCATTATATTTTTTATGGCCATTTTTTGACTTCTCTATGGCCTTCCTTACAACTCCGGGAAAAATATCAACACTTTGCTGCATTTCCGCATAATCTAATATAGTTTTTAACTGCCCCATCTATCAATCAAACCCAACCACACTGCACTGAAATGAACCACAGGGAACTTCTTCTTTCCAACCACTCATTTTTGAAGCAATGATCCTTTGGAAAATATGCAAAGAAGCTTTGAAGTTCAGAAACTGTTTTTCCAAGTGAAACACATTTCCCTTGATCTTGCATCATCGGCGATCATGTACAATAACACTCACCTTATCCCAAATGTGCAAATCATCCTCTTCGGTGTTCATATCATCACTATGAGACCAACTACCACTTGTCCGCCCCTCTTCCTGAGGTTTCCTTCAGTACAATCAGTTTTAATAAGTTACTTTGAGTGTACTATTGAATACATATGTATGGCTGTAAGACTGTGTGCATTTGCATATGTAGAGTAAATTTGCCTGTAAGTATAGAAGACATCTTCACTCTCAGTCACATAGCTCATTTCATTGGTCAGGTTGTCCACAGACGATGGGCGTGGCTTACGGAAGTCATGACGTAAACGAGGACTCCGCCTAAAATGAAATATATATTCACACTATTATAAACAATTTTCCTTATATTAAGCCTATAAGACTAAGACCTTGTTTAAAATGTATATGTGATATATTTATCTTAATATTATAAACTTCTTTTGTTCCTTTTAAAGAATTCTAAAAATAAAAGTATTATTTTTATTAAGTATTTTTTACAAATCTTGACCCCAAACTTTTTAATGGTAGTACAAATACATTTCATAATTTGTTAAAACACATTAAACAGCTCTAATCCATTAATGAAAAGTTAAATGTATTTGCGTGTATCTGAGCACTGTTACCAGTTGGGCGTGTTGGGTGGTGACCGTGAGGGTAGACTCTTTGTCTCTAGTTGTTCCACTGAGATGGACCTCACCACAGGGTTCAACATTTTCTCACCAATCAGCTTTCGGTACAGTGGGATAGAGCTTTAACAAAAATATATGCAATTAAACTCACACTCATTTGGTGGAGGCAGCAATGAACTCTATAATAATTTATAATAATAATAATTCATTACATTTACATAGCGCTTTTCTAGGCACTCAAAGCGCTTTTACATAGACAGGGGGTATCTCCTCATCCACCACCAGTGTGCAGCATCCACCTGGATGATGCGACGGCAGCCATATTGCGCCAGAACGCCCACCACACACCAGCTTACTGGTGGAGAGGAGACAGAGTGATGAAGCCAATCAGCAGATATGGGGATTGTTAGGAGGCCATGATGGTCAGAGGCCAATGGGCAAATTTAGCCAGGATGCTGAGGTCACACCTCTACTCTTTTCGAAAGACATCCTGGGATTTTTACTGACCACAGAGAGTCATGACCTCGGTTTAACGTCTCATCCGAAGGACGAGACTCTAGTCTCTAATTAACTCCAGCAATAAAGAACACACTATATCTTAGAATGGCTCCGTCGTGACTCTGCCTGTGTACCTAAGTTTTGAAGCCGAGTGAGAGGGTTTTCTGTTGTAGAATGTATGGTGGTCCACACAGGATTTCCATAGATTTTTACAGGCACGTGAACTTGGCATGGAGAGAGAAACCACATGGTGACCCAACTCGCCCTGTACCACACAAATATATGAGGGGAAAAAAAGAACACAAGAAGAGTTTCACACAAAGATGTTGATTTTTCAGTATTCAACATCTTTAAGTGTCTGGCTTTTATATGGTAATTATTTTGCTTCTATTTTGAAGGAAGAGCATGATTAATCATGCATATCTTACATGTTTCCGGCGTAGGTGGACAAAGAAACGTTTTCTTTTGAATGAAATCTTGATGATGTTAATCCTGAAAAAAAGCAGCCATTCAAAAAGCAAAAGTACACCAGAATCAACATAAGAGATACTGTTTCCAGGGCTCTTAATTACACTAATAACAGTAATTATACTTTTCTACAGTGTTTGCATCTCATCCATTGTGATGATAATCACAGCTCTGACAAACATAGCCATAGCACTGTCAAACATCATTCATAACAGCTGTAAACATCAATGTAAGATGCTTAAAAAGAGTGTGTTACAAAGAACATACATCAAGCATATATGTGAATTGAAAAGTAAAGTGAACCAAAAACATTCAAGAAAGAATCTGATTGGCCAAAACTTACCAGGGGAAAAAACTGGAGCAAATTAAATGGCAAAACAAAGCCACGCCCCCAGATGTAATGCCCACCCAGAGGGCGGGGTTGTTAACATCCTATGAATAGGGATTTAAAAAATTTTATTAAATAAATTATTAATCCAATTTAAAACAATATTAATAGTTATTCCTTAACATTCTGGTACAAATTGGAAAAACAGGATTTTCAACTTAAATCATTATACCTGAGCATGATGTAGCTCCACTCCATACAGGTCTAATGTTCTCGCTGTATTCAAATAGCAAAGCTCAGCTTCACTCTGAGACAAACCTCTGAAACACATTCAGAACAAAAATATAATTAATAACGGTATGTGTGTGTGTGAATGAATGCATGTGCTGACATACTTGTGCTGTGGATGCAGCGACTCTACTTTCAGAAGGAACTCTTGGTCTTGGTCAGGAAGAAAATGAGTCTGACTGAGGTATCCTGAAGGAGTTTCAGGGACATAGTCTCCAAGCTCAGCTGTCAATCAAAACAGGAGTATTAGAATGTTAGGTTTGAGAAACGGTGATTGTATGTGCTTAGTTCAGTCATCTCCAATTTTGACAGAGCCATTAACCCCCGCTATTTCCTGGAGAAGACTCATACTCCCTACAGGTACATAGACACATCCTCTGCAATATCAATTTCCACAACTTACACTGAACAGAGTAAGAAGCCAGTACCACGGCTGAGCTTAAAGGACACTTTAATCTGCAATAAAAAAAAGAGCATGATATTGTTGAGTTGTGACTTTTTTAGTATTGTATTTGTCAGTATTAAATATTTGGTATTTAATTGTCAGGGTGCAAATGTCCATAGTGTATTATAATTCTTATACACAATAGTGTTTATCATACCACACACAACCTAACTTCCTGAGCTTTAATCTCTAACCAGAATCACCGGTTATTCAAGTAATTCATAACCAGCATCCTGCATGTATTATAATTATGTGGGTTGCTGGTATTTTAGGCTTTTTTAAATTCATAGAAACAATACAAAAGAATTATAAAATAAATAAACGGAGCAATTCCAAGAGGGCCCTAAAAAAATAAATACATACTATATACAAAGTACATTGGTTATATTTAATAATTTATACAACTACCTTTTTCAAAATAAATTTATAGTTTGCCTTCTTCCATATCGTAAATTATAATGTTATGATACCTAAATTCAGTTGTAGCATAAAACAAATCCTAGTTTTATTTATAAATGGTATACATTTCAAATCTCTTTTGTTTATCGGTTATTAGCCTAACATTAAAAATGTATTTTGTCATCTGCATCAGTTAGAATTTGATATCACTTTCTCTTAAGACTAGATTAATTGCTGCTAAAATTCACCTTTACCTTCACAGGAATAAATTACCATTTAAAATAGAAAACAATTATTCTAAATTGTCAAAATATTTCACAATATTACTGTTTTTTTGTTATCAAATAATTGCAGCCTTGGTGAGCATAAGATGTCTTTCAAAAAAAATTAAAAAGCTTACCAACCCAAAACATTTGAATGGTAGCGTGGGTGCAAAACTACAAATATTTACCTCCCCTCACAAATGTCCTTCTTAATTTGCAAGAAATAAAAATGCCTGCAAAACAAAATAAGGTTAAAAAAAAAACATCTCAATCAATTCCTATAAATAATATATGTATTTCAATCTTATTTGCACATAAATAGGGATATGTACCTGGTCTGCTCGTGCTGGAGGGAGTTTGGGTCAGAGATGAAGAACCGCACTCTAAATATTAAAAAGAACGGAGCGGAACCTGGGAGAGAGAGCAAAAGGACACAATCAGAGGAAACCGTGGTTTTGGAAATTCGCCAGAAATCTAAAGCAATTTATTAAACCATAATTTAAAGTAAATAAAAAACAGGTAGGCACTGAAGCGCGAGCTGCAATCACTATCTGTGCCTTATTGCATGCACCTCACGTCTGATGACTCAAGTAAGGTGATTAATTAAATCAGCCACCTCCAATTCTCATGAGAAGACAAACATGTCTCCGGATGTGCTTTTAAAGGAAACTAAATTATTTGTACTCCTATGACATAACTCATATTACACACTCATCAAACATGTGCACTCTGTGCCTGCATGGAGTCTGATTCCACAGAACTTCTGAAGAAAGGCTTGCACAGAATTCAAACAGCATTCAATATATCCATTCTTTGTGTTTATCATAACTGCATTTCTTTAAAAATATTTGTTATAGCTGACCAATATTAAAATGCAATATTATTTTGTCCAAATAAATAAATAAATAAAAATAATTTATTTAAAAATGAATCATCTTAAATGCTGCGACTTTAAGTGAACATTAAATGAGGCCAAAGGCAATCTAAATGAAAAAAAAAAGTTTGGAAAGTGCATGCAAAATTAAAAATAACCTGACTTAATCTGATTTTCCACCACAAATGTAAAATATAATATACTGACTCCAGGTAGGCCTGTGTGTGTGTGTGTGTGTGTGTGTGTGTGTGTGTGTGTGTGTGTGGTTTCTCTCTCACCCTTCAGCTGTTTCTTAAAGGGCTTGTTAGGGTCCAGCCACCTCTGAAATTACAGATTTAATCAGTTCAACTACTGAAACCATCATGTTTCTTAAGTCAGGGCATTACTTTTCTCTATTTCTGGGTCATAGCGATAAACACTTGCTCTCTTGCAGCCACACATTCATTTACCGGAGAGCTGGATGTGTCCTCGCTGATCTGCAGGCTGAAGTACTGTTTTTCCACTATGTTGAGGTGTTCACAGGCCAAGTCGGACAGCAGATGACCAGCATCATGTTTCTGCAAGGCAATGACACATACTGTCCCATTAAGAACTGTAACGGTTTACCAAACCTATATTTACAGTATGAAGTGACCATATTCTACAGGGGTTAACATAGACAAACATAACAAAAGAACATATCACAAATGTTAATATTATTACAACTGTGTTCTTTTTTGTAATATATTTAAAAATGTAATTTATTCCTGTGATGACAAAACTGAATTTTCAGCAGTCATTACTCCACTCTTTAGTGTCACATGAGCCTTCAGAAATCATATCAATCATGATTTGATGATCAAGAAACAATAGCCATGTTTCCATCCACCTATTTTTATGTTCATTTTGGATTATCGCATAAAAAACTACTGGATGGAAAAATGCGAATAAAAACCTTATGCGCACAACTGAGTAGGACAAACATTTTTTCAGATAAGAAAAAATTTGCATAAACTACAATGGAAACACATTTACTAAATAAATTCCACCGTGGGCATTGAAAAAGTCATGTGACTTTGCGTTATGAGATAACTGCACTAACCAGCGCAACGATCTCGTTCACAGCATCAGTATGTGGTTTTGGTCGTTCTGAAATGCCTGATCAAAGTCTGTCATCAAAGTATTTCTGTATAAATACTGTCTCACATGACTGCGTTCCTAAACAGAAGGCATCCACCTCTAAAAGCAATGAACGCATTTATTGTGTTACGTCTGCTTTCTCTGAAGCGCAAGTAATTTATTACTTATGAAAATTATTATATTCAGTGGCTTCACCTAGTTTTCTTAGTGATATTTAGTGCCAGTTTATAATGAAGTGACTATTTTGTTCTCGTTGACTCGTTGGATAGAAACGGTGCTTTGCAAATGTTTTATGTGATATTCCAGTTTTGCGCACAAGTTAAATTCACATCTTTGGATGGAAACAAAGCTAATGTTGAAAATGGTTGTGCTGCTTAATATTTTTGTGAAAACTGTGATTGTGGCGAGTGGGGCGGGGCCGAGGGACGTGGGAACAAGGAGTGAGGCCGGCAATGATTGGGTAAATCAGTGGCACCTGTGGCCCACTGCCAGTCTCTCGTCCTTCACTGTCGTCGCTCCAGTTTTATATCCTTCCATCTCCTACGTGGGAGTCGAGACCGGCGGTGGGCCGCAGGTGCCACTGATTTGCCCAATCATTGCCGGCCTCACTCCTTGTTCCCACGTCCCTTTGCCCCGCCCCACTCGCCACAGTGATACATTGTATTAAGGATTAAAAAGTTATTTGAAAAATATTTTTTTAGATATAATTATTTTTGTAATATTGTAAAGGTCCCTTTATGGTCACTTTTGGTCAATTGAATGCTTTCTTGGCTGAATAAAAGATAGAAAATGATTTAATGATAGATGTACTCATGCTGAAATGATGATAACATTTGTTTAAAATTTATTAAACTAATATTAAATTAATATTATCCAGTCAATGTTATCAGTCACTGTCAATAATCACGAGTCAATTACATGAATCAACATTTTAATATCCATTTAATATTTTTTAACTCACTATACTTTTGTCAAGCAGAGCCCTCAGGCCCACTGCCCTCATTTCTATCATCTAGCATAAGACCCTATTTCCTGTTGACTTCATGACTGTTTCTGCCTGACAACGTGCCTGTGTGTGTGTGTGTGTGTGAGAGGGTGGGTGGCTGTCCTTCAGAATATGAAGCCAAGGTTGCAGGAGTGCAGTATGGAACATGAGAAGAGAAGCACTAGTGTAATATCCATCTCCACCCTCGGACTGCCAATAAAGGCAAGCTCATGAACACATGCACATTACTTCTCTCTCTCTAGGGCTTTAACAGTCATATTCGCTCATCCTACAATCCAAAGAAATCTGCATATACATTTATACTCACATTGACAGTAAAATTTTGGGTTGTGCCATCAGGGAAGAGCACTACACAGAGTAGGCCGGAGCGCGGCATGTGTGTATGTTTGAATAGGTCGGCGCGTCCAAGAGCAGTGATCTTGTTTCCAAGCACGCACCATGGAGATGTCATCTCCGAACCCTGTCACATATGCACAGCTGCCAAAACAAGAAATCAGACAGGCTAAACGCAAGCACTTGTTCCAAATGAGAAGGTGCCGATGATGAAGATTATGACTACCTGTAATAAAATAACGTGACACTTGTGCAGAACTTCTGTACATGCCATTCCAATGTTTTGAAACGAATGTATGCAGTACATTCTCTTACTGTGTGCAACAGACATTTAAAAAACATGTTGTGAATTGCATCCGATGACGAGGCCTTAGCAAATCCCTTGTAACTGTAATTATACATTCTGTACAGAGAATGTTCCACCCCAAATGATGCAGATACTGTGCCTACGACAAGCTCACCGAAATTAATGAAAATGTAAAAAACACATATCACATAAATAGTGATTTTAGTAACAGTCAGCCTGTTTTTAAGATCACACTGATTGTGGGAGGCTCTTTAACTTTTCATAACATCAAAATGGCGCTACATGCTATGAGGTCATCAGAATCAAAACCGTCAGTTTATAAGCATTTTGGTTTCAGTAACTCTCTCTTACTCATCCTCATAGACACTTAAACACTCAGTCACACTCTCTAGGTCTAAACATGTTCTCGCATTGTTTTTCACACTCTTCTTTTCTCCTCCCAGCACAGTCCAGGAATGTGGACTATTTTACTACCCATAGAGACACGAAAGAGCGAGAAAGAGTTTCACAGTCAGAGAAACACTTTCTCCTTAAAACCATCTCAAAAGAGTGAAATATACTGAACATTTCTTTCCTTAATGCTCTACAATGTCAAAGAGTGATCAAATGCAGATGTTATGGGGGAGGACATTCATGCATCTGTCACAGACAAATTTATATTAAAAGCAGCTTTGATCTTCAAACACACTCGGTACAACAGTGACTTAAAGTTCATTAATGTTCTGAGGGAAAGTGTATTTTATTTTGTATGTTGCATATTTTATGTTATTCTGTCTTTTCAATGTGTTTTATGTACATACTTTATATAGTTCGGTGACAAATCTATGCTTTCATTTGTAAAAACAATACATTAATTAATGTTTTAATACTATACTTAAAAACAGTTTTTGGTTTGGTTGACATTTATAATTTTTATAATTAGCTGTACACAAAAAAAGGTTTCTTTAGATAGCCAAGTTAAGGTTGATCAGTGCCTGCTTAAAATTTAGTGTAAAGATATGATGCAGTATAAAAGCCTAAATTATGCCTGCTCTGACCCACCTTTACCCCTAGGATCACAATATACAGCTGTAATTGCTGTGTAAATGCACCTCTGATTAGTATTAAACAGTCTGGGTTAAGACACTTAAATGCCACTTCAGAAGCGCTTCTGTGCCACACTTGAGATGTACATTTGGCAGAATGTCCCCATTTAAAGGGTTAGTTCACCGAAAAATGAAAATTATGTCATTAATAACTCCCCTCATGTCGTTCCAAACCGGTAAGACCTCCGTTCATCTTTGGAACACAGTTTAAGATATTTTAGATTTAGTCCGAGAGCTCTCAGTCCCTCCATTGAAGCTGTGTGTACGGTATACTGTCCATGTCCAGAAAGGTAAGAAAAACATCTTCAAAGTAGTCCATGTGACATCAGAGGGTCAGTTAGAATATTTTGAAGCAGCAAAAACTACGACTATATTCATCAGTCTTGTCTTCCGTGTCTGTTGTGAGAGAGTTCAAAATACTGCAGTTTAGTGATATCCGGTTCGCGAATGAATCACTCGATGTAACCGGATCTTCTTGAACCAGTTCAACAAATCGAACTGAATCGTTTAAAACGGTTCAGTCTACAATAAGTATTAATCCGCAAATGACTTAAGCTGTTAACTTTTTTTTTAATGTGGCTGACACTCCCTCTGAGTTCAAACAAACCAATATCCCGAAGTAATTCATGTACTCAAACAGTACACTGACTGAACTGCTGTGAAGAGAGAACTGAAGATGAACACCGAGCTGAGCCGGATAACATACAAATGATTGACACGTTCACGAGTCAAGAACCGGTTGCATCGGTTTTCGGATCACCAGTAGTTCTTTCGGACAGTTCGATTCAGTAAACCGGTTGAAGAAAACAGTTCACCGGTTCTTTTGCGCTCGACCTAATGACTTCATTTGCGATGATTGCCCTTGATTCAAGCCTTCGGTTTACCCGCGCTCATAATACTAGCACAGAATCAGTTCAGAATCAATCACCAAAAGAATCAGTTCGGTTCAGACGCTCTGTGTGTCGGTTTGCTTCACGCTGAATCACACATGCACAGTATCATCGGCTCCTCGGTTCTCGAATCGGACACGTCTGACAGAAACGGTTCTTGACTCGTGAACGTGTCAATCATTTGTATGTTATCTGGCTCGGCTCGGTGTTCATCTTCAGTTCTCTCTTCACAGCAGTTCAGTCAGTGTACTGTTGGAGTACATGAATTACTCCGGGATATTGGTTTGTTTGAACTCAGAGGGAGTGTCAGCCACATTAAAAAAGTTAACAGCTTAAGTCATTTGCGGATTAATGCTTATTGGAGACGTGAACCATTTTAAATGATTCAGTTCGATTTGGTGAGCTGGTTGAAAAAGATCCGGTTACATCGAATGATTCGTTCGTGAACCGGATATAACAAACTGCTTTGTTCTGAACTCTCTCACAACAGACACAGAAGAGAAGACAATGATGAATAAGGTCGTAGTTTTTGCTATTTTTAGACCAAAATGTATTTTCGATGCTTCAAAAAATTCTAACTGACCCTCTGATTTCACATGGACTACTTTGAAGATGTTTTTCTTACCTTTCTGGACATGGACAGTATACCGTACACACAGCTTCAATGGAGGGACTGAGAGCTCTCGGACTAAATCTAAAATATCTTAAACTGTGTTCCAAAGATGAACGGAGATCTCACGGATTTGGAACGACATGAGGGTGAGTTATTAATGACATAATTAAATTTTTTTGGGTGAACTAACCCTTTAAGGCATCTTGACATCAATAAGTCAGGACTGCTCTTTTCACTTCAGAAGCACTTCTATGTCACAGTCAAGTGTACATTTGGCATTACAGAATAATTGATGAGCATATACGCAGTATGTTGATGCTTTTGCAGTATTGTATGCAAAACATTCATGTAAATAAAATATTGTGTAATTTGAAAAAGAGAAAGAGAAAAAGTGAGATAGGCAGTGGATTTGATACAGGCATAATTACAATGTTATTTGGTACTAACATTATGATAATTATTGTTAAAAGCCTGCAGTTATTTCAAATGAAACAACATTAAATCACTCTTCAGACCTTACCTTACAGATCCTGATCGCTCTCTGGGACTCTTCTGCAGTTGCACAAGTTGTAGCCAATCTCTGAGACTAGGGGAATTATAGTGACCTAACAGACGTTTAGCAGGTTTGTTCTCACTTTCTGACAAAATAAAACACACTTCAGAAGTCTAAAGTATATATCGTTACTTTCACTTACACGTTTGGGAACGGTTTGGCGAGCTCAGTAGCTCAGTTGGAAAGCGCTAACTTACACGCTCGAGCTCACTTTTGAGAGGCGATATTTACGAGGTAGGAAGTGTAATTACTTCAGACCGTACTTAAAAACAAAGGCCCTTCCGACTCTAAATACGGCAATGTAAAGTATTTGAAAAACAAAAGCAAGACTGGACATTTCAATACGAGAAACAAGCAGCTCAAAATTTCTGTGTGAGACACGGGCTTTCTCTGGGTGTGACGTTCACGTTTTACGTTTCTGACTCAAGTCCACGGTGATCCGCTCGGTCTCCTGTTCTGTCAGATCCCAGAACCGAACTGTCACGAAACCGAACGAGCCAATGAACAGCCCTGCACCAACATTCAGGCTCGAATAAATGTTTCGGACTAAACGGAACAAGAAGTGTCGAAGCTTATCGCGATATCTCCCAAGAAGAACCATCCAAGAGTGAAAAGATTTGTTGTTTTTAAAGCCAAAATAAACGTCATTTGCCATTTTCCTTCTCCAGCCCACAAATCTAGAGTCCAAACGGGACATTTCCATAGAATAGAAAAGCGTCAGAAAATTACCTTCTTGAGGTGCTGTCAATGTTTCCGCGATGCTATAAGTGCTTATAGTTCCCGTGATGCGAGACAACTTTCCATGTTAAGGCGATCGTGGTCGCAGGTGTCGGTAAACTTCCGGATTATGTTATTTTTTTCTCTCCGGTTTCCTTCGGGAGGGCAATCACGGCGTCACTGCACTCAACATGAGATTTAAGATTTATCGTGGACATGTAGCAAATGCAGTGTTATTATGTTTCCCTTCTTACTTATAGTGTGCTTATAACACGTTTCACAAATTTCATGATGTGCATGTGATTGTCAACCCACGTATGGACACTTCCGAGTTTACACGAGCGTTGATTTTTAGGCGTGATTCGTGCTGCGCGTGAACTCTCAGGAATTTCAAAGTGTGCGCGCAGTCTCAGGTGCGTGTGCCCGCCGGTTAAGGGCGCTGCCTCCCCTGAGTCAGTACAGCATGCAAACTGGTCTCCCAGCCTAGGTAGGCTGGTTTTAAATGTTTTTGGCGTCCTTCAGCTAGGTAGGCTGGGAGACCTGCTGGTCTAGAGTGACCATATTTTAGTTTTCCAAAAAGAGGACAGTGGGTACTGGCAGTGCTGGGGGATGGGGTGTGGTTAAAGTAATCCCGAAAGCGCCCAAAGTAGCGCAATCTCAAATATCAAAACTCAAAATATGTCATTTTTATACCTAATACAAACCCGATTCCAAAAAAGTTAGGACACTGTACAAATTGTGAAAAACAGAATGCAATGATGTGGAAATTTCACATTTCAATATTTTATTAAGAATACAACATAGATAACATATAAAATGTTTAAACTGAGAAAATGTATTATTTTAAGGGGAAAATAAGTTGATTTTAAATTTCATGGCATCAACACATCTCAAAAAAAGTTGGGACAAGGCCATGTTTACCACTGTGTGGCATCCCCTCTTCTTTTTATAACAGTCTGCAAACTTCTGGGGACTGAGGAGACAAGCTGCTCAAGTTGAAGAATAGGAATGTCGTCCCATTCTTGTCTAATACAGGCTTCTAGTTGCTCAACTGTCTTAGGTTTTCTTTGTTGCATCTACCTCTTTATGATGCGCCAAATATTTTCTATGGGTGAAAGATCTGGACTGCATGCTGGCCATTTCAGTACCCGGCTCCTTCTTCTATGCAGCCATGATGTTGTAATTGATGCAGTATGTGGTCTGGCATTGTTATGTTGGAAAATGCAAGGTCTTCCCTGAAAGAGACGATGTCTGGATGGGAGCATATTTTGTTCTAGAACTTGGATATACCTTTCAGCATTGATGGTGCCTTCCAGATGTGTAAACTGCCCATGCCACACGCACTCATGCAACCCCGTACCATCAGAGATGCAGGCTTCTGAACTGAGCGCTGATAACGACTTGGGTTGTCCTTGTCCTCTTTAGTCCGGATGACATGGCATCCCAGTTTTCCAAAAAAGAACTTCAAATTTTGATTCATCTGACCACAGAACAGTTTTCCACTTTGCCACAGTCCATTTTAAATGAGCCTTGGCCCAGAGAAAACACCTGTGCTTCTGGATCATGTTTAGATATGGCTTCTTTTCTGCCCTATAGAGTTTTAGCCAGCAACGGCGAATGGCACGGTGGATTGTGTTCACGTTTTCTGGAAGTATTCATGAGCCCATGTTGTGATTTCCATTACAGTAGCATTCCTGTATGTGATGCAGTGCTGTCTAAGAGCCCGAAGATCACGGGCATCCAGTATGGTTTTCCGGCCTTGACACTCATGAAATCCAAAATGAGCCAATATTTGGCATGACATTTCAAAATGTCTCACTTTCAACATTTGATACATTATCTATATTCTATTGTGAATAAAATATAAGTTTATGAGATTTGTAAATTATTCCATTCCTTTTTTAGAATCGGGTTTGTAGTTTTGTTTTCCAAAAAGAGGACAGTGGGTTTGGGCGGTACGGGGGGCTGGGGTGTGGTTGGTTGCTGTTTAAACTAATGCTGAAAGTGCCCAAAGTAGTGTAATCTCAAATATCAAAAGTCAATATATGTCATTTCCATACCTAATATACATATTTTACAGTCACTGTTAAAAATATGTATCATAAACACATCTAAAAAGCCTCCTACCAGTGGTCATCCTTCACAAAACAGTTCTATCATAGGTAGAATGCAGAATGTTTCATTACAAGCATTTCAGTCAAATGTAATTTAGGTAACATTTCTCAACCTTTAACCCACAGGGGAAAATCAAGCCATGTCAACAGTTTAAAACTAGCCCAATTCCATAGAGAAATAAACAATAACCCTGCAATCCAACACAAGCTGCAAGAGTAAGATTCGACTGATCACGGGGTTAAGAGGAGAGATGGCTAACAAACCATGCTGGAGGATGTACTGCTCTTGTCACTGAACTCATTGACAAATATCTGATCTTCCTTTACACAGAGCACGCATGATCACAAAATTGATTACATTCTCCGTATATTGATTTCCCCTGATGTGCGAAAATTATATATGCAATATTAGAATATTTTGCGGGAGTGGGTGGGATTGGACAGTCTTCTTCAGGTTTCTAATACAAAAATTCACACTAATGGCGACTGTAGAATGCAAAAGCCAAATCTCGGACATTTTAGCCAATTTAGAAATCCTGGCCGGACGCATTTTTCAAGGTCCAAAAACAGGACATGTCCAGGGAAAAAGAGGACATTTAGTCACCATATGCAAGACCATAATATGTTCAGAAAACAGGCAGATGAATCTCAGGGTTGTCATTTACTGTATTTAGTCATTTATCAGACGCTTTTATCCAAAGCGACTTACAGGCGTAAAAGAATTTAAATATACATTTTCAAATAGTTGTATCTCAGCCAAATATTTTCTATCCTAACAAACCATACATCAATGGAAAGCTTATTAATTCAGCTTTCAGATGATGTATAAAACTTAATTTAAAGAAATTGACCCTTGACTGGTTTTGTGGTCCAGGGTCACAAATGGGAATTGAGCTTTTACTCATAATAAATTCGTTTTTTTCAAGTTGGACCTAAACTAAATTTTAAGGACGTTAAGCCACTTTGTTTACACTATTCGTGTGTTTTGGATTTCTCTTGTACCCAAGAGATTTTAAGAAATTAAAGATTAATATTTTAGCCACAATGTGATTCTGATCTTGCAACAAGACAAGCAGCTTAGATTTAAAAAATCTACAATGACGTTATTGAGGGTCTTGTGCAAATGTAGTGTAGGTCAATATGAGCACTTGAACGAGGCACCTCATGTGGCTGTGATCAGGCACGGGGTTGATTTAGCATGTGCCACAGCTACTGTACACTGTGATATCTTAATCACAATTTGTTTCTAGATTGTTAACCGTGTCTCCCAATGAGAAACCATGAGGTAATTTAACAAAGATACATGGATCTGTGCATGTGTATTTGTGTGTCATGGTGTCATCTCTCTGATTTGGAAACTAATCAGGGCTGACTGTCCCTTAACCTTCTTCTTGCCAAAAATAGATTTCTCTATATCCCCACCCCTCTGTGATGTCAGAGAGATCAGTGAATTTCTTGGAAGTTACAACCTTAATCACACATATCTTCTCTGATTTTCACTTCCTCACACTTTTTTCTTATGTTGTGTAATCTAGTCTAGCGTTAATCTGATATAATATATCAATTAATCTAGTGTAGGTATCATGCTTTATATTACAGTACGTAAACCAGTCTTTAGGGTTGTATAGCCTACCTCAGCATGCATGTGTAACAACCTGTGCTTATCCTAAACTGTTGTTGTCATTGCATTGAGACTGTTAACAGACACTATACTTGTTCAGGTTTCTACATTTTCAGCATTAATGTCAAACGCATGAACATTATCGTTTCTGTGTGTTTTGCATACGTGCATTTGGCTGTGGTGACAAGCAGGCATGTGTCTTATGTAACCTGTAAAGTTGGCTGATTGTGAGGGTTAACATGCCAACACGGAAATAAGAGAACTTTTAATTTGAGGAGTGTTCCCCCAAGTATCAAAAAGTAGGATATAGTTAGCTATCCAAGAACAGTTATGAAACCTTCCAACCATAGGCCAAACACATTAGTGCAAAAAGGAATTTATGTCCTGCCTGTAATTTTCAGAGAGAGGCTGAGGTTACTCTCGAGCAATCAATATTAATTTGTACAGAATTAGTGTTCAGTACGATATTCGAGGTTGCTGTGGTTAACTCCTCGCGAACATGAATTCTTTACCCTCTATGTAGCGCGCTCTAACAACCTTGTAACTTTTGTGGCAAGTGGCAACCGAAATGTTGTTTACAACGTTTCATATTTCATTTGGGTTCAACCTTTATGGAATTTATGGGATCGGAGTCGGACCCAGTATGTTAAAGAGAAAGGCGCTGTCCAATTGTCGGATAACGGGCGTAGTGGCGTCACAGCTTTTGGGAGAACCACGTGTCCTGCTAAAAAAATAGCCGGTCAACGGTTCCCTTCATTAGGCAGCGCTCAACCAGAACTGACAGACTAACAGACTACCGACGGACTCACAAGTCACAGCTGTCCTTCTCGTCGAAAACATGGTGAAGAAGACTAAAAGTCGCGTCACTTACGCAAAAATGAAGGGAATCATTTCATATTTTACAGGTAAGCTCAAATACTAGGCTATTCCTTAAACTTTAATAAAAAGAGACATTTTGAGATTTTAGGTCTGATATACCGCAGAACGTATTTGACACATTAAATGTTTTAATGTATACTTTA
This sequence comes from Carassius carassius, assembly GCF_963082965.1. Classification (NCBI taxonomy): domain Eukaryota; kingdom Metazoa; phylum Chordata; class Actinopteri; order Cypriniformes; family Cyprinidae; genus Carassius; species Carassius carassius. The sequence goes on along the minus strand of NC_081769.1, from coordinate 20,392,461 downwards.
ACAACGTTATATAAATGTACTATATCTAATATATACATACAGACATGGACATTTGATTATTTTTAAATTTGTAAAAGTAAATAAATATATATTTACTGTCTATACATATTTGTGTGGAGATATCCACTATATGGAGATATTTAACTAATTAATTATGTGTTTTATTTTTGTCAGCTTTAATTAAGGACAAGAAGCTCAGATCCAGCCACCCTATCTATCAACAGTGAGTTTCGTCCTAGTCATCATTTTCCATTGCATGAGCTAAAAGTGAAGCAGAGCATGGTTCTATATGTCTTCCAGTACAAAGAGTTCAGAAGATTGACTTATAATTTCATCATTTCTGCAAAGATCAGCTGAGAAATCAGGAATGACTTAGTCATTTGCACTACGATGTCATTACAGATTGACCACGAGTGTGCTTTAAAGACCATGACCTACTTATAGTAACATTCCAAAGAGATACCAGTAACCAAGTGCTGTTCCAAATAGGTGTTGAATGACTTTGAGGCAGTTTTAGGAGAATACATAGCCGTAGAACTAAAGCTTAACATTTGTCTAAAGCACTTGCACTTTTCTGATATGCTTGCTTTCTTTCTTTCATTCCAGGATGGATTTTTTGCGATCTGAGGGTAGACTTTCTGAAGATAAGGGAGCAGCAGCTGTAAGTGAACTTCACAAATGTTCACTTGTGCGTCTTGGCCTACATACAGATTAGCAATATCGTACTCTAAGTATTAAAGGTCTCCAGTTCTTTCAGAGACATTAGGTCAAGTCAGTTGCTGCACTGGTTGACCTACAGTAATCTATAGATGTCACAGGAAGTGGAGTGAACTGTGCTGTGGTTTCATATGTCACTGTAAACTGCTGACTCGCGCTCTCTCCCTGATCTCTCTCTCTCTCTCTCTCTCTCTCTCTCTCTCTCTCTCTCTCCCTGATCTCTCTGCCAGGTTTGTTATAGTAATCCACAATCAGAGGAGCCACAGTCTCGGTAAGTGGGTGCTCAGATATCAAGTTATATGGATAGAAACATATACAATTACATAGAAATATTTATTTCAATATGATTTTAGGGTATCTGTGGCTGATTTTGACTACTTGAAGGTGATCGGGACAGGAAGCTTTGGCAAGGTATTATGTTTATAGCATCTCACTCTGCTTTGTATTCCTTTAATGTAAGAATATTTTTGAACCTTTCTTTGATTGTCTGTACTCAGGTGTTCTTGGCCACACACAGGGAAAATGGCAGACATTACGCAGTCAAAGTTCTACAGAAACACATCATCTTATCAAGGAAAGAGGTATGACTGTATAAATATGTGAGTATAATTAGTTGATTCATAATCTGTCTGTGTATTCACTGTGTTGTTTTTGTACAGGAAATAAATGTCATGTGTGAGCAAAGAGTGTTGTTAAAGACTATTAATCATCCATTCCTGGTGAAGCTCCACTTCAGTTTCCAGACTAAGGACAGACTCTATCTAGTGCTGGACTATGCATGTGGAGGAGAGGTATGTTTACTTAGCTACTAAATAGGGACATTCCATATTATTTTTGTTTACTGCTAGTTATAAATACTACAACCTAACCCTATAACCCACACAAAATTTACACTTAATTGTGTGTGTGTGTGTGTTAGTGTGTGTGTATATATATATATACATACACAATCAAGTACAGCACAGCTTTGCATCTGGACTTGTTTATGGTGATAAATTCATTCGTAAATTCAAGTCAATAACCGGATTACCCAGGCAGAACTTTATAATTGAGCTAGAGCTGGTTTTCAGTTTGTATCTCTCTGACACGATGTTTAATTGAATATTGAACTGAAAAATCACATCTGTGAAAGAAAACAACAGCTTAGCCATTTGTAGTGGACAAAGTTGAACTACAGTCGCATTATCTACATCTGTTAGTCCATCTCTGCAAAGCCAGACTGGTACGATTTCAGAACTAAAGTGTTTATAGGACATAAGGAATTATTGATTTAGACCATCTGAAATTTAACTTTAAAAATAGCTGTTTTCAACCAGGGTCCACAGGATGACTTTGAATTACTCATGTGTTTGTGGCAAATCCAAATAGTACTGATGTGCATGTATTAATGATTGTCTATGTCATTTTTGCAGCTTTTTTACCATTTGCAGCGTGTGGGGGTGTTTGGAGAGCCCAGAGCCAGATTTTATGTGGCTGAGATGGCCTGTGCTATAGGATACTTACACTCCCTGAAGATTGTCTATAGGTACCAACATTCTGAAATATCTGTGCCTCTATAATGCAGATAAGCCCATTCATATGTGCTTAGTGAGAACAGAATGAACACTAACTTCCAGCAGATTTGCAGTAATCCATCTCTCTCACATGCTCACAGGGACTTGAAACCAGAAAACATTCTGCTGGATTCTGCAGGTCATGTGGTTCTGGCCGACTTTGGCTTGTGTAAGGAAGGAATGAGTGGACATGACACCACCAGAACCTTTTGTGGAACGCCAGAGTACTTAGCACCTGAGGTTCTGCTGCAGAAGGAGTACGACAGGACTGTGGACTGGTGGGGTTTAGGAGCTGTTCTTCATGAAATGCTCTATGGCCTGGTAAACGAAACCACCAAATGAATGCTCATTTAAATAAATAATACAGGTAGACAGGTGTGTTTTACACCCACTAATTCTCATTCCAGCCACCTTTCTACAATGCAGATCGTCTTGAGATGCTCAGAAATATTATTTATCAGCCATTGGTATTAAAACCTTTAGTGTCCAGTGCAGCCAGAGATCTGCTGAAGAGACTGTTAAACAGGGACAGGGCCAAGAGACTTGGAGCAAAACGTGACCTGGTAACCCAACAAGCACACACACATTCACAAACAAACTGAAATTCATTTGTCTTGTGAGTGGCTAAATGTCATTTTGCCCTCAATTGGCTTTTAGAGCGAGCTGCAGTCTCATCCATTCTTCTCAACTATTCATTGGGATGAACTTGTTGCAAAGCAAATTCCTCCTCCTTACGTTCCCCTATTGGTGAGTTTTTCTTTTTATTTATGTATTTGTTGTTAAAGGGATCATTCACCTAACAATTCACATGTTTACTGTTTCAAATCAGTACAACTTTTTTCTCTGTGGAACGCAAAAAAATATTTTTGGAAAAATGTCAATGTTGATTTTCACTGTATGGACAAAGACTTTCTTCAAAATATTTTTTTTTCTTTCTCTGTTTTATTTTTTAGTCTATAAAGTGTTACATTTCACTTTATGCACAAATGCATTTTTCAAAATATCTTCTTTTGTGTTCCACAGAAGAAACAAATGCTTGGAACAACGAGAGGTTGAGTAAATGGTGTGGGAGATGAGAGATGATTTCAGAGAGATAAAATGTAAATCATTTATTTGTTTACATGTCTGTATTTCAGTCTGGCCCTGGTGACCTCACCAACATCGACCCTCGGTTTACAGAACTTCCTGTTCCGCAGTCGCTAGGAGCGTGTGAGGAGTACGGAGCTACCTTTCCTGGCTTCACCTACATCAATGAAAACATTCTCTCACTGACTCGTGGACATTAAGACAGAATTCTGTCAGACCAATGTTTCTAACCATGTTTAACTTAAGCAAACTCTGAAACACAGTTCATTTTTATGTTAGCTGGACCAATGCTTTTGCACAAGACTACAAAGTTTCTATCAAATGTGACTGTGTTTAACACTCATGTTATTTAATTCCTTTTTTTTAGCCCTATTTGATAAAAAAAAAAGAAAAAGATATTTGTACTGAAATACAATGATTGGTGTTCTTACTGTGATGAGATGAAGCGAAACTACAGGTTGCATCAGATGTTTGACTGTAAAAGTTGCGAGATGGAATGAATATCTCAAAGTTAATGAAATCGTGTATAGTATTCAGATGGCATTGGTTAAATGTTTTTGATTAAACTGTATCATCAGTAAAAGAATGTCTGTTTTTGGAGTAATTGTGGAAACAATAAAATTATTTTAAGCAAATGCGAGGTTATGCAGTTTCATTATCATTATGGAGTTTACTTATAAATGGTTTAAGTATCAGATAATATGTTTTAATTAAATTATCAAAAACGTAAATGCTTACAATTCAGAGTTGTGCACAGACGCTGTAAGTTATTGTAAATCGAGACCTGAATCACCAAGTAGCATACAGTTGTCATCTACAGACTACTGGAATTTATCATTTGCGACTGCTTTGCGGTGTTTATTGCCATTTTTATATGTTTTACGCTCTGCTGCCTAAATTTATCTCAACCCTACTTTGAAAACAACGCGCTAACCTCTGGGGGTTATCACTTTTAAGCTCACAGCGCCATCTTGTGGCGTTGTCGCTGTCTTCCTTTTTCCCCACTTTTGCCACGATGCGAACGTCAAAACATTATTTAAATATTATATGAACTTCAGTTTACAACTTGACGCCGTGTTATTTTTTTAATAAGCTCTGCCTTTCTCTTTTAATTGCATATGACCAAAATATGCCGTAAAAAAAAGATATTTGTGGAGAAAATCCGAACACGTGATTGATGCAGGAAATCAAATCATCACCACTAATGACTGTAAACTGAAAGGATATGAACATCCAACTCTGAAAACGGCATGTTTCAGCGAGCACGCGCTTTAAAGACTGCGTTAAAACGGAACGATCACAACCCGCTTGAACGACACAGACGGCTCTGTTTGTGTTTAAAGTGCATGGAAGACGCAAAGAGAATCAACCATTTCCCTTATCGGTATTATTAAGGCCTTAAATTGTTTTACAGCAACAATCCCCGATTTTAAAAAAACGAATATAACGCACAAGTAAATTCAAGAGTCGTGTAAGGACACACTAGGACTAAGTTGCTCTGGCTTTTTGTTGAGAGCATCTGCCACACATATTTGTTGAGATGAAGTTTATCAGGGCTGCAGAAGTTGGACAGACACATCTGAACCCGCGCATGCGCAGTAACGCCACCATCCAGCTCTAAATAAGAGTTACGAAGAAACGAGGTAAGTCGCACGTTTATCAATAAATACGACGTTAATGTCGTCATCCACGCAGTAAACAACGATACGAACACAGAGTGCGTTTCTTGTTTAATACTTTTCAACCACCGCGGATATTTTCAACGAGGTTTAAAAACCGTAAAGATAAATAGAAGTGGCAAGTTTGTGCAGAAGAAATTAAAAGCATGCAATTTATTAGTTCCTCAGGTCTGCGTGCACCCGAGTAGTTATATTTCTATACGGATGAATGGCAACTCACTCCAAGTGCCTCGGGAAATGTTTTTCTTCTGGAGAAGCGCGTGAAATTGTTGGTTTGGTTTATTGTAGGATGCGCTGCTAATGTTAGAGCTAGCATCAGTCGGGCTAACGACATTCCGTGACAAGGGGAAAGTAAGGAGTTTGTTGACGAAGGAGAAAACATTGCGTTTTAATAAAACAAGTTGTACACTTGCCCTTCCCGTGTTGGTTAAAGGTCCAAGCGACGTGAATCAGATCAGATAACTGTTATAATTCACATACTTTAAACGTGTCGGCGGCCCTTAGCTATGCTCCGCCATTTTGTGTGTCAGTCGAATGCTAATAATGGGCGCTCGCACTTTATTTATGCTAAGAATAAATTCCGTCCTCACTTAAAATATCAAAATAAATGTTTTTTACCAAACCAGGCGAGCCTTTAGAGGATGTTTCCGATGCGACGTCACAGCACGGTCTGGGATCTTGATGAAATTTAGATTTATGATAAACGGCAGGTCAAGAACGTTATTACTCTATTGCACGTTTCATGCGAACGATAACGTCCTTAAATAACGACTAAATTATTTAAAACAAATCCATCATAGATGTGTTCGTTTTAACTTGTCATCGCAAGCATCCGCGAGGTTTTAAAGCGCAGATTTAAGGAGATTCTTTTAAAACAAGGAAAAGCTGAACTTGTTCGTCTAACTTTACTTTTAATCGCTTTTCTCCATTAGTAACCACCAAAGTAGTTTAAATGTGTCAGTGAGAGTCTGCATACATAGATAGCCCATAAAAATTGACATCATAACTGCATAGAAATACATATTTTGGTGCTCGTTGGAGTGCTTGGGTCTGTCCGTCCTGCGACCAGCAGTCGCCCTCTAGCGGCACTGAGCGGAACTACGAGCGCCGCGCTGCTCTTTCGTGAGTTGCGGACGTTTTAGCCGCAGTCCAAACACTGTTTTCGAGGCGAAGTCGTCATATTTGAATGATGGAAAGCACAGTTCTGTGTTGTTTACTATAAAAGTGTGTGCTGGCCTATCTAATTAAAAACGTCTTCGCGAATTTGGAAGTGATTATTACTAGGCCTGTGAAGATCACTGACCATAGACGGTACAATGACTAGTATTTTAAAACCCCAAAATCAAAGGAAATAAAGCATTTGTATTTTAGTCTCACATTATATTGCATTCAAAGTTTTCTATGCCAACCGCAGTAGATTTTTTTTTTGGTTTTGAAATGCACTGATGGGCCTCAACAAAGTCCTCAAGACTTAAAATAATTTAAAACAAGCATTAAAGTAAACTGAAACAGCTAAAATGTTTTTAGCATATTTCTACGATATTTTTTTTTTTTTTTTTTTTTTGGAAGACTCCCAGAGTCTTGGAAAACCTGAATATATGAGAAAGAAAATTATTTAATTTAGCATTAAATAATGCCAGTGGCATTTTTATAATGCTGGTTGTTGTACATTTCAGCAGTTATGCCAAGCTCTAAAATATAATGTAAAACATTTGTAGTTTGATAACATTTAAGAAGCTTACTTCAGTCACCTGTCCATGTCGTAACAGTATATTTTCTCTTTTGACCTTCATAGGTAAAGATGGCAGAGACATCTACGGGTGATGGTCCTGTCGTAGGAGCCGATTTTGACATGATGACCGCTCTTGATTGGAAGGACGGCATAGCCACCTTGCCAGGAAGTGACATTCGGGTACAAATACTTAATGTATATGATGCAAAAATAGAGGAGTGAGGGACATATTCGACTATTAGGAATGTGCTGATGCAAAGAAAAAAAAACAATATCTGGTCTGTTTTTAGTTTCGGATGACTGAATTTGGTACCCTGGAGATCGTCACAGAGGTGGAGCCCAAAGTTAAAGAGGCGGAGCTTACAGGCCCACAGCCTCAAACTATAGGCACCAACAACACTCATTCTCCTGAGCAAAACAAAACGTCAATTCAGACTGCAAAGCCCCAGTCAAATACAGAGCATCAGTCAAATACAGTGGGTGAGTACCTGTAACTCGCACGTATTCCTACCAAATAATCTTTTGGGACTCAGTATCTCTTTGCTTTCTTTCAGTTTCCACTGAGCCCCACAGACAGGCAGGGGGCAACAATGCTGTGGAATGCCCCAGTGTGAGTACAGTGCCCAATGCCATTGTTCCCATGACTGAGGCGACTGCAAACTGCAGGTCATGTGGTCACTCTGGTTCACGCGAATCTTTTCTACAAGGCAAATACTGCAGCGCTCCTTGTGTACAGCCCTCCAGTGGCAGGTACATGTTTTTTGCCATTCACTGAGCTCTGCTGGTTGCACTGTTTATGGTGGGTTAAGTCTTTGTGTGTGCGTGTGCAGGTCAACCCCAGCTGAGGCTGTCGAAGGGGAACGTTTAGGTAAACGTGTGAGAAAGAAGAAGAAGATGTTTATGGAATCTGGAGATGAAGAGGAGGACAACATCGAGGAGGAAGAGGTAACGCACACACACACATCCATCTCAAACAAAGCAGAGCAAATTCAGTATTAATGAGATGTGCTGAAGTGGAATTGACTGTTGCTCAATAGCAATTTTTGTTTCTCAGGAGAAGGTTAAATCCTCAAAGGGGAGACGAGCAGCTAAAGTTGCTAGACTAGGTAGGTAATATCCATTAATCTCTCACATACATGCAGAAACACAAACTCAAATTAAAAACATGAATTATTTAATAATGCTATTAAATGTAATCTTTATGTAATTTCACAATAAATACATTATGATGTTGTGATGGCATTTAAACAACTGACTATTTAAGTGTTTAGTCTTTTATTTAGCTTGGACAAAACAATAGAGAATTGTAATATTGGCCATTTATCTGTTATCAGCCATAACATGAATATAACTTTCGGTTGGCCAAACACGTTTTCTTTTTTTTTCTATTGGTGCATCTCAACTTGTATGGATAGATTTTGTCTTGTATATTTTCACTCAGTTTCAAAGCGTCCTTTATCCGGTGTATTATCAATTGTAATGATGATTTTTTTTTTGTCCATGTATAATCAGTTTAATGCTTTTCTAATCATATAACTTGCCACTTTTTAATGCTGTGTTCATAGTGACTGCACCTCTGGTTAAGAAGAAAACCTGGAGTTGGTCAGCGTATCTAGAGGAGGAGAGAGCCATTACTGCTCCCTTGAAACTTTTTAAGGAGGTGAGAGCCGCAGCACACTGTAGATAGCCTGTGTGTCTGTTCACAGTTATATACAGTAGGTAACATGGAATGATTAGGATCCTGATTAGGATGGTTAGTTTGATGTCAATCCATTTTTGTCATTAGAAACAAAAAAGTATTACCGTACTTGGAACTGGACGGAATTTTTTTTTTTAAATGATGAATTCTGTGAAATTCTAGAATTATGTGTTTGTGTGTGTTTGCAATCCAGCACCAGTCGTTTCCTCAAAGCAGGAATGGATTTAAAGTTGGCATGAAGTTAGAGGGATTGGACCCCAGTCACCCTGCTCTCTTCTGCGTTTTGACTGTTGCAGAGGTAACCAGAGTCGAAAGTTCCTATGTTCCATTTTTAAAGAAACAAAACAAATTAAGTTTTTAGCTGTGCTTATTGTAAAATGTGTATTTGGACATGTACACCACCTGTTTCAGGTGCAAGGCTACAGGATTCGGCTTCACTTTGATGGTTACCCTGAGTGCTATGACTTCTGGGTAAATGCTGACTCATGGGATGTGAAGCCACCAGGCTGGTGTGAAAAAACGGGCCTCAAGCTATTGCTGCCAAAAGGTGCTTAATATAGTAACACATATGTACCGCAAAAATAATCTGTTGGCAGGGATACAACGTGCAAAGCAGCTCTTGTGCAGAGCTCTATTTTTGTTCTCTGTAACATATTAGATGTGTTTTGTAGATGTTTCTCTCATGGTGTGATTACAAAATGGTCTACTAGTTTTTATTCCGAGGTTAAACATAGATGTAATAGTATAGTAATTACATGATCATTGATTCTAAAGAAGTACCACAAAATATAATTAAATAAATTAATTGAAATATAAAAATAGAATTTTCTAAACATAAAATATATAATGAAATTATAATTTATTTTATTTGTTTGAAAAATGGTTACGTTGGCATATTTTTCATGTTTTATAACATGGGATGGACAAAACTGCAGGGCTTTTAGACACTCTTAGGGGCTATTCACACAGAGCATGTACTTTCTTTGAAAAATGCGAGATGCAGGAAGGGGAACGGAGTAAAAAAAACGCAGGGTCATGAGATGTGCTGTATTTATGGAAGTCAAATGTGTTTGTTTACAAGGAAAAACAATGGAAAAGTAGCACTGTGGAATGGAAAAATCTTGCATGGGCCATTGCACATTCTTCTAGAATATTCAGTTTATTTTAAAAATACTGTTAAATTTGTTGCATATGCAGTTTTTTGTAATATTTGTGTGTTTGCTTACAGGCTGCAGAGATGGAGAGTTTAACTGGAACACATATGTAAAGAACTGTAGGGGTCAACTGGCCCCCAAACATCTCTTCAAGAGTCTTAATACAGTATGTCATTTTATATGCACACAATGTTCAGTGTTCGTTTCTGTTCTGAAGATCATGCTGTGTTCTCTGCCATATTTAGTCGGTCACACCGTCAGGATTCCGCGCCGGGATGAAGCTGGAAGCCATTGACAGGAAGAACCCATCACTCATCTGTGTCGCAACCATTGCTGCTGCTGTCGACAACCGACTCCTCATTCACTTTGACAACTGGGATGATTCGTATGACTATTGGTAAAGATAGTGACTGAGCAGAATTCTCTGCATTGCCCATGATTGTGTGTAAGGTAGTAAATCAATTGTGTTTGTTCTTAGGTGTGATGCCAGCAGTCCATACATTCATCCAGTAGGGTACTGTGAGGAGGCAGAGTTAACACTCACTACACCTGCAGGTGAAACTCTTTTCATGCAGTCAGTGCATCGTTTACATTTCTTTCACAAATTATTATGGAATTCTATTTTAGATTGTGTGAGAAACATAGTAATACTATAAACACAAAATGTTATTTCCAAAATTAAGTTATTCGCTTTTTTTAACGTATAAATATTTATCTAAAGAAAAATATTTACAATTTACAGTGTACCTTACATTTTCTATTCAGTTAAAATTGATTAGTATAGTAGATTAGACTAATGAGCATGATGACTAGTGGTTTTATATTTACTTAATTATCTGTTTATTTTGTGTCTTAGATTATAAGCCTCCCAAGGTTTTCACTTGGGAGAAGTACCTTGAGGAAACTGGAGCTCAGGCTGCACCAGCAAGAGCCTTTAAACAGGTGAGGCTTGATTCACCCCACTGAACCATGAGAGGTGGAGTTCAATCATATAGAATTTTTACAGTGTTAGTTTAAATAAGATATTGTGATGCAAAAGTGCAGAGTCAGCATGCATAACATGGAAATAAAATTTACAAAAAAATTGTGCTGTCAAACGATTAATCGCATCCAAAACAAAAGTTTTTGTTTCCATAATATATGTGTGTATGTTGTGTATGCTTATTATGTATATGTAAACACACACAAACACATGCATATATTTAAGAAAAAAATGTGTTTGTATATTAAATATATTTATATACAATATAAATTAAATGAATATAAATAACATGTAAATATTTTCAAAGTATACACTGTATGTGTGTGTATTTATATATGCATAAAAAATGTACACCGTACACACACATTGATTATGTAAACAAAAACTCTTATTTTGGATGCGATTAATCACGATAACCACAGCACTACAAAGAAATACAACCTTTTATCTGGTTCAAATTTGTGGACATTTTGACAAAAACCCGTAATGTATAAATTATAAATGTGCTATTTTTAGACAAATCTTGTTTATATATTTAACTTTATATTCTGTGTAATTTATTCTGTGTAATTATTAGTTTCATATTGTTGAAAACATTGGGTAAAAAAAAATGATCATAAAATTATAAATTGCATTAGCAGAGCAAAAGGTTGTGGGTTCGATTCCCAGGGAACACATGTTAGGGAAAAAATGTCCCTTTGGATAAAAGCCTGATAAATGCATAAATTTTATTTATTGATTTATAATATAAATTATATGTGTGCAGGTTTTTTAATTATTTATGTTTTTATTTGAATTGTAAATGACCTTTGATCTTTGGCCATCCAGAGACCACCACATGGCTTCCAAGTCGGGATGAAGCTGGAGGCAGTGGACAAGCGTAATGCCATGCTCATCCGTGTAGCCACCATCTCTGATGTCGAAGACCACAGAATCAAGGTTTACACACAAATATATCTGTATCTCATTAATAAAGTCAACTAAAATCCAACATGAAAACAATTATTACTTAATTAGTCATTTATTAATAGTTATTCACTTAAATTGTATTTAATCTGCCAATACAAATAGTATATCATTGCTAACTCTCTGTGTGTTTATATATATATAGATCCATTTCGATGGCTGGAGTGAGGAGTATGATTATTGGCTAGATGCTGATAGCCCAGATCTGCACCCAGTAGGCTGGTGTCAGAAGACAGGTCATCCTCTACAATACCCCAACGGTAACATACTGTTCAACACATGTACATACAGTGTTTCCACACATGGCCCCACCAGACTCATAATCAAACTCGTAATTATAACTATATCAGGTCCCAGAGTGTCTCCAGTGCCTCCAGGACAAGGGTGCCCAACCACAGGATGCAACGGAGTCGGACACATTAGAGGACCTCGGTATGGGACACATTACACGTAAGTTATACACATACTGTTGCAAATACATCCCATAATGTTCATTCTAAGGCAAATGTGTCTCCCATTTTAGGGCGGTGAGCTGTCCATACTCAGATGTGAATCTGAATAAGGACGGGCTGGTGCCGGACAGACTGAACGGAGAGAGACCGGTCACACTCAGTGGACCGCCGCGCCACCGCCGTGCTGAAACGCTCACTCAGACGCACCCTCCCACACCCAGCGCCGGCACCCCTGAACCCCCTGACACCACCACAGATGCCTGTCCACCAGCTCACTCAGTGCATGAGCACATTGTGTGAGTGTCATGAGTCACTTAACCGTTTTACTTCTCTCTCCCTCTCACACACACATACACACACACACTCACACTCCTCACCTCTTTCTCATTCCTCCTGTACTTCAGGTCTGGCAGCGCTCCCAAATGTGTCAAGCCACCTCAAGTGAAGCAGGAAGGTGACGGGAAAGGTACACATTGATCAGATTTTGTGATATTCTGGCTTGATTTGCATTTATGGATAATCCATAAACTCTGAGAATGTTGCCCATGAAGTCATGCTCATCTTTTTTGCCTGTCTCTGTTAAGTTATTCGAAACTAGTTTCTTATAAACAGTCATTTGAATACACCTCTTCTATAAGCATTTCTCTTAAGTAGTTTGATATTTATGGTGGATATAAAGTCAAACTTATGTATCATAATGAAGCCAAAAGCTTAATTAAAAGAACAATATTCTTCAAAAGACATTTATTAAGTAGTATCACAGTCTATTATTATTTCTTAGAGCAAAATTGCTTTTCTCCCTGTTGTCATGTGGTGCAACTAAGATAACCAAGAAAAACATGAAATAGGAAATGATATCATAGATATGTTGGCCCTCATGGCTCTCAAGGTCAGATAATTCGACCTTTTTGTAACAAGACAGATAATATGTAAAATATTGTGCTGCGAGTCCACAAAAACATAAGAAATTCTGTAAATATTTCATTTTAACTCATAGTATTTTAAAATGATATGTATAGTATAACTTTTTGCAAAGATGAAGATGAGTACACTCATTTCAAATAAGAGTCTTGATGTTTTAACACCATATGAAATGAAGAATATAAAAGTACATTTCTAAGAACTTGCTAAATGTATTTTTAACTAGTAGCATGTTCTTTGTTGTGGACACATTTGCAGACCATGTCATGATTAAAGTCTGTCTGTGTAGATTCTCTTCAGCAGTTCCTGCATGAGTCTGTGTTTTGTGGATGGGAGCCACCGAGGTTTCATCTGTGTTGGGAAAAGCATGGAAAACTCTTGCCTGAAGCTTTAGGCCTCACGGCTAAGAGTGTGTCCAAGTGGAACACAGAAGAGGTGACATTTCATACTTCACCTAAGCTTCTAAAGAGTTCTTCTAAACGTATAGGTTTATATTGGGTCTCTTTTGTTGATGTTTTTCTTTCAGGTGGCAAGTTTTGTAAGAGGCCTGCCTGGATGCAGAGAGCATGCTGCCACCTTTAGGAAAGAGGTAAAGGGAAAAAAATGGTAGTGTGTGCAGGACTCATTTAGCACTAATCTGTGAGTGTTCTTAGACAAAGTAATTATGTATTTAATATCATTGTTTTACTTTTCCCTGCAGCAAATCGATGGCGAGGCCTTCCTGCTCCTTACTCAGTCAGACATTGTTAAGATTCTGAGCATCAAGTTGGGACCCGCTCTTAAAATTTACAATTCAATCCTCATGCTGAAGAGTGCAGATGAGGAGTAAACTGCTGCTCCATCAAACAACATGTCTCGCCCCCACCGATGTGTCCAGCAAACACAAATGTTCAATCATTGGTCTCCTAGATGGATATTGACAGAATACGCCAATTCAACAAATTTTGTGATCAGAAATATCACAGCTCCTAAAGGCCGATATAGATTTGATGTCTCCCTTTCCGACTCTGCACTCGCTCTTAATTAGGTCTGATATTCTCTTTTGAAACCGATTCATATTAGACTCTGGGAGGGGGGAGTACACTACACTGAGGCACCTTAAATTGTTGAAAGCTTAAACTTAATTCTTTCATTGTTGATATTTATGTTTTTATGGTTGCTAAAATGACGGCTAATTACGATTGAAAGGCACAACGGTGGAGCTATTACTTGAAATGTTTTTTTTTCTTGTTATAAAAATGCGAAAAGACATTTGTTTGTAATTGAACACGCATACTAAATAATCCAAATGAGCCTGTTTGAGACCACTAGAGGGCAGTAGGATTGTGTGTGTGTGTGTGTGTGTGAGAGACTTTTGCAAGCCTGTATGAGTGAGGGAAAAAAATGTATAAATGTGTGCTTGCATCTAATGTCAGGGAATTCTTGCTCTGGGCAAATCTGGAATTGAATGTCTCTGTTTGTACTTACTTCAGATGAAATGTTTGATCTTGTAAAATGCATTTGTAAATTGAAGAAATTGTATAGTGAATTGGACGGTGTGGACCGACTGATTGGACTGACTCTAAATAGAGTTATGAATAGAAATGAGTGGGTGTGTGTGTACTTCAAGCCTTTGAGACCCTGACATTTTGCCTTGTGCATGCATTCCTGAATACTAAGAAAGTTTGTTCTGTCATTCACCGAACAAAAGCTTTTTGTACATCTCAGACCTGCTGTATAATACAGCTGTAATTCTCAGCTCTGCCTCAACTGATTTTACATGTTGTTCATGTACTGGCTTGGATTTGCAGTGCTTCTCAAAGTTGTCAATATATGCACATGCATATGCAGGTTGTAATAGGTTCAAAATAATAGATCCAGTTAGGGTTGGAAACTGGAGAAAATTTTGAAAATGGGGGTACAAAAATTAGACCCTGAATAAATATAGATAATAGTCTGCAGATGCATTTTGCTATAAGTAATAAAGGCATTTGGATGGTGATGGAAAATTAAGATCTGGGGAATCCTCATCACAGTGGTTAGGGTCAAGGATGGGTTAATATCAGATTTTGATTGTTTTCTTTGGTTTATGTGTGTGTCTGTAGATTAAATGTCTCTCTAATCAGACTTTATGTGGGACTGTGTGAGTTTTTTTTTTTTTTGGGTTCAGTCTCAAATGGATGAATGGATAAATTGAGTGAAAGAATAAATAAAAATTTCCAACACGGCTGTTTTGTTTTCTGTCATACAGAATACATAATTCAGTTTTATCCCACATGCTTTTCTTATACCAAATTGAAATGTTGAAAGGTAACACTTATAAAAACTGGATCAACTGGTATGGATTTTCCCTCGTGTCTGTTTTATACATCAAGCATAATGTGTTTGAGAGCAAAAAAAACACAGAAGTAACTCCACACACTGGGCATATAGCCTACACTACGGAATCTCAAATACTGAACAGTCATAAATGCCCAGTCTGAAGTAATATGCATATGTATTCTAATAATTTAATATAATACATAATAACAATCTGAGTCAGTCAGGAAAAGGCTTGAAATGGGCCTGGGTCCTCTGAGACTCTAAGAATAGGTTATTCTGCCCACCGTGGGACCCAGCGGGCTTGCCCATGTTCCCATGACCCTCTAAGCACACTCGCTCTCCCTCTCTCACTCCCACGTCACTGGCCGGTTAAAGTGAACGCGCCTCGCCTCGCGCTCGTGATACACGCGTTCGTTATGGACGGAGACTGATGGATTAGCGCGTCCCCGTCATCATGGGAATTAGAGTAGAGTCAACTGAAGGAGAGAACAGAAGCAACTGAGGTGAGTTTAACTTTAGGTGGTGATGTGTGGACTTTCTACAGCATGGTCTCTACGGGTATGAACCATAGGTATGAACACAAGTGTACTGAAAAACAGACCTTACTGCGCTTGCGTAATATGTTTGGAAGACACCACAAAGTTTGCAACTGTAAATGTGCTTTTTTTTGTCAATGCTAAAACATTTTGCCAATCCCATTGTAATGGGGCAGCTATAATTAAGCCATTTTCATGTTGATTGCAGCTATCATAATATTCTGTTTGTTTGAGAATCCATTTAGCCCAGTCTAGAAATATTGACTTAACCAATGATATGAGCTTAGGGACAAACCTATACATTTTTTTTCAAGTAATGTTAACCACTGACTAAATCTAAAACCGCTATTTAGGAATTTTAGAGGTAACCTATGGTGACCTCAGTTGACCTTATATGTGACCCTGGACCTCAAAACCGGTCATAAGAAACATGGGCATATTTGTACCATAATGATAAAAATAAAAAATGAATGCCGAAAATCATTAGGATTTTAAGTAAAGATCGTGTTCAATGAAGAAATTTATAACAATTCAGAACTTAATTTTTGATTAGTAATATGCATTGCTAAGAACTTCATTTGGACAATTTTATTTGGACAATTTTAAAGGCGATTGTCTCTCTCTCTCTCTCTCTCTCTCTCTCTCTCTCTCTCTATATATATATATATATATATATATTGATCCTAGATATTCAAATAGTTGTATCTAAGCCAAATACTGTCCTATCCTAACAAACCATACATTAATGGACATTTTTTTTATTCAGCCTTCAGATGATGTATAGAGAAATGATGATGTGAAGATGATGTGCTCCAGGGTCACATATGAATAAAGAGTTTAGTGGAAAAGAAAAACATCTAAATAGTGCTCACCATTACACAAAAATATGTTTATAAATACAATTCTAAAATTTTTGCAGTGCCAATGCAGTGTCATTTATAGATCAGTGCTTAAGCTTTAAAATTTGAGTTGGATTTGTTTGTATGTTCTGCCTAGAAGCACTGGTAGTTAACAATAATGATAATTACGGTGGCTGAGAGATCGCAACGTGCTGCAAATGAAAAAAAACACACATGTAAATAGAAAAAACACCTACAAATTAAGAAAACATATTCATCAATTTGGCAACAAGTGCTGCAAATGCTCACAACTCAAACAAAAACAGAAACAAACTGCAAATATAAATATGTAACAGTTAATTATGTGCTATTTGCGTGTTTCTTTATATTTGATTGGGTTGAGAGTATTTGCAGCACATTTCTTTATTTGTTTGTGTTGTGAGGATTTGCGGTGTGTTTTGTATTTGTTTGTGTTGAGAGTATTTGCATTACTTGTGCTGTCAAAATAATGAAGCTTTTTTTCTTAATTTGCTGGTGCTTTTTCTATTTGCATGTGTTTTCTGAAGTTGCAGCTCGTTGAGCTCTCTCAGACAATAATAATAAATTGTAAGAAATTGGTTACAGCGATTCTAGATCCTGATATCTATTTTTTTTTTCAAATAAAATAAAATTATAGTTGCAACAAGTATGGAGAGGAATTGCGTTATGTGAGCATAACCCACTCACTCTTTATACTTTTTAACCAACTACAATTTATATTTAAATCTTCCTCTAAAATAAGATTTTGTTGAGTATTTGAAGTTTATAAGCCCATTTTTTGCTTTTTTAGGAGAATGTCTGAGATAAATGCTCCCACAGAAAAAGTCTCTATAGCCGCCCCAGAGTTGGAGACTCCGCCCTTAAGGCCAGATACAGGGCCTGTGATTGGTGGACTGCGTTTGCGATCTACACCAGGGGCGTGTTTGTTGTTTGCGGGTGTTTTGCTGATAGTAGGAATCGGCGTTGCTGTGGGGGGGTATTGGAATAATCAACCCCAACGACAAAAGACACGTCATGTTTCAACTGGACGCACCTTTTCAGAGAAACTGAAGCTGATTGGTCCTGTTATTATGGGGGTGGGGCTTTTTATCTTTATTTGTGCCAACACCATTCTCTATGAAAATCGTGACCGAGAGCAACGTCACAAGCGAGGCCAACATAAAGACAACCCGGAGATCCTACCCCTGGTACAAACTCCTGGAAACAATCATTTAAAACCGTTCTCACAAACAGAAACGAACACAAACATGCATACACTGGACTTGTCTGAACTCAATATCCATTGCTTAGAGGAAGGGGCTGGAAATCCCACCCTAAAGTGTTCTTCACCATCCTCTGGCTCATGTAGCTCCATTCAAGTGGACTTGGAAACCGGATCACCCCTCGGAGATCGCAGAAACATGGAAAGATTGGCCTTGCCTGTCATTAAAGTCAATGACTGTCTGATTGGCTCTTCAGACCCAGTGCCTCCACCTCTCCCTGATCGGACATACCGGAAGAAGATGGGAGTGGAAAATATAGCAAATGTGGAGCTAACACAAGTGAATCTTGCCGATTCATCTCTAATGATATTGAACAAAGAAGAGCCAAAGGATCGGTAATCCACACTAAGGTCCACATAGTGAATATATTATAATAGATGTTAGGGTTGAGTATAGAAGAGATATCTCTATACTGATTCGACTCATTTAAACTGATTTGATTCATTTGGGTGTATTTCCCTTATAATGTCCAGTTTTCTTACAGTTCTTTCTTTGCTAATGCTGTGATTATATAGTGTTTCAGATGGATTCAAGCTAATCTTTTTAAACCCACTCTTTTGCATTAATCAGCTTCACTGGTCACACCTATGTTTTTGATTCACCAAAAAGAACTGAGTCATAAGAGTCATTTGTTTGTGAATGTCTGTCTACACGTGTCTGTTTATACAAGGAGTCATTTTAGGTTGTCATATTGCTGTAGTCTTTTTTATTACATCACAGTATACAGAACTCTCAGTTAGCTTAACCATTTAGGTTAACCCTTAGCTTAGGGTTTTCTGCGAGAAATACAAACCCGATTCCAAAAAAGTTGGGACACTGTACAAATTGTGAGTAAAAAAGGAATGGAATAATTTACAAATCTCATAAACTTATATTTTATTCATAATAGAATATAGATAACATATCAAATGTTGAAAGTGAGACATTTTGAGCCAAATATTGGCTCATTTTGGATTTCAAGAGAGCTACACATTCCAAAAAAGTTGGGACAGGTAGCAATAAGAGGCGGAAAAGTTAAATGTACATATAAGGAATAGCTGGAGGACCTATTTATCCATTTGCAACTTATTAGGTCAATTGGCAACATGATTGGATATAAAAAGAGCCTCTCAGAGTGGCAGTGTCTCTCAGAAGTCAAGATGGGCAGAGGATCACCTATTCCCCCAATGCTGTGGTGAAAAATAGTGGAGCAATAACAGAAAGGCGTTTCTCAGAGAAAAATTGCAAAGAGTTTGAAGTTATCATCATCTACAGTGCATAATATCATCCAAAGATTCAGAGAATCTGGAACAATCTCTGTGGGTAAGTGTCAAGGCCGGAAAACCATACTGGATGCCCGTGATCTTCGGGCTCTTAGACAGCACTGCATCACATACAGGAATGCTACTGTAATGGAAATCACAACATGGGCTCATGAATACTTCCAGAAAACGTGAACACAATCCACCGTGCCATTCGCCGTTGCTGGCTAAAACTCTATAGGGCAGAAAAGAAACCATATCTAAACATGATCCAGAAGCGCAGGCATTTTCTCTGGGCCAAGGCTCATTTAAAATGGACTGTGGCAAAGTGGAAAACTGTTCTGTGGTCAGATGAATCAAAATTTGAAGTTCTTTTTGGAAAACTGGGACACCATGTCATCCGGACTAAACAGGGACAACCCAAGTCGTTATCAGCGCTCAGTTCAGAAGCCTGCATCTCTGATGGTACGGGGTTCCATGAGTGCGTGTGGCACGGGCAGCTTACACATCTGGAAGGCACCATCAATGCTGAAAGGTATATCCAAGTTCTGGAACAAAATATGCTCCCATCCAGACATCGTCTCTTTCAGAGAAGACCTTGCATTTTCCAACATAACAATGCCAGACCACATACTGCATCAATTACAACATCATGGCTGCTTAGAAGAAGGAGCCGGGTACTGAAATGGCCAGCATGCAGTCCAGATCTTTCACCCATAGAAAACATTTGGCGCATCATAAAGAGGAAGATGCGACAAAGAAAACCTAAGACAGTTGAGCAACTAGAAGCCTGTATTAGACAAGAATGGGACGACATTCCTATTCTTCAACTTGAGCAGCTTGTCTCCTCAGTCCCCAGAAGTTTGCAGACTGTTATAAAAAGAAGAGGGGATGCCACACAGTGGTAAACATGGCCTTGTCCCAACTTTTTTTTGATGTGTTGATGCCATGAAATTTAAAATCAACTTATTTTCCCCTTAAAATTATCCATTTTCTCAGTCTAAACATTTGATATGTCATCTATCTTGTATTCTGAATAAAATATTGAGATTTGAAACTTTCACATCATTGCATTCTGTTTTTATTTACAATTTGGAATCAGGTTTGCAATTGATATTCATGAAAGTGGATAAATAAATAGTTTATTCATTCAAGATTTTGAATGAATCTTACTTTGTATTGTCACTTAATTCTGTTGTCTTTTTTATAGTTGCGTTGTTTTGTTTGAATAACGGCTTGTTACCTGACTTGTGAGAGTTACGTAAGGCTTTGTAGATTTTTGTTCATGTGAATTTAAAGTAATCAATTATATATGATCCTATTTTTTCATGTGGTGCCACCCACACAAGCCCGAAGGAATAGAGACTATGCTATGTGTCACTGTGTTTGTAGTGCTGGTCTTTATAGTTCACAGAAATGTCAGAGCAAAAATGAAAGGCAGCCACCTGTGAGACACACGTAAATAGACACATGTGCATGCATTCAGCTTCTCCTTTTCTCCTGTCTCAACTGTTCTGCGTCCAACATGTTAGAGACTGAAAGACAAGTTTCAAGCAGTCGCAGCACAAGTGGTGTTAGTCACATGCAGTCGTACAGTAGTTTTGATTAGTTGGGTTTGATCCTGAACAATGCTATTGCTGCAAAACCAGTGCAGCTGTCCGATACCCAGCAAAAGAGTTTAATAATGTGGATTATTTGCTTGTATTATTTAATATTTAATTGATAAATTATTTGCTTATTTATCCTTTTTTTCCTTTTAAAATGATGTTTAAAATAAGAATTATTTGAAGAGATTTGAAGTTCATTCTCAAAAAAAAAGAAAAAAAAAGGAAACACACCTCAAATTTGGCAGTGCATATGACAGCTTTTATTCCTTTTGAATATAACTGAATTGGTGTAAGCAGTTAAAATAAACCAAATGTAAGCCTGAGATTAGATTTTTTTTTAGTCTGAAGGTCTACACAAATTAAGTGATGCTCTTGATATACTGTTGTGGACATGATTAAGGAAACGTCTACTATCAACTATGTAAAATTAGATTGATCAAACATAAGAGAAATGCAAAACAGAATTACAATCTACTGTATAAAACATGCAAAGCATTTGTTTTTCAATATATTCACATCCTTGAATGTTTCAGCAGTGATTATATGTAAGTGCATATAAATCATAAGTTTAAGCTGTTAGAATTCACACATATATTATCTCTTGAGAACGAAACAAGATTGTTTTTCCATCTTCTTCAATCTGCAAAAGAAGATTTTACAGTCAGAACAGGTTTACAGACCCTGGTTGAGACCCACTGATGTAGATTGTTTGTTAACGTATGTAACTTACTAAGCCCATTCCCACGAGTATCTCATCGTTGGCATGCAGGAACTCAGCTTTGGCAGTAGGTGAGTATGACGAGAGACGTCTGTCCCATTCAGTGGGTCCGAAATCTTGCTTGACATCCATAAAGACACGCTTAAGTTTCGAAATTCTGGCATAGTGCTTCAAAATCATCTCATGGGACACATCAAAATCCTAAAAAGAGCATATATTAGAAGAATTGATTCGACTAGACAAGCCTTTTTAAATCCTTAGCGCATGAACCAATAAACATTTCACACACCTCCAGCATCAGACTGCTGTGACGAATATAGATGCTCTCTCCTTCACTCCTCCTTGTCTACAAAAACACAAGACTATGGATTAATATGGATAAGAAGGAACATGACAAAAATGATAGAAACGGATGAGTATCTCACCTTCCTCATGAGCACCGACTCAGTTGCAGATTGCTAATATAAAGAAAGATGATTTTAGAGAATTGAAACATACGGACTTTGACATCTTGCTCTTGAGTGTGTGTGAAGTTTGTAGTACAGTATGTGTGTTTGTAACCTCAGACTCCAGTGTGATGTTCCATACGTCTTCAGTCCTCTCCTGATAGGTTTTCGTAATGGACACAGGACGTGCGGTCGGAGTGGAAGTGAGTGGTTGGTCAGCTGGGATCTGTGGACGGGGTTTGGGCGGAGCCACTGGGGAAATAACAGGTGTGGGTCGAGGAGTGGGAGCTAGAGACAGAGGAAGAAATGTTCAGGAAGACACAGTAACAGATGAACTGACATTAGAGAATATTCATTTCTGATGTCTTTTGTGATTCATACTGTAATCTTTAGGGGAGATGCCCATAAGTGTGAACCAGTCGTCCTCCGCTTCTGTCTGCAGGTGTACTGGTTTTTTCTCTGGTACAGATGGTGTTTTTGTTCTTTCCTCTATTTTTATCTGCTTCCTCCTTTCTTCTTCCCATCTCCTCTTCTCTTCCTCAGCCCTCCTGTCCACTTTAAGGACATCTGCAACAACTTTAAAGAAAGTAGAATGAGAATTTGTTGACAAAGACCGCCAGTTGTGTGATCATGTAATCGATCCCACTTATATGTTGTTACTTTGTATATTCACAGAATAATAATAATAATAAAAAAGCACTAAATATTTGGGGTTTAATAAGTTTTTTAGAAAATAAATAATTAAATTATTCAGCAAGGACACATTAAACTGATAAAAAAATGGCAAAATAATTGTACATTATTTTTCCACAAGGACATTATGCAAATGTTTTCGATAATAATAAATGTTTTTTGAGCATCAAATTAGTATATTAGAATGATTTCTCAAGGATCATTGGACACCAAAGACTGGAGTAATGGTTGTAATGACATTTTAAAATTATATTAAAAGAGTTAAAAAAAAAGTTTCCACAATATTACTGTTTTAACTGTATGTTTGACCTAAGTGAGCATAAAAATATATATAAATATAATATATTAAAAATGTATAAAATGTGTATGCACCTGCTTCTTTTGGTGAAACATCAAAAAGAATGAACCAGTCGTCATCTTTTTCAATCTGAGGCTGTGCTTCTGTCTTCACAGTAACAGCTGCTTGAGCTCTTCTTAAATCCAGCTCCTGTTTTCGCTTCCCTTGTTCTCTTAGTCTCTCCTCCTCCTCCTCTCTCACTCTCATCTGCTGCTGTCTCACTCTTCTGTCTTCCTGTTCTTTCATCCTGCGCTCTTCGGTAGCCACTGCAACTGTAGATCAAATGTATAAAGGTTTCACTAATTATAATATGTCTTTCACCTGAAGCGAATGAGACATGCAGCTCTTGTAAACACCTGAAGGGATGCTCCTCATCTCAGGAGGTGCTGCATCCAAAATGTCAAACCAGTCATCATCAACTTCCCGAACCTCGACAGGAATCACAGCATCAGCTCTCTCTCTGCGTTCATCGATGATCACTCTCTTTTCTTCAGTGATCAGTCTCTTCTCTATCATCTGCTCCTCCACCACTCTCTGAACTCTCTGGTCTTTGATGGGTTCACGGGCCTCAAAATCTCTGCCTCTGACATCTGAAAGTTTGCATCATTAGAAGCTTGAGAAATTATTTGTATCCTAAATTTATTTTAAAAATTGCATTTATGAGAAGCATGTATTAATGATTCTTAGTAGTCTTGAGTAAAAACATTTTAATTATACAGTTTACAATAAAGTTGTATATGTCAATTTTAGCCCATTAGGTATCATGACTGTCTAAATAATCTTTGTTAAATATTATGGTATGCAATGCTATATGTCAAAATAAATTATTAAGTGGTTTTATTTGTATTTTTGTTGC
Organism: Carassius carassius; assembly: GCF_963082965.1. Taxonomy (NCBI): domain Eukaryota; kingdom Metazoa; phylum Chordata; class Actinopteri; order Cypriniformes; family Cyprinidae; genus Carassius; species Carassius carassius. Next base: position 20,368,645 of record NC_081769.1, on the reverse strand, counting down.
TGTATATTTGTGATAGTGTTCAGGCATGTGTGTTTCTGTACCTGATGGAAAACTCTTCTGCTCATGCGGCTCTTTGTCAAAAAGCTGTAACCAGTCATCATCAATGTCTCTGGGTGTGACTGGAAGCTGTGGTGCTTGTATGATGCTTGTCCTCTCCTTCTCTAGTACGATTATTTGTTCTTTTGCGCTCATGGTCATCACCTCAGTCACTTGCTCTTCTTTTCTTACTCTGCTCTGAATCACTTCCTCTCTGGTCTCCTCATACAGCTCCACAGCTGGAGCTCGCCGTAGTGGAGATAAGGGCACTGAAACAAACACAATGTATGATATACATTTTGATTATGCTTTTACATATGTGCATTTGTGCTTGTGTGTGAGTGTCTGCACCTGATTCTTTAGGAGAGACATCAAAAAGGAACCAGTCGTCCTCCACGTCTCTTTGAGGCTCTGCTGCTTTCTGCTCCAGAATAACTGGCTCTGGCCTTCTATAAACCTCTGTCATCTGCTCCGGTTGGTTTATCTGCTCCTCTTCTCTTCTCCTTCTCTCCACAGCTCTCTTTTCTTCGGCCTCCAAAGGAGGCACAGACACAACACGAACTTCTGGAGTGACGGAAATTACACATCATCAATGACAATCACCACAGCAACAATTTTGTGTTGCAAAAGTCATTCAAGCAAAAATTCATTAACTTTCTGCTTTATTTCTCACATATAATTTAACATACACTAACAGCATCTGCTCATCATTTTCATGTTACTTAAAGATTAATTTTCATACTTAACATTAACAACATGGTTTTTGGATCTCAAATGCCACAGTTACTCTTCATGTTTGTTTACAAAAAAGTGCAGTTTGGACATTCTGCTCGTCTTTGTTACATGGATAGAACAGAAAATCATATAGGTTTAAAAAATTAATATATTACAGTGGCACAGTATAAAACACCCGGTTCCAGAAATGTTGGGTGACTTAGCCCTCTAATAATGAATTACTGGCAAAATTTGAGTGTGATTTATGTTTGCAGCAAAAAAGTACTTCACCTGATGGGAAACTCTTCTGCTGATGCGGCTCTTTGTCAAAAAGCTGTAACCGGTCATCATCAATGTCTCTGGGTGTGACTGGAAGCTGTGGTGCTTGTATGATGCTTGTCCTCTCCTTCTCTAGTACGATTATTTGTTCTTTAGCGCTCATGGTCATCACCTCAGTCACTTGCTCCTCTGTTCTCACTCTGCTCTGAATCACTTCCTCTCTGGTCTCCTCATACAGCTCAAGAGCTGGAGCTCGCAGTAGTGGATACACCAACGGCTCTGCAACAAATCAAATCCATGATGCATGCTAAGATATGTGTATTTATGTTTGTGTGTGTGTTCTTGACTGTGGTTGTGTACCTGATTCTTTAGAAGAAATGTCAAAATTGATGAACCAGTCATCCTCCACGTCTCTTTGAGGTTGTGTTGTCTTCTGCTCCAGAATAACTGTCTGTGGTCTCCGATAATCCACTGTCGCCTGCTCCTGTTGTTTTATTTGCTCTGCTCTCACTCTTCCCTGGATCACCTCCTTTCTGGTCTCCTCATACAGCTCAACGGAGGGCACTGAAACAAACACAGTCCATCATGGCATATAATAATTTGTGTGTTTTACATGAGCATTTGGTTATGGTTGTGTGTGAGTGTGTGTACCTGATCTTTTAGGAGAACCATCCAAAACAACAAACCAGTCATCCTCTTTGTCTGTTTGAGGCTCTGCTGCTCTCTGCTCAAGAACAACTGGCTGTAGTCTCCTATAATCCACTGCTACCTGCTCCTCTTGTTCCTCCTGGACCTCCTCTGTTTTCACTCTGCTCTGAATCAACTCCTCTCTTGTCTGTGTTTTTGTCTCCTCGGGTGTCACCAGCTCTTGCTGTACTTTTCTTTCTACCACTCTCTTCTCTTCTTCCCCCTGATCTTCTTCAGGACTGTATCTGCTCACATCTGGTTACAGAAACCCATTTTAGTGAGAAGTAGGCTATTTTAAAATCCTATTAATGCATGTTTCTAGTGTTATAAAGAGCGGTCAGGAAGAACACATTTGCTTAGCTACTCGCAGGGAAACAGATTCAACTTATATAGAAGGAATAATGTAGACACACAGTCACCAAACAGACATGAAATATTGATTTAAACTTTATCTTTAAAATTAATTATTCATTTTGTAAAATATAAATTAGCTTTTTTTGATTAAAATAATCATTTTCTTAGCTTTCACTTAGAAAAACTAACGTTTTAGTGGTTCTGAAAAATATTTCAACGATTCCTCTGTCATTATCGTTACAGTTGTGCAGTTCACTATTCTCATTGTAGGCTATTATTATAATGATTATTAAAACTTTTGAAGATTTTTCATAAATACCTGGAAGGGGGTGCGATATTTCCATAGTTTTTGGAAGCACATCAAAGACAATGTACCAATCGTCATATTTCTTCATTGGTTGGGGAATATACACTATCTGTTGCAGCTCTTCTTGAATTCCTCCTGAAAAAAAATGTGATGTATGACATTCTTAGTTTTCAGAGGCATTTCAATTAACTTTGAAATTGAAAGCATTTCAAGCATTTGATGAAAAGCAATGAACACAATTTCTGGTGACAGATGCACAGCTGATCACATGACATACCTCTGGGGGTTATGTCAGCAGTGAGCATCAGTGGCCTGCGATCTAGTAAAATGTACCAATCATCTGGCTCTGCTCGTTGAAGCTCCTCCTTCTCAACTTGCTGCAACCTTTGTTCCAAACGTTCCACTTCCTGTAATCCAAACCTCAGCTCTTCCACCTCAACTAGCTTTTGCTTGATAGCGTCCACCTCCTCTAGTGTCTGTTCCATGATTTCCAGTCTCTCAAAAATGTCCTCAGCTCCCAGTGTCTTATTTTCAGTGACTATTACACGTCTTTCCACCATCTCCATCATCTCTATATTTCTGTCTACATCTTGTGATTCCACCAAAGAGTTGACCTCCTGTGTCCACTGTTTAGTGATCACTACCCTTTGTGTTCTTCCTCCATTGACTTCTAGTACTTCTTCCTTTAGTGTGTCCTTTAGAGGTTTTACAATGTCCTGTTTGAATTCAAAATCAGGAAGTTCTTTCTCAATAATGTCAGACCCTTCCTGGACGACCTGAACTTTATATGATTGTTTTATCACAAGCTCATCTGTGAGCTTATCCTCTGACCGCTCCACAACTTCCACATCTTCTCTCATTTCTTCAGTCTGAAGGGGTTGCTGGACACCCAGTAGTATAACTGGAACAAAATAAACCAAAATCACCAAACACAGCTCTTTCCTTGAGGGAATGTCAAGTTTGAATGGAAACTAAAATATTTACTTATGCACATCAGTCCAGTGGGACTTGGACATTTCTTTAGGAATGTTTTGGAAAATGTCAGCCCAGCTAGCCATTTTATCCTTATGTCAACAAATGTATCATTGGTGGCTTGACTTCTTATTGGTATGTGGTGAAGTGACTCTATCATCAGAGTCTGTGCCCTTCTATAATGTACACAGTGGTCTTTTGGTCATGTTAAAAAGACTTACATGGGCTGCCGTCAAGAAGAACACACCAGTCGTCTGGCTGATGCTTCCACTCCTGCAACTTCTCACTTTCTAGCATGACATCATCTGTACAGGATGTTTACAGTTCATCAGAATATATATATATATAATTTATTTATTTTCAAAAAGAAAGAGAAGGGAAAAGACATGTATAATGCAAATGACTGTGTATGTTTGAACACATGAACTATTAATGAAAACAAATTAAAGTATGTGTTTAACATGAGGTCAAATGTATTTTTTGTTAAATGGCAGGAGCAAATAAGAAATTCTGCCTATTTATTTATATACTCTGCTCATGAAAGTGACAAATATTTATAATGCAGTCAGTTTTTTTTCTTTAGATTATTACTTTAATTACTATTTTAATGATTTTATTATGCCTCACCTGATGTAGAAATGCGCCATTTATCTGGACCATAGACCAGGAACCAGTCATCCAACTCCGTTCGAACTGGTTGTTTTAAAACATCAAGAATTTCTTCATTTCCTGAAAATAGATATATTATTTACCTTTGTCCAACTAAAACAACTACTTGCATTTAATTAGTTAATCAGACAGATAGATAGATAGATAGATAGATAGATAGATAGATAGATAGATAGATAGATAGATAGATAGATAGATAGATAGATAGATAGATAGATAGATAGATAGATGCCTTTTCTCTTGATGATAAAACGTGTGAACTGTGGAGGAGCCCGGGTGATGTTGCCGCTGGCTTCCAGACACTCAGACTGAGTGCGCCCTTGGTAACGGAACCTTGAACCCAAGGTCAGGAGCCTTTTTGTTTTTGTGTCTTGAAGTCTATTTCTGAAAAACACATTCAGAGGTCTTGAAGTCTATTTCTGAAAAACACATTCAGAGGTATGGTCTTATGTCTTGAAACTTATCCAGTCATGTTTCTGAGCATGTTTTTACTATGTGCAATTCTTTTGAATACTGTTTTTACATATCTCACTAGAGCGCCCCCTTGTGTTTCTAATGGTCATAAACGCTGCACCTTGTCAAGCCTTGGTTTCGTAATACATATACATGGAAGTACCTGAAGAAACTATGATGTTCCACACAGCATTTCCACAGTTGTTTGCAGGCTCGGTAGCTGGCCAATTTGAAGCTGATGACACCCTCAAACTCATCCTCCTAAATCAGGTCACATGGAAAAATGTAACTCATAGAAACCCAACAAAACTCCTGAGTTTGTCACTACACCAAATGAGTAAACACTAATATATGTAGAAAATAAAGATAAGGGTTATGGAGAATAAAATGAATGTGCATGAATACCTCAGAAGAGCGAATCTTCAGAAGAAAGGTGCTGCGTTTGTGGGAGGTTTTAAGAACTCTGGGCCAGAGGAAAATGTTTCTTTTAATCTCATCCTCATATACCATAAGTCCCTCAAAGCAAACCCCGATCATCACATCTGCACCACTGACATCCTATGAACATATCAAATAATACATTATATTAAAGACGTACACCCAAAACTGAAAATTGTGTCAAATTTATTTACCTTTATATTGTTTCAAGCCCACATGACAATATTTCATCTTTAAACACAAAATAAGGTGTTCAGAAGCATATTTTTGTTCATACATTGAAAGTCAGTGGGGTCCAAACGTCTTTCTTAAAAATGTCTTTTCTGTTCTGCAGAAGACAGAACGTTGTAAGTGTATAGAAAAAAAAAAAAAGTCTAATGTTGTTTTGGATACTATTGACTTTAATTGTATGAACAAAACATTCTTTAAAAAAATCGTCTTTTCTATAAAGTTATATGGGCTAATAATGACATAAAGGTGAAAAAACTATGCTAGGAGTTTTTATTTTTGAGATGATATACTATGAAACCTTTCCAAGTTGGCTTTTCAAGTTAAGTTCACTAAATAAAATTACTTTGGCAGGATGCAGGTCTACTCCATACATGGGGAGCTGCATGGCGTTCTCGAGGAAAAGCATATCTGCCTGGGCAGGACTCATGAATCTGTGTAATAAAAAGAAATGATATAAATGTGTGCGGTTGTTTATGTGTTAGAGGACATGTGTGAGTTTGATTGTTGGTATAGGATACCTGTATGTGGAATGCAGCTCCATTATTCTCTCCTCCAACTCTTCACTCTGATTGGGTGCAAGAACAATTTCACTGACATAGTTGTTCTGGTGGAGATTTGGATCATAATCACCAAGTGTTGACTGAACGGTGTATGAACCCAACAGAGCTAGGATGTCTGATGGACAGAGCAGTCGACCAATCAGAATGTCTTTCCTCAGCTGAAGACACAGGAGATATCTGAGAGAGTTACACAGAACCAGTCAACACAGAAAGATAAACGGACAGAACAGAGATGAAACCTAAGTGAGAAATGCAAAAGTGTGAGGAAACATTTCAGGAACAAATTTCAGTTAAGTGTTGAATATCTGGATGGTTTGTGTCTTATTGTACCTTGTGATGTCTTCAGCTAGGATGGAGGGATCAGGCGGGTAAAACTTGATGTTAAAAAAGAATTCAGTTTCTGGACCTGAAACCAACACATAGGGAACAGATGCAGAGATCAAAACGCAAGAGTCTTTACAGGCCATTAATAAAGTATATGTAAAAGAAAATCACATACTTTTTATCTGTTTTCGGATCTCTTTAGCACAGTCCAGCCATACCTGAATTAATAAACACAGAATGATTACATATAAAAAAAAACAAAAAAAACTTTTATTTATCAAATATTGAATATAATAGAATCATATGTCACCCTGATAAAAAAATAAATACCTTGGTACTAGGAGAATCCCACATGACCAGACCATAATAATCCCTCTCCAACAGGTTGAGGTGTTCACAAACTTTATTGAAGAGATCCTGTCCCAGTGCATTTCTCTGTGGAAGAAAGAAGGTTTTTAATATATATATATATATATATATATATATATATATATATATATATATATATACTTTATTTATTCATTTAAAGTTTTCTTCTTCTTGAAAGCATACATTTTATTAATAGTGATAGATAGTAGAGATAGTAGAGGGATAGTATAACTTGAATAAAGAACTATTTGCCAGTTGAGAAAAAAAAGCTTAATCATTATTACTATAAGATATTATATTTGGATGTAAGATATATTATTATCTTTTGTTCAGGTACCTCCAGCTCCCACACAAAGTAGGTGTCGTCCAGGAAATTCACTCGGCACAGCAACATGTCTCAAACTTTTCTCTTCTCTTCTATTTATTCCTCTGGTGGTGGAATTCAGTTGGCTTTGTCCTTTTCTCCACTTTGGATATCAGGTAATAAACTAAAAAAGTTCAATTCTCTTCAGAACGGCACTTTAGTTCACATTTCTGTTACTGCGTTCCTATACTGTAGCAGCACACGTCTGTGAGAGGCATCATAAGAAGCCCTGCCCTCCTGCACTGTCCCGTTTTGTGATAGTGCTAGGAGTGTTTTAGAAAGATATGACACACCCTGAGACAAACACATATAAATACACACACATGGCTGTTTACAGTTGTGAGTGAGGGGGTCAGTCATCACATGACGAACATTAATTTATTTATCCATCATGACTGGAGAAAGATGCGGCAAGGAGAAATCGCTTCAGTATAAATGGATTATTTACAGTATTTAATGTGATGTTACCCGCACTTTCTGACTGAGATAAACTGATAAGAATGGGTGCGGTAGTGAAAACCTTCATGTGACTCTTTCCTCACGCAACATCTTACGACAAAATATGTGTAACTTCAAAGTGAAAAGCTAGTCTCCAATGGACAAAATATTCCAACCACATACTCACTGATATGAGGCACACTAACATCTGTTTACCCATCCTCTAAACCTGTATGTAAGGTCGTGGGGAGGTTTCCTTACTATTTAACATTATATACTGTAGAAGTGCGTTGTGGTATTACTATATAAATGTGTGTGTCTTGGGCAAATGAATCCCAGAACAGCCCTCTGTTTGTTATCTCTCAGTGCAGAGGAAAGCATGAGAACCTCAGATAGATACACTGTAACCGTCATACTTTTATACATGTACAGCCTAAAAGTCATTTGAGACAATTTTATAGATGGTTACTTAAAAAATATAGATTGGGTTCACTTGAATCAGAAAAGTAAAACTGTCCAGCTGTCAGATTATTGCAAAATGAAGTAGGCTCCAATGATAAACTCTGTTAATGAAAGCCAACATGGAAAAGTACCTTTTAGTTTTCAATATCTCACATATGAGAGTTTGTTTCATGGTTGAAAAGCTGAGTTTGCCGCAATACTGAAATACTTCAAACACATCCGACAATTTTCAAAACATGCACTTTCACGGTAATTTGGACATCAGTAGCTGAGACTGCTGATTTTTTCCATTATTAACCAATGTAGTGTTCCTTTTTTTACTGCATGGAAGATATTCAACTAAATGCAGCTGGAGAAAAAAGAAAGAAAGAAAAAACACATCGAGTCTGATAAGTGAGATCATTTATTGTTATTGTTTCATTAAATCTAGGTTATTTAACTGTCGCTGATAGCAAAAGCTGTACTATATTATTGTAAATAAAAAACCTGGCACAAATAAATGGCAAATGAAAACGGAAATCAGTCATCTTTAACGATTTCAAAAAATTATAAATAATGGTTGAAATTGAGTTGTTCTTGTTTAATTCATGTTTATCATTTAACAATATTAGTATTATGTGTAAGATTGACTGATACAGTATAAAAGACATTCTCTGCTGAACGATCAATAGTGTTTCAGCAACAATAAAGGAGGATGGAAAAATTACCTCCATCCTGACACGGTAAATCACAAACACACAAAAACAAACAAACATAAATCATGACATATGTTTTAGTATAATATATCGGCAAATGCCATCTTTCCCATTTTCTGGAATTTTTGGTGTTCAGTGCAAGTTATTCACAATCAACAGCATTTGTGGCATGTTTGAAAAATTTCAATTTGTCCCTCGAAGCAAAATCCAAGGATGACGGTTGTGCTCCTGCACTTGAAATGAAAGTGAACGGGTCCAGTTTTTGGAGGATTTAAAAGTAGAAAAGTGCATACATTCATTCTTCTTTTAAAACTATTACTTGATCTGTAACATTGCTTAAATCATGATTTTACAGTCATTTAAGGGTTGCATAAAGCATAGCATTATTGTGTCATGCTTATGAAATTGTAAAACTGGATATTGCCTTACACATAAAAGGATAATAAGTAATTTTTTTCCATACTAAAATCATGTTAATAATGTACACTGCTTATGCTTATGTCTTGTGGCTATACCATCAAAAGACTGAGTATTTTCATGTTTATGAATTGGCCACATTCACTTTCCATTGTAAATTTCTAACTGTAATTCAGTTTTTAAAGAAAAAAATAGACATGGAGAATTATGCCAAAAATGCTGTTGACAGATTAATTTGCACTGATTCCGAAAAGTTCCTTGAAATCTGTTCAAAATAAGTAGCAACTTTAGTGAATGTTTTAGCCTCTTCAGCCTCACCAGGTTTAGATTTAAAGCATTATTTACAAAGCATATTTACTTATTGTTTGTGTATGGTCACTTTAGCAGGCAAGATAGTGATGGGTGTGCTCTGGAGGCCTGGGCCAAAGATGGGGAACAGCTTTCCATTGAACTTATCATTGTATGTACATAGGTGCTTGTTGTTGCCTGTATCCCAGAAGGACACCTCTCCCTTCTCCATATTGACCTTTACCCTGATAGTTTCAGGCCTTCTATCTAGACTCAGCTCAGTGCGTGGAGTAGTCAGTGCACTGTAGACTCCTTTACTCAGACCGATGGTCCACACTCCAGCTTTTGTTGTTACTGTGAACTTTCTCTTCCGAACCACTGACTCCTTACATACTCCTAAGATCCATTTGGGGTGGTCAGCCACACGGACCTCCCAACGGTGGCGCCCTGAGGAGAAACCCTCTGAGCCAAGGACAAAAACACAGGGATCAAACCTCTCAGGGTTGTCTGGGAAAGTCTGTCTTTCCAGACTCTGCTGCACACTGGAAAAATCTGGAGATATGGAGAGCCAGGGCGAGACTGTGTTGGGATCCAGGATTACAGGCACTGCAGACAAATCAATGTTACAGTGACTAACAAAGATCTCAGAGTTAATCTTACATATATTTTAGACAAGGTGAAAAGTGCACTCACAACATGTGACATGAGTCAGCATCTGCTCCCAGACTTTGTAACCCAAAGCACCTACATGCAAGGCCATGTTGATGAGTGCTCCTTGAACCTTCTTTGGTTCCTCACTAGTCCACTGGGTTCTGTGACAGACATCAAGAGGCCATCTTAGCTAAATTAGATTCACAAAAAATCGTGACAGATCTTGTCTGACCTATATTGTGATGTACATCCAAAACAAAATCACAGAAAAAATGCAAGATGGGGACATGGTTCTGTGCATTGGTTGTTAGGATTTTGGAAAATGATAAATGCATTTATCATTAGACAGAAGTCTTGTCATTTTCACCGTAAGGTCCAGTAATAAAATTTGTTTTTATATGCACAGATAAACTGTTCACAATAAATGTAAGGTCATATTTACTGTTGTTTGCTTAGTTTTTTGTGGGTGAAATTCAGTTTCAGTAGGAATCTACTCTATTGGTAATTTCGCATGAGGGCTAAAGATTTCCCAAATCTGATTTTGCATTTTGCAAGTTTCAGGTTGGTCATACAAATTTGGCATGTGGACCAACAGAAGGTTGCTTTCTTTGAAAGTGACTTCTTTGTGAGCTTTGCAAAAGTACATGGATACCACTTTTATGCATAAACCCTACCCTATTGTATATCCACGGAGCACTTGAAATAAATGGCACGAGTCACCAAGAATAATTCTGTGATCATGTTTGTCTCTATTCACTATGGACAAGCAGGGCATTTTCACTAATCATTGATTAATGATATTTTTCAGTAATTTTAATTTTTGGATGAACTATCCCTTTAAGATGAATTAAGAAACTAGACATTCATGTTGACTTTAATAACATAATCGATGTGTAGAACAAAAAAAATGCATCAGTGTGAGTAAATATTACTTATTTATAGTTGTATTAAGTAAGAAATTCATAGCAAAGCAGAACTAAGAAACACTTGATAAATTGGCACATACCGTCTTTTTAGCTTCTGGAAATTCTGTGGAAGAAGAAAAATTGACTTATAAGAGCTGAATGTGGGACATGTCTCATTTATTTATCAGTTATGTTAAAAGTGTGAGAAAACCCAGTCAGTATGAATATAAAGGCTCAACGACACGATTTCATGTCAAGTCCTCTTCTACACTTGCCATATTTAATCTAGGTTGAAGATATTTCTCAGCATTGCCCATTAAAAATGCAATTCATCAATACAATGACTGGAATACACATAATATGAAAAAAAAAGCTTTTCATTTTTGACAAAGTTCATTCAGATTTTTTTGGTAGGGGCGTGAGGCATAAACAATGACCTGACATGAATTTGAAAGGAATTCGACACAACAGAATGAGCTGACACTTTTCAGACAGTGAATTTAAACTTATTGTGAAAAGACTTTCAAAGCCATATGAAACCAGCATGAATAGAAAAAATAATTTAGGCACATGTGCGTTAAACTAATTTTTTTGTCATTGACCCACCAGTGATTAGTCCAAAGGATTCTGCCTGTAATCTAAATATTGAAAACAACACTTCATCAGACCTGTTAAAATATCTGGATGCATATGTGTATCCTGTTTACAACTGGTAAACACAGAGTTAAGTTTTAATTATTATCAGGGACACATACAAAAGCTATTAAAAATGTACCTGAAGGAAAGTCAAATCCTCAGCTCCCATTTCCCTCTTTACTGACTGAATCAGTTCTGCAAGAGCCGTGATATCACGACTGATGGTTTCAATCTTCTCATTCACCATTTGCTTCTTCTCATTTTCTTCTCTATACAACGCATGTATTCTAGATGACTCCTCATCACGTAAGACCTGATGGAGTCTTTCAAACTCTTCTTTGATTTGTTTCTCTGCATCCTTAGTCTGGTTCTGCAACAATATAGACAAGCAGAATGAGAATTAGTTCTAAATTATAGTTTTCACAGCATTTTATGCATTTGGCCTTAAAAAAAAAGTTTACGGAGACTGCTTACCTCAAGAAAGGAGATGGTTTCTTTATATCTTTTTTTCATTCTTTTAAAGGAGTCCTGCTTACTTTCCAGTATTTTGATTTTCATGTTAAGCTCTTCCTATAAGACACTGCACGTTAGAAATGTGTATTTATGTATTTCAATAAAAAGGTCACTATTCATTTCAGTAGCTGTAACACGAAGTGAGTTGCTTTTTATACCACAATGGGGGAAAAGCAATGACTTCACCTTGCAGAAAGGCACTCCTTGCTCTATAGGCACCAACTCGTGTCCCGGATGAAGTGTCACACACTCGACGCAAACGGGTTCCTCGTCTTTAATGCAGAAGAGCTGGAAGGGCCGCTGGTGCAAACCACAGATAACCTCGTCTATACCCGTACCCTGTCCTCTCCAGTTCCTCTCCTTCTTATAGGACACGCAGGTGTTTTTTAGTGCGCGGTTGGGGATCGGGGTCTCTCCGTCGCAGCATTTTCGGCACATCGGGCACTGCCGCTTGGACTGGTTCTTCCAACTGCCCTCCAGGCATTCCTGACAGAAACTGTGGCTACACGAGAGCAACACGGGCTCCTTAAAAATGTCTTTGCACACAGGACACGTTAAGTCTGACTCTAGAAGTGATGGCCTGTCTGTGATATCTTCGTCACTGTATTCTGCCATGTTGTAGCTAACGTTAGCTAACTTTCACTTTCATTAAACGGCAGTTTTCTCAGCCGAGTTTAAAAGACGTTTAAATATCGCAGAGCGATTTAAAACATTATACCTTCTTCGTTTAAAAGGTTAAGTTTGTTGTTTAAAAAGAATGAAGGAAGCGTTTTTAAGGAAGAGACGTTCTACCTGTTTTCTTCTTATTTCTGTCAACTTCCGCGTTGTGACGAAGAGGAAAGCAGGGTTGCCAGGTTTTAACAGGAAAAGCCTCAAATCGCTACTAAAAACTAGCACAATCGCGTTCCAGGGGTCTCCAGTTAAAAAATCGCGTTCCGTGGGGTAAAAAACACGCGTTTTTTGTTGGGGTTTCCCTGTGAAAATTTGGATTCCGCGGACATGAAAAACAACCCGCTGGCGACAACAGTTTAAAAGTAGCTCAATTTCGCGGGAAAACCACGTACTTGGCAACCCTGAAACCATAGCAAGGGTGGGCGATCGAGAACTTCCGAGATCAGACGAGATCGTGCGCATATGTAGTTCGGTAAAAATGGCAAGATATTCACAGATTCGACTTTTCCGGATCAATAACTCGCGAGCAGGGGCGTCGGACTGGGGGGGTAAAGGGTACCGAGTACCCAGGGCCCGAGGCAGGGGGGGGGCCCTTAGAAGTCAGTTTTCTATACATACATATACATGCACTAACATTTGTATAGCATTTATGTACAACTAAAAAAGTTCCTGTGCAAAACTAAACTTGTAGTTAGGCGCTGGTTTGGTATAAAAAAGTCATTTTCATGCTGTGCAGGGCCCCACACCCCTCTCGAATCAATGCAAATGGTACGACCCGGAGGTCAGGTGCTTCTGCTGCGGACCCGCGGTGATTGAATCAGTTGATGAGACAGGAGCTGGAGTGAGCCGTGAAGAGTCATGTCTCTCCTTAAGAAAGGAAAACCAGGGGCTCAAAAACGAAAAGAGAAGCAGAATAAAGAGAGAAGGGCAAATGAGGGCAAGCAGTTGCTCACAAATTTTTTTGAAAAGAGAGGTGAGCTCCAAATGCATCATCAAGCATTGACATTGTTTTAACATAAATATCTACTCCCGGTAGAATAGCATACATTTATGTTTGCATTTATGAATAATATACCAATACTTTATAGTATCACACCCTTCATAGCGAGCAAACAATGTTTCTGATTATTACATGGCTTGGCTGAATTCCAATATAGAATGCGGTCTGTTATTTCTTGATAACAGACCGCTGCGAAGTATAACAGACCGTTGCCATGAAAAACAGCGCGTTGCTATGGACGCGGAATGGACTATTTTCTTTGGCGGAAGCAATACAATCGTTTTTAAATCAATAAACTCCTTTTTAAATCAATAATTCGTGGCAAATTATTTATTTATTTTGTGGGTAGCCATGTAATAAGCGGGATAATGTATAGAGAGGCGGTCGTTATAGCGAATAACAACCCCGACAGGCTGAACAGGACCCCGACACAAAGCGGAGGATAATGTAATCTAACGTTATACATTATCCCTTACGTAAATAACAGGGAGTGAGAAGCAGACGGAGCTCAACACACTGCCACTCCAGGCAGCTGCCTAAACGCTTGTCTCCTCTTCTGCTGCAGTTCTCCCCACTCTCAGAGTCAGAAGTTTACATGAAAACACTGTATATTTCCCTCCATTGTCAAAATCTAACACCCGCGAAAACACAGATCGTTAGCGCCTATTTTACCGCATTGTTATGCAAATTAGCTCGCACACGCTCTTACATTAAGTACAGGATTGTTCTCAGTATAATAATGCACATCTTAATGATTGAAAAATGACTTATTTTAAAACATAATTCAAAGACTGAATGTCTAGTTTGGCAGTTAGTTTACCCTGTGATTCTATAGTCTAGTCTGCATTTATTTTAAACAGACAAATAATCATCAATTATCTTGTACTTAGCCTACACTTTAAAAAAAAGGTATTGTGACAATAAAGGATATTTTAGCAACCATTTGAAGCCATATATTTCAGTTTCAGAGTCAGACCCTGCAGCAGCAGGCCCCTCATCATGGCTAGGTGAAAGCAGTGACAGTGAGGTGGATGTGAGTGTGACAGTGAGACAAGGTGAGCTTTTTAACACTTAGTAATTAGTAATTAAGTGTTAAGAGGAAATAAGCAAAATTAGTACATTGTTATTGTACACATTTAAACTTTAAAGTGTAATTACTAATTACAGTTTAAAGTTTACAGTTTAAAGTTTAAATGTGTACAATAACAATGTACCCATTTTGCTTATTTCCTCTTGTAGCAGAGGCAGAAATAGAAGATGAGGTTGATATTCATATAAGTGATCAGAGGGAAAGTGAAGAATGTGATGAAGGTAGTCAGGAGCAGGAGGACAGAGCTGAAGAGGAAAGAGAAGAGAATGAGAGACTTAGGGATACTGGAGAGGGATTGTCAGAGGACCCAGGATTATGGCCAACAACTCTTACTGATAAGCACAGGAAAACTATTGTTCAAATGCTAGCAAAAAACTGGACTTTAAAGACCTGATCAGCAAATTTGCGCATGCAAAGACCCGTCAATGGGCATTTACCTGACATTATTTAGTTTGTGTTTCAGACCAAAGTTTTTCTCATTTGGTATGGTCATTTTCAGAACTGCTTTACAGTATATTTGATTTAGTCCAGGTTTGGACCTGCTAGACCTTTTGTCATCTCAGTAAGTAGTACTTTCGACAATAAAACAAAAATATATTAATCGGAGTGTGGCCTATTTTGTTTACATTTTAAGTGTTTGTATGATAAAAATGCAATACCTTGCCCATTGGTATCACTATGGTATTGGGGGCCCAGCAAGATGGTTTGTACCCAGGGCCCAAAATTTGGTGCTACGCCCCTGCTCGCGAGCAAAACGTTTTTAGTACACGAATTAGGCCTCTTTTCACTCGTAGTGATGTAGTAAACGAGCTACAAGCGAGTTTGCCTGAAAACAAGCGTTACTGCCCATTCTCTATACAAAATACGTTGATCTCAATGCGCTGGCGTCTGAGAGGCAAGTCCGAAGGCACCGTCTGCAAATTTTTTATGATTTTGTTATTATGAAAAATAGTTAAATAATTATTTTTGAAAATAATTGGTTTTACACTATTTTTATGAATTTTATTAAAGAAAACCCTGTTAATAATGTTATTGCTTTTTCACATTTTTTATGATTTTTTATTATGAAAAATAGTTAATAACTTTACTGTAACACACTGTACTTTCACCAAATTCAGTTCACACATCACTGCTCTCCGGCTGGTTATACTACAACTTTCATTTTGCAAGCAATTGCTTTTGCACCTTTTTAATGATTTTTTATTATGAAAAATAGTTAATAACTTCACCGTTATTGAACATAATAGTTAATAACTTTAATGTAACACACTGTACTTCCACCAAATTCAGTTCACACATCACTGCTCTCCTGCTGGTTATTCTACAACACTGGTTTTGAATATAATTGGTTTTACACAATATTTATGAATTTTAATAAAGAAAAAACTGTTAATAACTTTACTGTAACACACTGTACTTCCACCCAATTCAGTTCACACATCCCTGCTCTCCTGCTGGTTATACCACATCACTCATTTTGAAATTAATTACTTTGACACATTTTTTATGATTTTTCTTTTAATGAATAATAGTTAATAACCGGACAGGATGGATAGGACCAAACAGCATCTCCGTCTCCTTCCATCCCTTCCATCAGCTACAGCTCCATCTCGAGCTCCATTAACCGAGGGGGTGATAAAGTTTGAGGCTCGGGGCTGGTGGAAGAAAGAAGAGATGTAAATCATATCAAATGACACATTCATTTAGACACTAGGCATAAATTGTTTTAATCTTACCTGCTGGCTTTCACTTCAGCTACAGCCATACTACAGTTAACAGCCGAGGGGTCATCCATCCCACCCCAGTCACCTCTCAAACACCTGTGAAGAACCAGAAGGGCCGGATGTAATATAAGAAGGAAAACAGTGATCAGAAGTGTTACTGAAGATGACGGTTGTTTGGTGTATTCACAGACACGTTCCTACCCTACCTGCCGATAGTGGGGTTGTTGTAGTCTCCACACCAGCCGCACTGAAACGTCTGCAGACACTCTGAACAGGTGCCAAGAGCAGAGCACTGCTTACACTGAGGGACAGAGTGAACACTGGAGAGAGAAGATCAGAGGACAATTTTCAGCAAAAGCATTAAAAGCATATGCAGTATAATACAACAAAAACTATTGAAGGAAAAGCAATGAAGAATTCAAGTCATTATAATTATTATGAATATTATTTCAGTAGTAATATTTTGCCATCTTATTTTTACAGTTATAACAATTACATTAATAACAAAATTTCACAATATTAACTATATTCACATTGACTGGGTTCCAAAAGAACAACATTGTAAATGTAAGGTAATGACACTAAAGTCCGCGTCCATTGTTTAATCATTTTGTGACGGTTAAAATTTTAAAGTGAACTTTTTTCAATTATTCAGTCAGTCATTTACAGTTTAAACCACACAAAGGAATCTAGTAAAATTGTGTCATCATTTACTCCCCCTTAGGGTTGGGTATCGTTTGAATTTGAACGATTTCGATTCCGGTTCCGATTCCGATTCCGATAGGGGAAGTCGTGGCCTAATGGTTAGAGAGTCGGACTCCCAATCGAAAGGTTGTGAGTTCGAGTCCCGGGCCGGCAGGAATTGTGGGTGGGGGGAGTGCATGTACAGTTCTCTCTCCACCCTCAATACCACGACTTAGGTGCCCTTGAGCAAGGCATCGAACCCCCAACTGCTCCCCGGGCGCCGCAGCATAAATGGCTGCCCACTGCTCCGGGTGTGTGCTCACAGTGTGTGTGTGTGTGTGTGTGTGTGTGTGTTCACTGCTCTGTGTGTGTGCATTTCGGATGGGTTAAATGCAGAGCACAAATTCTGAGTATGGGTCACCATACTTGGCTGAATGTCACTTCACTTTATCTTTATCTTATCGATTACGATTCTTTTAAGAGGCAAGGTCAAAAAAAAGTTTAGAATATTTTAAATGGCTATCTAGCTAACCAACGCTCTTTCTGAAGGAAATAGTCTGACCTTTTTCATCAATTTTAATTCTATTAACTCCCTACATTTTTTCTTTTACTTTAGAGAGACGACAGACTCTGAAATCACCGCGAGCCTCACGTATGCTTCCGTGTGTGTGATGAATGAAGACGCGCTTCTGCGCCATTCATTAACAGACAAGCAGAACATGCAGGATTCATATTTAAATAGACTTTTCCGGCTTAATATTAACAGATACTAGTCCATATCGCTATTTGATGTAAGTGCAATGAGCAACTTTGATTAATTCATTCAAAATTTGTCAAATTCTGTGACATTCCGCATTAAACTATAAATTCCGTTTTTATGACTGTATTCCGCGATTCCGTCCGCGTTTTCTGAATCTCGGAAATCATAGGGTCCTACAATAAGAAACAACTTGTAAAACCCAGTATAGATTAGCAGCAGGTACAGTATAAAATCAGAAACAGTTCTTGTTTAGGAAAATTATCATATCTGCCTTCTCAGGCAGGATACGTGAGCATTCTGGACAGATAACTTTATTATCTCCTGCTGTGGAGAAAACACGTTCGCTGGGTGTAGAAGAAGCTTGAAAGCATAAATAGGAGAAAAAAAAAGAGGCAGCGGAGGACGGTCGGCGCAGCGCTTCAAAGACGGGGGACATATTTATTTCTACTCCATGAACTCGGAGGTGCATTATCATGTTCGATGTGCACCCTCCTATGCACGAAACAATCTTAATGCAAATGTTGCATTTTGCTGAGATTTCGTTCTGTTTTGGAAAGTGAAACCACACTTAGGACCGCCAACGCACGCTATCCATGTTCGACTCGCTCGATTATGCCAACACTTCCGGTGTACGCTTCTTTGTTGGTGTTCAGCGGTTTCTTCTTCTTCCGGTCGGTGGACTAGGAAGCAGAACCTGATTTTACCAAGTGAGACATGCTGGAACAACATTGTGATTAACCAATCAGATTTGAAGAACCAGTTTATAGATTTTGTATAGTTTACGCTTAAAATCACTTTTTGTTGCTTGTACATAAGTATCATTCATCTATCATTTCCTCTGATTTTAGGGATTACTCATGGTTAGGGTTAGGTTTAGGTGTAGGGATATGGCCAAGAATATATTTTTGGAGTAAAATGTTGCTCCAGGGTCAACAAAATATGTTGACCAAGGAACACATCTAACTTAGCAAAATCAGGACGTGTGACTAGGAATCCAAATTTTAACTTTTGAAAGATTCCGGGAAAATCGCAAATCTAGTGCTGGTTCTAATCGATACTCGATACCCAAGCCTACTCCCCCTCATGTTTGCCCTGTTTGACTTGCTTTTTTCTATGGAACTTGAAAGATGATATGTTGGTAAAAAAAAAAAAATTCAGTTCCCATGTCTTCCATTAAATTAACAAAAAAATAAAATAATAATACAATGAAGCTAATGGGAAGCTTAATGGTTTGATTATCAATATTCTTCAGAACATGTTTTTAATATATATATTCCACAGAAGAAAGAATGTCAAACAGCTTTGGAATGTCATGAGGCCGAGTAAATAATGACAGCATTTTTATTTTTGGGTAACCATTTTCCTGGACATCTAAGCAACAGCAACATGAGATAAAAGTTAATCATTAGATGTTAAATGTTTATCAAACTGCTAAAGCAATATGACCAAACAGTATGCTTCTTTGGCCCAATCGTGTCCTTACTCCAGACAATTCAGTTTTCCTTCAAATGTTATTCTTCATTTAAGGAGTGTATCCAGTTTTAATTAGTGAAGGGATAGTTCACCTAAAAATTTTGATTCTGTCATTAATTACTCACCCTTGTGTCATCCAAACCCGTAAGACCTCCGTTCATCTTCGGAATACAAATTAAGATATTTTGGATTAAATCCAAGAGCTCTCTAACCCTCCATAGACAGCAATGCAACTGAAATGTTCCCAGGGCCAGAAACTAAGTAAGGATATTGATAAAAGAGTCCACATGACATCAGTTGTTTAACCACAGTTTTACAGAGCTACGAGAATGTGCAGTGGTACTCTTAATAATGGTGGAGGCATGATTTAGAGGGCAAGAATTGTTAAATAAAAGTCATTATTTTTGTTTTCCTTGCATACAAAAAGCTTTGTAAAATTGCGTTTGAACCACTTATGTCACATGGACTGTTTTACCGATGTCCTTACTACCTTTCTGGGTCTGTGAACATTTCAGCTTTGTTGCTATCTATGCAGGGTCAGAGAGCAACAGTGTTGTGGGTAACGCGTTACAAAGTAACGCGTTAGAGTAGTCTAATTACTTTTTTCCTGAAAGGTGTAATTTAACGCGTTAGTTTCGTGCGTAAGTAATCAGTAACTTCGTTATTTTTTTTAAAAAGTAATCCGTTATTTTAAGGATTGGAAAATCCCGACTGAAGCCTACTTTTTGTCAGACAGTAGGTCTACTGTGCCACCTGCGGATGTATCAGCGGAGCCGAAGCTCTGTGATCGTAAAGTCAATGGCTGTGATACGTCTGTGCCCTGCGCCTGACCCTGTGTGTGTGTGTGTGTTTTTTTTTTCGAACTCCCGGCAAGATGGCAGAGAGGACAGCGTTTGGTTTATGGACTGTGTTAAAGCGAATTTAGGCTTGTGACTGTGAGTGACACTTTAATAATAATTAGTTCGGCTATTAAGCGATTTGTCATTTGCCTGTGTGGCAGTGAAGGATTTAATTTGGTTTGTTATAATTTTTGTTTGACAGGCAGTTGTTAATTTCTGTTAGATCATTGGTTGGCTGGTTGTTCATCATTTCTAAATGGATTTAAATCTGCAAGCCTGTTTAAGGTTGTGTTTACAAGTAAGCATACTTGTACTTTGATAACTGCATTATTTAAAGTTAAAGAAAAATCAGGAGTTATCTTGTGGTGCTCATAATATACAGTAGCCTAGGCTACCCGGGCTGGGTAGGTGCGAATTTTTATTAATAATATGTTCTGTGATAATAAATAAATAAAACGCCATGTGGAATAGCCTATTGCCTACTGTCTTTCCTGTTATTGTTATCCTGCAGTGTTAATTTAGTCGGATGACTGATGTTGTTCATTGTCGGGAGTCACGACTTCTAGGTGCTTTTAAAGGGGCCGGGGGCTGTGTCTGTCATGTGTGAGCCGCTGCAAACGGCTTTTAATTTTTGGTAACGCATGAGTACTCAAACGCGTTACTTTTATGAATAGGTAACGCTGTATCATAACTGATTACTTTTAATTGATGGTAACGTTGTAACCTAACTAACTACTTTCCAAAGTAACTATACCCAACACTGGAGAGCAAACATATCTTAATTTGTGATCCGAAAATGAATGAAGGTCTTACAGGTTTGAAACGACACGAGGGTGAGTAATTTATTACAGAATTTTCATTTTGGAGTGAACAATCCCTTTAAGCACTATAAGTGTCTAGTGTATGTGAACCACACAGAGGATTTCATTCGCTTTTGTCAGACAATGAAGTATATATGGTTTATGTAAATACAGTATTGAGTCATGTACTTAATGGAGCTCCCCTGTTAGTTATGCATTATAAAACATGTTTACAGCAAAATCACAAATATGCTATATTATGTAGCCTAGGTCACAGACAGATTGAGCCTGTGATACCTGGGGATAGCGTCTTTAGACCTTTTGCTTATATGTTGCTTACTTTACGCCTTAGTTTTAATAAATTATTAACTCCAAAAACAATACCACTGTATGAAAATGACTTATACACTTCAATTTAAATAATTATTTCGGGAAAAAAAAGATTCTCACTGTTGTCTCTCACAACAAGCTGTCATATTCGTCTTCTTTCCAGTTTAATGGCGGTACGCATCCAGCTTATTGGTGCAATACCGCCCTCTTCTGTTCCAGAGTGTGGATCAGATAATACGTTTTCCTACTAAAACGTACACTCTCACATTGTCCCCTAACATTAATATCTACACACATCATGCATCAAATCCTGCCTAAAACCCCTGCCTCCCTTAAAACGTAATCAATATTCTACTCTGTGCCGCCATATTGCCAAAAACTTATATCGCCTGCATATCATATGGCGTTGCCTTTCAATATCCTCATCGTCTGTTATGCGTTCTGAGATTAAATGACCAAGGTATTTTACTTTCGCACACACAGTAAGACTCTTATTAGACAACTTGAAAACTGGAAATTGTATACTTTTATCCTTCTTTCTGAAAATCATAACCGGATTATATAAAATATCATGTGTAAAACCATAATCAGAACACACAGTTAAAAGCTGTGGAAGACCAGCACTGCTAGGACTAAACACCACAAGATCATCTGCATACATAATATGTACACTAGAATATTCCCAATCATACACCCAGTTTTACAAGCATTCAAACATTCAGATAGATCATCTGTGTAAAGATTAAACAAAATTGGAGACTAAATCCATCCTTGTCTCATGCCATTACTAAACCCAAAAGGGCAGAGACTCTATTGCCCCATTTTACGCGCATCATCTGGTATACCATAAACCAGGATTCTCACGATGTATTCTGGCACCCCTCTCTGTGTCATTTTAAAAAATAACTTTGCATGGTTAACTCGATCAAAAGCTTGAGATGCATCAATGAAGCACATAAAGACAGATATGATTTTATCTCTATACTTGTTTACTATTTCCTTTGATGCAGATGCAAAGATCAGTACCATGTTTAGCCTTAAATCCAAACTGCTTGTCTGTAGAATTAATAAACACATTTAACCTATCCAGCAAGATTTTTTCAAACGCTTTAGATAGGATACAAGCTAAAGCTATAAGTCTTTAATTATCTAAGTTGCCTACCATTGCAGCTTTGTTCTTAATAACTGGCACTAACAGAACAGACAACATTGAACACACCATGAATCAGAAGGCCAGTAAAACAGACAGCTAAGGGGCTAACCGCTTACTTCAATATTTAAGATGTTCATCAGAAATATTATATAAGCCACTAGCTTTATTTTGATGCAATTTACTTATAGCATGATCCACCTCACGTGATATGATCACTGTTGGATCATTAACTTGAATATCATCCACATTATACAATTCATTTTGGATGCAATTAAAAAGACTACAATAATGTTGTCTCCATAATTTGGCAATATTCTCTGCCTCAGAAAAATATTGCAGTTTATTTATATTGTTTATTTGTTGCCTGTTAAACCATTCCATAAATTGTATCCATGTCTATATCAAGCTTGTTACTACTTTATTGACACATTAATGATTTTCGTCAGTAAATCATTAAAAGTCCTTATAAGTTTGAAACCTCTTGTTACATGGTTACATGAGAATAAAATGCAATACTATCAGAAGACCAGCAGAGAACCCGTTCAGAATGCACATGATTATTAGGCTTTGTGTTGTTGACAACCATCTGGAAACACACACACCTCCCCAGTTAACAAACACTCACAGCAAGACGCGTCCTGGATATCAGGGAACAAACTCACGCACAAGGCTGATCATGTTGTAACACTTATTGGTCGGATTTAACCAGAATTTGAAACAGAGAGGATGCGCACGTTGTTGTTAATAACATATGGAGATGTTTTTTAAATAAAGCCACTCTGTGAGCGGAGCTCGAGGCCTTTGATTGCTGCTGCTCACACATCATCCTCATCCGCGGTGGTCTCGAGCTTTAAACCGTCGCTGGGCTCCGCAGCACAACAATAACTGCAGCGCTCAACGCGCCTTTTTATCATTTCACCTGATAAAGGATGTGAGTTAAGAAAACCTCTATGCTTTAGAAACATGGAGACCAATACTCGGGAATTGGTGAGTAAATGAGTGAAAACGGTTTGTTTTTTTCCCAACAGCTAGCGGGATAGACATGGCAAGTCGGTTAGCCTGTTCAGCTAAAGCGAAGGGTCGGTTGTCAGTTTTAAATGTCCCTTTGATTGATATGAATCAGTAAATACTGAACTGACAATTGACTGGTGTACACTGCTGTAGGAATTATTGTAATTGTGAAGTTTAACAAGGGACAACAGTAGGTTAAATATGATGACAGAACAGCTAACACTAAGGTAAACCGTTAGCTCACCATTGCTGTTACAATGATGCTTGTGTAAGCTAACATCGGACATACTAGTTAAAAAAGACAAGTGTCCCTTTTAGCTCTTATGTTGTGTAACTTTTGTTTATTTTATTTTTATTTTTTTAATAGTTCAAGAGTTTGGTTTTAAAAGTGTTTGTATAAGATGTTGTCTTTTTTGACAGTATAAGATTAGATAAGAAAGCTTTGTCATTTTATAGGACAACAACATTACAGTTTGTACTTCGTATCAATGACGACAAATTGTGTCTGTATTTAACAACATCAATGATAGATAATACAAATTATGTATAAAAACACTTTTATTCTGTTTCCCCTTCTAAAGCGTTAAATATTTTTTTAATTATTAAATATCATACATTTTTTTCTTTAAAAATTAAAGTTTATTTAACCTTTACACAAAACCGATAAAACATAAATAAAAGTTTACATAAGTGTTTCATATTTTGTATCTTTTGATACATCAGACTTTTATGGCTCACATAGTGTTATATAGTGAGAATATGTAGCTCATACTTTTTGAGGAGTAAAAACACATCAGTTTTATTCAGAGGCTCAAACTACAAAATTATCCAATTTGGTGCAGATGTTGTTATTTATATGGCTAAAAAATAAAATTCTGAGACCTTATGTAAATCAGTGAGTATTTTCTTTTAAATGTTACATTTACATGTAGTCATTTAGCAGACACTTTAATCCAAAGCGACAAATATTATTTGTCACTTTTATTTTGATCAAAGCTCTGTTGTTTTAATTTTGAGGGTCAGAAAAAAATGTGATACAATGATTGAGAAATGTATACATAAACATGAAGGAAAAATATATGGAAGGTTGTGCACAAGTTGTACAGCGGAGTTTTGATCATGCTGATAATTTAAAGGTTTTAAAAATTAATGTATGAAGTGTGATACAGTAGGCCTTGTAGTATGAGGTTCCATTTTGTCTACGGGTCTACAGTCATGTACAGTGCAGTTACTACTTGTTAAGATAAATTAGTATAATGTTGATGTGTATTTTATGTATGTCATTAAAAACTGCTTTGTACCATGCAGCAGTTGTGTATGTTTACTGTTATTGCTTTTATTACTCTCAGTGAACTTTCTGCATCACATTATCCAAGTAGACAATCAGTTTTTATTAATAACAATTAAAAAGACTACAATAATGTTGTCTCCATAATTTGGCAATATTCTCTGCTTCAGAAGAATTTTGCAGTTTATTTATATTGTTTATTTGTTGCCTGTTAAACCATTCCATAATATATATCCATGTCTATATCAAGCTTGTTACTACATTATCACATTATCCAAGTAGACAATCAGTTTTTATTAATAACAAGTTCTCACCTCTCAAAATTCTCAAAATTATGACAAAGTACTAAAATGAAGATGACTATAGATTAATTCACATTTATAGATAAATTATAAATGTTTTAAACAACTCTAGATTTAAACATTTTGTTATTTTACATCAATATCTATAAAATGATCATATTAACTTAAAACCTTAGCTGAGTGCATGCATTTTTTTTGCCATACTATAGGGTTAATTTATACGCTTTGCTTGAGATGTGTTATTCGTAGATAATTCCACAATTATTTTTTTCTCTCTCTCTCTCTACAGGTCTCCATACTGTGAGCAGGTCCAACCACTCTCCAGTAGTTTCTCCATCTTTATCTCACTTTGTCCTTTGTCTGTGGAGGAGAGGATGACTTCTCACATCCCGACTGTCCTGCTGCCTGTCTTGTTGGTTCTGATACCTGCTGTTTGGGCAGGAGACTGTAAAGGCCAAAGACAGGTTCTGCGGGGTGTCCCAGGATATGTCACAGATGGACCAGGAAACTACTCTGTGAACGGGAACTGCGAGTGGCTTATCAAAGGTTAGTGTCAAAAAACTATATGAATGCTAACGAGAGCAGATGAATGAAAGAAGCTTTATTAGCATATAATTATAGGATTTAAACTCATGACTGTTTTGCTTGTAATTCAAAGTCGGCATGAAATGAGAATGTGTATTGTTTTTTTTTGTTTGTTTTTTTGTAAATGCATCTTATTTATCTTATTATTTTTACATTTAATTTACATTTTGAATTAAAATGTCATAACTGGATCTTATGGTGAAATATTCCAATCATTTAGTTTGCTTAAATCCCTTTCTTACAGTGACCTCAAATTTGCATTAAGATCTCCATCCATCAAAACAACCACTGATGGATAGAACAAAGTCTCCACTTCTTTTATTATGTTCTTTATTTGATAATCGGTTTCACCTGGATGTATTTCACAACACAGAAGAAAAGATCTGTTGCTGCTTCCATTTCATTGCCACTTTATTAGTAGTTATGGGTTGATTAGTAATTATAAAAACAACTACCAATTTCAGTAACTAAGTTACCATGACCCTTCTCTCAATTTGTATATTTATTAGAAATGTCTACCTCTTGAAGGTGATATTAAGACAAGCACAGTATGTTTTTTCTTCTGGTTGTAATGGGAACTCTTCTGTCCTCCTTCAGCTCCCAGCAGAAATCATCGCATTGTGCTTAACTTCACATTTATGGAGACGGAGTGTACCTATGACTACCTGTTTGTCTATGATGGTGATTCCTACCAGAGCCCCCTACTGGCAAGTTTAAGTGGCAACACCCTACCACAACCAATTGAGGCCAAGTCCGGTAAGGTAAGACCAAAAGTATCAGTTTATACCATTTGTTGAGTTATACTTGTCCTGAGAGCCTTACTTTTCAGAGAATCAAAATGCACTCCCTTTCTTTAATGCTCTTTGTTCAACGAGTTTGTGAAGAAAGGAAGCTCCATTTGAGGTTTTTCCATTTCTCTCAGCATGTGTCCATTTTATAACACTGTGAGTCATAAGAAACTATGCCAGTGCTCAATTGATAGACATGTTGTTCACAGTCTGTCTCTGTTTTCCCACAGTCATTATAAATTGTTCATCTTCTGTTGTGTTCTTTACAAGATGCTGCTGCATCTCTTCAGCGACGCCAACTACAACTTGCTGGGCTTCAATGCCACCTACACGTTTTCAGTTTGCCCTGGGGACTGCGGTGGTCATGGGCGCTGTGATGGAGCTACTGCCCGCTGTCAGTGTCATCAGGGGTGGGGAGGAATGGACTGCAGCACCCCTCTCTGCTCCCAGGTCTGCACTCAACATGACCACGGTCGCTGTGATAAGGTAGGCAAGAAGTAGGCTCTGCATTATGCATAAAGTGAGTACAGAGTGTAGTTTTGTTGTTTTAATGTCACGTATTGTTTCGCCCTCTCTCTAACAGAGGGGTGAGCATTGTATCT
The DNA here is from genome assembly GCF_963082965.1 of Carassius carassius. Classification (NCBI taxonomy): domain Eukaryota; kingdom Metazoa; phylum Chordata; class Actinopteri; order Cypriniformes; family Cyprinidae; genus Carassius; species Carassius carassius. The sequence continues at coordinate 20,341,782 of NC_081769.1, read as the reverse complement.
GCAGCCCCGGCTTTGTGGGACAGAACTGTCAGCTGGGTCTCCGTGACAACAGTGGCGCGGGCCAGTGGTGGGAGGTGAGCCCAGGTGACATTAAAGTAGCCCCTCGCACCGCCTCTGCTGGGGTTTACCTGGCTTCCACTGGAGCCATGTACATGTTCGGAGGTAAGCTGGAGGTTTTTCAGCTAGCCTTTCCCATCACTGACTGATTGTTGATCATTTATCATGATCTGGAATGTGGGCAGCTGTTTGACATGTTTTCTTGTATAAAAGCCCATTTATACTTGTGTGATAAAAATATTAAGCTTATTATGTTTTTAGGATAACACAATTATAAATAGTTGTTTACAAAATTAAATATTTGTAATTTGTATTATCAATCAATTTGCTAGATTAATATCTGTAAAATATTAACAACGTTTTGTTTAGGGCTGTCGTCATTAACGTGTTAATGCATGCAAATAATTTTACAATTCTTAATGCGTTAAAATAATTTAACGCATTTAATGCAAAATTTCTATTCTAACCGAATAACGATATATCAGTTGACATCGGTTGACAATTTAGTATCACAAATTTACTTCTCTAAAATGTTTAGGATAGGCTTAGATTTTGACATGGCAAGAAAAATATGAATAACTACTGCTCTTCTTTTATTTTAAAACTTCAGCTTTAAAGTACGCTTGAGGAGGGATTTATTTCAACCCTTGGTTTTTATTTATAGGGTTTGATCTAAACAGAGCATTGGAGGACCTTGTTGTTTACAATTTTTCGACCAATAATTGGGAACAGAGATCATATTTATATAGTCCAGTAAGTTTCTTCTTCTCTTTTTTTTTTTTGTCTTGCGTATTTCTAATGATCTGTTTTCATTTTAATGATCCTCTAATTAATAATATCTTTGTACCAGGCTCCTCGACATTCCCACACAGCTGTAGTATGGCAGGGCAACATGCTCATCTATGGCGGTGAGCTTGCCAACCACTCATTGGCTAGTGATGTCTGGGTGTACCGTGCTCAGCAAGATGAATGGCAGCAGCTAGGCCAATCAAACGCTCCAGGGGCACCAAGGCTGGCAAATCACGCAGCAGCGATGGTAGACAACTATCTATATGTTTTTGGGGGTGAGTAAATTGTATTCTTATTCTTTAGTGGAGAATATAAAAAGAGTGTTATTGTCATTTTGTGAAAAACACATGAAAAGGTTATCAGCATTATCATCTCGTCTTTCCTTTCTTGACCTCTGTCAAACTTTTCTGGTTGTGTCGTTCCTTAGCTTGTTCTCTTTTTATATTTCTTTACTTTCCTATATATTTTATATATCTTTACTTTAAAATAATTGATCCACCTGTCTTTTCAGGAAGGACAGAGGAGGACATGTTCTCCTCATCTCTGTACCGGTTCCGGTTGAGGGATGGAGTGTGGGAAGCGGTTCAGCCTACAGGTGGAAAACCACCTACTACTGCAGGACACAGCATGATCTACCATGCCCCTTCCAAAACACTGCTGGTATATGGGGGACACAGACCTACCACAGCTAGGTATTGTACACGTGTGTACTGTCTAGTATAAGCTGAACATATAGTAAATTGCCGCTGAGTGTTTGTTTATATCCCTGTAAAATCTAAACTGTTATATCCAAGCTTTTTATATAAAGTTTGATACAATGTGTATGTCCACATACTTTTATCTACATTGCATACATACTAGTTTTGTCAAAAGACCTGGTACTTCGGTACCAAGTCGGTACTAAAAAAATTAGTTTAATTTAAGTACCAGTGGTACCGAGTACCCGGTCAACCCGGTTCTTGACGCATACAGCGCTATGATTTCCACGAAGCAGAAAATGCGGACGGAATCTCAAAATCCAGTCATGAAAATGAAACCTACATTTTAATATGGACAGTCACGGAATTTGTCAAAGTTAGCATAAATTAATCAAATCAAAACTCCATATGGACCAGTATCTGTAAATGTTAAGCTGCAAAAGTTTGTTGAAATATGAATCCTGCATGTTCTGCGCGTCTGTGTGAATGGATGAATGGCAGAGACGTGCAGGTTTGTTTACTACATAGACTGAAGTGCGTGACTCTTGCAGTAATTTCAGCATCTGCCGTCTCAATGAGGACATAAATACATAAACAACATCACCAGAACTGTTCTGAGTCACTTCACAGGCATTTTACCATTTCATTTGAGTAAAACCAGTGTCAATTTAAAGGTATTCACGGAAACCCGTCAAAATAAAAGTTCATTTTTACATAAAGGCATTGTGCTTCAAACATTACTATTATTTAGTAGAATGTATGTGATACTGCTACTAATGTTGAAAAAAAAATTTTTTAACTTTATTTTTTAAAGAAATAAAATCACACAATATTTCTTCTAATTTAATTTTTAATAATTTTAATAATTTTAATAGCAAATCCCCTTTATTTACCAAAAATAAAATGTTTAAATTAAAAGACAAAGTAAATTTGGGTGAAACTTGTTTACTGTTTTTCATAATTGTATTACTTGTAGACACAATTGTAAATAAGTATAAAGAATGGCATTGGTTTTATTCTTTTTATTAGCATATTGTTATGTTTTGCTTTGGTACCGAAATTGGTATCGAGAACCGTGGATTTTCTCTGGTATCGGTACCGAATACTGAAATTTTGGTACTGTGGCAACACTAATACTATGGCTGTCATTTTTAGTTCGAAAATCGATTGCACAATCGATCGGACCAACCAAAAAAAGTTTCGAAAATTAAAATAGGGAATCGATTTTAATCAAATATGTACACTATTAATTTTGAAATAATTAAAAAATATAGATGTAACAAAACTCACAAACAAGCAGAAAAAGAAAATAAAGAAATCCGAAAGTGCAGTATGTGTTACGTAAGACAGAAAAAGGATGTAAATGCAAACGCTGTTTATTAAATCAGCACAAAGGTCAGAAATATGAAGTAACACAGATGCACAGGCGGGCGGACACAAGGCAGGTGTAACAGTGACGCAGGGACTTCGATGGACAACTGGTGGTGGTGCTCAATCCAGTGATGATCCCTCGAATAATACCCGGTCAGTGTAGAAATCCTTCGTGACGGTGCTCGGTGATCCAGTGCTGAGTGGTAATCCAGAAGAACGACGACAACACGGGGAATCCAACCAACTAGACAGATAGGGGAACAGGTACAGGAACACACCGGGAAGAACAACGATCTGACAACATGAAACACAGGTTACTGAACTTATAAAGGGAACAAACAATTGAATCCAGCTGGCGCTGCTGATCATCGCTGATCAGTGACCACACCCACAGACACACACACAACAGCACATTAGACGAGAGAGAGATAGTGAATTCATGAACCGTGACAGTATGCCTTGCGAAAGCTAGACAGAAAATACCTGCAATTTTACGCGCCTATAAGACCCAGTGACGTCGAAAGCGAACTCTTATGCTGCGTTCACACCAAACGCGAATAGAGCATCTGGCGCGAATGATTTCAATGTTAAGTCAATGTAAAGACGCGTTTACGCACGTCTGGAGGTCTCGCGTGGCGGTAGACGCGAATTCGCCTTATTCGCGCATCTAGTTACAGGAGATTCTGAGTTATGAAAAGGACCATTGCAAGCTGACAGCGACCAGCTTTTTAGGTGGAAAATTGGCAGTAATACCCCCACCTTGCGCAGCTGTAGGGCCTACCTGAGTGTCCCTGGCACATCAGTGGGGTCAGAGCACGATTTCTCAACAGCTGGACATATAGTGAATAAAAAACACTCTGCTCTGGACCCCGAAAATTTTACAATCGATTCAATGAACACTTATGTCTTAAAAATCGAAAATGATTTTTTCACAGTGATAGCCCTAACTAATACTACAGTATACTCATGTTGAGCTCTTTAGCCCCCTTCACACTGCATGTTGGTCCCGGAAAATTGCCGGATTGCCTTCTGTGTGAACACAAACACGTCCCAGGATTGATTATCGTCCGGGGACCTAGTAACATTGCCGGGTTCAGTCCTGGAACAAGCTCTGTGTGAACCAAAGCCAGAACCAGTGCCATAAAGGGTGGGTCGTAGTGATGACGCACGTTAGCGTGACTCTTTTACCGGGTGTTTTGAATGCATATCAATGTTCCAGACGGAAAAATATGTGGAAACTGTAATGAAGCAGAGATCAGGTAGTTCCTCACTATCCACGCTGAAGCTGAGATCGTTTGCCAGTTTAAGTGAAAGTTAACGTGCCTAGCGTTTTCGACTCGTACATTACATGTCACATCCTGATGTCACGTATCATTACAGGACCCTTATTGGTTGTGTGTGAATGCACGCACAGATTCCGGGAAATCACTGGCAGTGTGAATGAGCCAAAATCGAACGATCCGGGAACAATTGCCGGGACACATTACCTGTGTATTATCCGGAATCTCCGTGTGAAAGGGGCTTCTGTATACAGTATATAGAGCATAATTCAACTGCAAGATCGCTTGTATCATAGCAAAGTGTATTATCGCCCAGCTCTAATCTGCTAAATACAATTGTAGGACAGGAAGATATTATAAACGTTAAAATCATGATTTGCTGTTATGCACAATATAGATTAATTTGTCTTGACTTCACAGACAGATGGAAATGCTGTTTAAAATCATACTGAAAGGTCTTAAAACAGATGCAGAAGTTAAGTTGGAAATGTGTTCCTGTAGTGTAGTTTATAAGGAAAAATCACGTGAATACATTTAAGATAGTAATCTGCTACTTGGAATCGGACCGTGTTTAGTGTTTGGTCTGGCTTCTTTTTCTTTCAGTTTTGTAATGTTAGAATCATATAATAATTGCTGTTAATAGTGTTCATCGTCTGTTTGATTACGACTTTAATTGATTTTTTTTCCCGAAAATTTCTGCCATATGGACATAAACTGACAGTCACCACTGATAAGCTACTACTAAATATTGTAGAAACTTAATTTTCTGTAAAATTGATTTGTATCGTTAAAAGCGCTATGCAAATAAACTTGAATTGAATTGAATTTGTAATGTTACCATCTACTCCTGTCTCAAGGTTCAGTGTGCGTGTGAACTCAACTGATGCTTTCCATGTTGAGAAACGCTTTTGGACTTCCTTCCGTTCACGTTTTCCTGCCAGTGGCCCGAGGGAGAGAGCATTCCACTCTGCCACCGTCATTGGCAACTACATGGTGGTGTACGGTAAGTAGAAATCACATTGAATTAATATTAGAGCTACAGTCAACCTCATTGTGTCTGCGGTTTGACTGAGTGAATGGAATGTGAAGACTTTTATAGCGATATTAATTAATGGAGATCTGTTTTTCTTCTTAGGAGGGAATGTTCATATCCACTACACGGAAGAGAAGTGCTATGATGAGGAGATCTTTTTCTATCATCTTGGTTGCCATCAGTGGGTGTCTGTTGGAGAGAGCCTCAGTCAGCGTAAGTGTGTATTATTTAATGGTCAGAGACGGAGTGAATCTGTTTGATATGTTTAGAGAGGAGATGAAGTATGATGATGTACTGTATGTGATTGATGACCCATGCTTCCCTGAGGATTTGTTGCACAAATAACAGGAGAGCCTTTAAGAACTCATGTTCAAGATGCTTCAGCTTGACTGGGGGCTTGTTATGACCTACTCTTGAGAGGTCATTTGTTGTGTAAATTCCCTTGTGTCGGATGCAGATTTACTTGCCTGCAGCTTTTAAACAAATGGATTGATGAGAAGTAAAACTGCCCTCAGATGAAAATGTTTTTTTTTTTTTTATCTTGTAACTTAACCACAGAAAGCTGAGATGGGTTTGGTACCCCTCATAGTCAGGATTTTTGGCATTGTTATTTTTGGTTTGCAAGACATTTTTTCTCAAAGTTGGTATTATTTTATAATGATGCTTCAGTTTAGCCCTCTAGAATATTGTGCATTTCACTCTGGGCTTCTTCTAACTTTTTAACTGTACATCAGTTTATTGTTTACATGCTTTAGTTATTTTCAGTCCGTTATTTACATCATAACCTTAGGATATATATAAAGCAATGTTTAAAGTTAAGCTCAATCAGCAGTTGATTACAACAACAACAAAAAAATTCAACCTGTCTTTTCTTAAAAGTAAAAATCAGGGTTGAATTGAGGCAATTACAATGGAAGTAAATGAAGCCAGTCCCTAAACTTCAAAAGTATAGCCACAAGACTTACATATTCTATTTTAATGTCTAAAGTTACAGCATGCCTCAGTAGTGGATGTGAGGCACTCTTGAGTTTTTTTCAATCATTTGTACATATTATTTGTTCTCTGAAATTTTCTCTGTGCTCTTAAAGGAGGTGTGTCCGTGAGGGGCCGATATTCCCATGTTGCAGCTGTCATGGAGGGCCGTGTGCTGCTAGTTGCTGGCGGTTACAGTGGAGTTGCCCGTGGAGACCTTGTGGCATATAAAGTACCACTGTTTGTAAGCAGTGACCCAGGAGACAGGGTAATAAAATAAGATCTAGATGATATATATATATATTTTTTGTAAGTATTTGTGCACATATACATGTACTTTTGAAAGTATGCTTATACTCACCAGTGCTGTATTTATTTGATCACAAACACAACCATTGATATTGTTAAAGATTATTAAAATGTAATATACTTTAAATTGTGATTTTATTCCTGTGATGGCAAAGCAGCCATTACAATCTTCAGTTTAACATAATCCTTCAGAAAGCATTATAATATGCTGTTCTGGTGTGCAAACTTATATATTCATATTCTAATAATAAATGTCTTGAATATCACACTTTGATGAATTCAGAAAAGTCATACTGATCTCAAACTTTTGATTGGTAGTGTATATCAAGGTGTGTGTGTGTGTGTTGATGTCTAACAGGACACAGTATGTGCTGAAGCTCCAGATGAAAGTTTATGCCTTAAGAATCCAGAGTGCAGTTGGTGTGAAGGTCGCTGCCGGGAGTACCAGCCCAACAACCCGGTAATACTTCCCCAGGCTCCTTCACTTGCATTTTGCTGGCTTTTGATCACTCATCTGATTTATGTGTGTGTTTCTATATAGTGTGGCAGCACCGGATGTCTGGGCCTGGCTCGTTCTTTGCCAGACTGCCAGTCATGTCTGGTGTTCAGTGGGGTGCCAAACTCTCTGCCACGAGTTTCTGGGGAATTCGGCTGGTGTGTGCAGAATGAGTCCTGCTTGCCTGTTTCAGGTAAAGAAAGAGGAGAGAGCAGACCATAACATGAAGGTTAAAACAACCACAAACTGCTCAGTAAATCTTTATTTCTAGACACTTTTACAGTCAGTGAAATAATGTGTTACTGAGTACTGTTTGTAGTCATATTGTGATAATATCACTGCTATGTGCTCTTGACTGGTTTTCAAGCTAATTTACACAATATACTTGAATGTCCAGTGACCTGCATGTGTGGCATATAATCTTTTGGCATATCATGAGTAAATATTGTACACTTTGACCCCTGGCAGAGCAAAGTGCATGCCGCGTGGACCAGATCTCTGGGGCGTACGGCTGGTGGGGGGAGCGCACGCGTTTCCTCACCTCCCTCCCCTTCTGTCGCACCGAGAACTATGTCCCGGGACTGCACCTGCTTACCTTCCAGCATCCACGCAATCAGTCACAGCCTGACAAGGTACGACAAGTTCAATCCTCAGCTCTCATGACCTTCTGCTCTGCAGGCACTTCCTCTCTTCTATATTTAATATTAAATTACACTTGTTTCTGTTTGTTTACGCCCTTTTCTTGTGATTTCACTTATAATAATCAGTGTTTTTAAGTATCATTGTTTTCATATTAGTTTGAAGTTTGTTTTGTTTTTTTCAGTTTCATTCGTTTTTGCTTTTTTAATAATAAAAAATTGTTTATTCATGTATTTAAGTTTAGGTAGATCAAGTTAGCTAGCTTAAATTTTTTTTTTCAAGTAACAAGAGTTTATGGTTTTAGTCAACTGTAATAATAACCCTGGTTATTATTTTTATTATTTCTACATCCAGGTTTTGTTGTACTTTTGTAAAATATTTGTTACTAAACTCTTCCTCTGAGAACCCCACCATGCCTCTGCACTCTCTTACACTCATGCACACTTCTTCATAGGTATCTATCCTGCGCAATACCTCCATCATCCTCAGTCCCTCTACAGAGATGGATGTGACCCTGCAGTTTCGGGGTTTCATTCATCCCTTATGGGGTGCCCCTCAGGAAACTGTTGCCATGTGGGCTCGAATACAAAAACTCCATTTTACTGCTCAGATGGCTGCTGGACCCAACTCTCTTCAACTGGTATGGGAAATCACAAAATCAGGTTTTGTCTTTTAGACAAAAAAAAAAAACATGGCATGAAGTCTCTTGAGGCATGTAACTTGCTAAGTCTCTTCTAAATCTTTCTTCCGTGCAGACAGATGTGCTGGGAAGGTGGTCCGCTCAGGAGGAGAAGGAGATCCGTATGCTATCCCGGCCAGATGGTTCCCGTCTGTTCCAGAATCTTACACGAGGAAACTGGTACATGTTCCAGGTGGAAGGCTACCTGAATAACTCTGCATCAGGACAGACTAGTGAGATGGCTCTTACCTGGAACCGCACCGATTTACCTAGAGGCAGCGTAAGTGTTTATTACCTAACAAAGCAACTTAAAAGTAGACTCATATTGTGCATTTCTTCATTTGACATAATTTCACATCTGTAATTTTATACAATTTTAAGGTTACAACTAGTGCAATACAAGTGAAATTTCCTAATTCTTATAATTAGGTGATTTTCAGAAAACTCTTGAAACCACTTGAAAGCATCAGGGCCCGGTTCCCCAAAACGTTATTATCGCTAAGTAGTTCTTAACCTATTCCTTAACCTCTCTCTTGACGTTATGGCAAGATTCCCGACATGTTCGTAGGCAAAGTATATCTTCTGTAAGTCCCACTTTCGTAAGGTTGGTCTGGACCATTCGTAAACTCTCTCTTAGCGTTGTTTGAGCTCAAGACTCTAGTCGCCGCCACTGTGCAGTAGTCTTTAGAATTCAGCGCTGCGCAGTACAAGTCAAACTATGGTATGTTGACAATGTTGTGTGTGGCTGAACAATGTTTTTATGTTATGGACATTTTAAGACTCATAATAAATTATGTTCGCAGTGGATACAGGCCTATTTATGAAGTTGACTTTATGTGGTATCAGAACTAATATGGTGGTAATTAGCCTAGGGCCTAGGATATTTCGGAATGTAATTAAAGCGAATTGGCAATCACTTTTGATAATTAAAATCTGGCAAACAATTTGGCTCTAAATGGCTAAGATCTATAAATGAGTAAGCATGGTGGTGTCCAGTAAGCGACCAACTATGGCAGCGATCCAACGTGTCCTTAATTGAATCAAAGACGGAGCCGGAGCTAGCGCGCTAAGAAGACCTCGAAAGATATATCTTACCAAAGTTGTTTATGTTCCTAAGTGTGTTCCCCGAAGTGTCCCTTAGGAAGCTTCTTAACACACTGCCTCTTACGTCCGACGTTACAAGAGCGCTGTCCAAAGTGAGGGTGCTGAATTAGTTGGCATCGATTGCTCAGGAATCGATTTTCCACTTCACGCGAAGGTGCAATACAGCGTTAAGAAAGACAACACGTTCTATGCAAATGAAACATTCCTCAAATTATTACAGTAATATTTATTTTAACATAGTTTAAGTTATCAGTAGAATATAGACTATAAATTAAATGATCAAATGGTCAGTAATATGTTCACACGATATGTTATCCCTCTCTGCCACTTGTGCCGCTTCTTGACATGGGTTTAACGTCTTCTAAAAATTATGTAATACACTTTTATATTAATGGTAAGGTACTTTACAATCATAATTGATTGGCAAGCAGCTGCAGTTACTTCTGTTTAATCCGGTATTGATTGCCATTGAATGTTTTCAATAAAAAGCAACCTATCTACAATGAACAGAGAGAGAGAGTTAGATACAGAATATGCTGGGGAAGCAACGTAAAAAAGGGCACCAAGCTGCTCTTCAGAGGAACTTGAAGTTTTGCTCTACCTTGCCACAAGGTCAGAGATCACACCCTTATGGTCCACTATAACCTGCACGTTTATGGCCGCGTATCCCTTTCGCGATAAGTACGCCTGATCAATCACTGACGGATTGGTGATAGGGATAAGTGTGCCATCCCAACGCCACCAGAATGTAATCCCCCGCATGGCGCAGAAGGGCATTGGGGACAGTGTGGACGCACCTCCACACCGAGGTCTTGATTAGGCCGTAGCCCTCTCCCACGACCTCGATGAAGCTCTCTGTAGCAAAAAAAAAAAAAAAAACGTATCGCTGCAAGCAGGTGGACTTCAGGGCTTAAAGCAAAACTCCGCCGCGTTAGCCTGGCAAGCGCAGGTCTGAGAAGGTCCAGCAGCTCCATAATGAGTTTTCTTGGGGGGCGAATTTTTTTGTAATATAGCCACGTCAGGCAAAATGTCAAAAGTGCTTAAGTTTTGGCCGAATAAAAAAATTGACATGGACTAAACAACGGAGCCTTCTTTGATTCAATACAAGGACACGTTGGATCGCTGCCATAGTTGGTCGCTAACTGGACACCACCATGCTTACCCATTTATAGATCTTAGCCATTTAGAGCCAAATTGTTTGCCAGATTTTAATTATCAAAAGTGATTGCTTTAATTACATTATGAAAAAGCCTAGGCAAATTACCACCATATTAGTTCTGATACCACATAAAGTAAACTTCATAAATAGGCCTGTATCCATTGCGAACATAATTTATTATGTGTCTTAAAATGTCCATAACATAAAATCATTGTTGAGCCACTATATTGTCAACATACCATAGTTTGACTTGTACTGCGCTGCGCTGATTTCTAAAGACTAGCGTCTTGAGCTCAAACAACACTAAGAGAGAGTTTACGAATGGTCCAGACCAACCTTACGAAAGTGTGACTTACAGAAGATATACTTAGCGTACGAACGTGTCGGGAAACGTGCCATAACGGTAAGAGAGAGGTTAAGGAATAGGTTAAGAACTACTTAGCGATAAGAACGTTTTGGGGAACCGGGCCCTGTGCTTTATTAAATCCCATTTAAGTTGTTGTTTTTATAAAAAAATATTTAATGTTGCATGTAGGATTTAAAATGTAAATTCTGATACATTTTTAACCCCCCCAAAAAATATATATTTAATATATTACAATATATTAACAAATTACATCATATAATGAATTACTGTATTTTCTGGACTATAAGTCGCACTTTTTTTCATAGTTTGGCTGGTCCTGCGACTTATTGTCAGGTGCGACTTATTTATCAAAATTAATTTGACATGAACCGAGAGAAATGAACCAAGAGAAAACATTACCGTCTACAGCCGCGAGAGGGCGGTCTATGCTGCTCAGTGCTCCTGTAGTCTACACTGAAAACACAGAGCGCCCTCTCGCGGCTGTAGATGGTAATGTTTTCTCTTGGTTCTTGGTTCTAAATAAATGCGACTTATAGTCCAGTGCGACTTATAGTCCGAAAAATACGGTATACAAAAGTAACAAGTCAGAAAGATGTTTTTTGGAAAGTATGTTTGCACATATAGGGAATTTGTTTTAGGTTAACAAGCTTTAAGTACACAGGGACAGCAACAAAGCACGGATATTAAAAATTTTTATGTGAATAAAATACACATGTGTATATATAAATAAACAAAAATAAATACATAAATAATAGAAAAACAAATAATAATTGTATGTACAGGTGTGCTATAGAAATTTTTAGTTCCAGCCCTATAAACTTTCTAAGTGCACTATAAAATTTAGGTATTATCATATAATGCTGTTCATTGCTCTTTTACATTCTTTCTAGGAGATTTCTTTCCTGTTCCTCGAACCCTTCCGCTCCAATTCGTGTTCCCAGTATCGCTCATGTTTGGCCTGTCTGTCTGATCAGTCATGCGGCTGGTGTCCCACCATGAACCTGTGTTTTCTGCGCTCTGATGTCGATCAACAGCCCTGCATAGACTGGCAAGGAGAAGAGCGCCACCTACTGCTCCACCCTCAGCATTGCACACTGTGTGAGGAATATAGAGACTGTGCTGCTTGCACTCAGGTAACAACATGTCTGAAAGACTGCCATGAGTGTTTTGATCCAGAGCAGCATGCAGTCTGTTTACCAGCTTTCATGTTCTGCAAGGCTGCAGTGGAGTTTCTCTCATGTCTGAATGTTGGTAGGACCCCTACTGTGAGTGGCAGATCAACTCCAGCAAAAAGGGAGATTATCTGTGCAGTCGCCGTGGGAGATTGGAGGGGTCTATCCGGGAACCAGGAGGGTGTCCTAAAGTTTGCAACCAGTGAGTTTGAAGTGATAAACTTGTCTATGAATTATTTGGTTTATGTAATATTTGATGAAGCTGAAGGACCTCAAAAAGATATCAACTTTAGTTTTTATTTTTATATACCATCCTGTTTCTCTCTCTAACAGGAGGTTGACGTGTGGAGAATGTTTGTCTAACTCCAGTCAGTGTGCATGGTGTGAATCTGCTCAGTCCTGTTTCTACTTTGCTGCATACCTCACAAAGTTTCCCTATGGAGAGTGCAGGGACTGGTATGACAGGTAGGTTAGTGCAGCTTCTGCTGGGATTTTAGGTCATTTGTCTGACAAAAGCAAATGAAATCCCCTGTGTGGTTCACATACACTAGACACTTATAGTGCTTTAAGGGATAGTTCACTCCAAAATGAAAATTCTGTCATTAATTACTCACCCTCGTGTCGTTTCAAACCTGCAAGACCTTCATTCATTTTCGGATCACAAATTAAGGTATGTTTGCTCTCTGACCCTGCATAGACAGCAACAAAGCTGAAATGTTCACAGACCCAGAAAGGTAGTAAAGACATCGGTAAAACAGTCCATGTGACATAAGTGGTTCAAACGCAATTTTACAAAGCTTTTTGTATGCAAGGAAAACAAAAATAATGACTTTTATTTAACAATTCTTGCCCTCTAAATCATGCCTCCACCATTATTAAGAGTACCACTGCACATTCTCGTAGCTCTGTAAAACTGTGGTTAAACAACTGATGTCATGTGGACTCTTTTATCAATGTCCTTATTACGTTTCTGGCCCTGGGAACATTTCAGTTGCATTGCTGTCTATAGAGGGTTAGAGAGCTCTTGGATTTCATCAAAAATATCTTAATTTGTATTCCGAAGATGAACGAAGGTCTTACGGGTTTGGATGACACAAGTGTGAGTAATTAATGACAGAATTTAAATTTTTAGGTGAACTATCCCTTCACTAATTAAAACTGGATACACTGCTCAAATGAAGAATAACATTTGAAGGAAAACTGAATTGTCTGGAGTAAGGACACGATTGGGCCAAAGAAGCATACTGTTTGGTCATATTGCATTAGCAGTTTGATAAACATTTAACATCTAATGATTAACTTTTATCTCATATTGCTGTTGCTTAGATGTCCAGGAAAATGGTTACCCAAAAATAAAAATGCTGTCATTATTTACTCGGCCTCATGACGTTCCAAAGCTGTTTGACATTCTTTCTTCTGTGGAATATATATATTAAAAAAAAACATGTTCTGAAGAATGTTGATAATCAAACCATTAAGCTTCCCATTAGCTTCATTGTATGTGTTTTTTTTTTTTGTTAATTTAATGGAAGACATGGGAACTGAAATTTTTTTTTTTTTACCAACATATCATCTTTCAAGTTTCAAGTTCATTTTTCATCTTTCATCATCAAAGTCAAACAGGGCAAACGTGAAGGGGAGTAAATGATGACACAATTTTACTAGATTCCTTTGTGTGGTTTAAACTGTAAATGACTGACTGAATAATTGAAAAATGTCTAGACAGTTCACTTAAAATATTTTAACCGTCACAAAATGATTAAACAATGGACGCGGACTTTAGTGTCATTACCTTACATTTACAATGTTGTTCTTTTGGAACCCAGTCAATGTGAATATAATTAATATTGTGAAATTTTGTTATTAATGTAATTGTTATAACTGTAAAAATAAGATAGCAAAATATTACTACTGAAATAATATTCATAACAATTATAATGACTTTTCTTCATTGCTTATCCTTCAATAGTTTTTGTTGTATTATACTGCATAGGCTTTTAATGCTTTTGCTGAAAATTGTCCTCTGATCTTCTCTCTCCAGTGTTCACTCTGTCCCTCAGTGTAAGCAGTGCTCTGCTCTTGGCACCTGTTCAGAGTGTCTGCAGACGTTTCAGTGCGGCTGGTGTGGAGACTACAACAACCCCACTATCGGCAGGTAGGGTAGGAACGTGTCTGTGAATACACCAAACAACCATCATCTTCAGTAACACTTCTGATCACTGTTTTCCTTCTTGTATTACATCCTGCCCCTCTGGTTCTTCACAGGTGTTTGAGAGGTGACTGGGGTGGGATGGATGACCCCTCGGCTGTTAACTGTAGTATGGCTGTAGCTGAAGTGAAAGCCAGCAGGTAAGATTGAAACAATTTATGCCTAGTGTCTAAATGAATGTGTCATTTGATATGATTTACATCTCTTCTTTCTTCCACCAGCCCTGAGCCTCAAACTTTATCACCCCCTCGGTTAATGGAGCTCGAGATGGAGATGGAGCTGGAGCTGGAGCTGATGGAAGGGATGGAAGGAGACGGAGATGCTGTTTGGTCCTATCCATCCTGTCCGGATGTGGAGGAGTGTCGCTTGGGCTTGCATACCTGCCATCCCTCCGCTACCTGCGTCAACACCCCAACCTCCTACGAGTGTCACTGTGAGAGAGGCTTCACAGGAGATGGAGTTCACCACTGCAACCAGACGTGAGACTTTCTGTTGACACTGTTGCGAGGGTTGATCTATTTCATCATCATAGTACATGCTTGTAATATATAATCATGTTCATGCTCTCTCTCAGATGTTATAACGAGTGCCGCCAAGGCCGGTGCAGCGGGAGTCCTCGGTTTGAGTGCGAGTGCTCTTTGGGTTGGACCTCTGATCCAGCCACTCTGGTGCTGAGCGGAGTGGAGTGTGATGTTGATTGTGGATGTAACTTCCACAGCACTTGTATTACAGCTCCAGGGATCTGTGATCAGTGCCAGGGTAAAGATCCTTCCTGTGTGTTAACCCAGGACTCCTTTTATCCTTTTAGTAACCATAAGCTACTATATTTTTCTTTCCTTCCTCAGACTGGACAACAGGGCCACACTGTGAGCACTGCAAGCCTGGTAGTTTTGGCTCTGCTTTGGCAGGGGGTGAAGGTTGCATTCCCTGTCAGTGTAATGGCCATGGTGACGCTCTACAAGGGTTCTGCCATAACCAGACCGGCCAGTGCTACTGTACTCACCACACCCAAGGCCCACACTGTGAATCTTGCCTGCCCGGATACTATGGAGACCCCAGGTAAGTCTGAGAATTAGCTCTGTTTACTTGGTGAGGAAGGTGTCTCCAAATTCGAGGGCAGATGAAAATGTGACATAAACCAGGGGTTTTCATTTGGGTGCCTGCTGATTATTTGATCTCAAAGTTAAAGGGATAGATCACCAAAAAATTAAAACGGTCATCATCATGTGCTCTCTCATGCAGCTTCAAATCTATTTTTTTTCTTCTTTAGAAGTTATTTTTGTAAAATGTTAAGCAGTTACATACTATGGAAGTCTGTGGGATTTTTGGCCTAGTCCTAAAATACAACACTTTTATACAATATGTGACATTGAAATTCACATTTCTCTCACAGGAACAATGGTACCTGTTTCAGGCAGTGTCAGGGTCGCTCTGTTCTGCTTTCTTCTTCCTCTTCTATACCCCTGTCCCTCTCGTCCTCTCTGGGGTGGCATGGAGCGGTCGGTGGCCATGGTGGGCTCTCTCACTGCTTGTGGGTCCTCTCTGTGTCCCAGGATTTGGCCCCATGCATGCCAGGGCAGTCATGCCCACCCGTGGCGCTGACCTGGCACCCGGATTCACACACACAGTGCACAGTGAGTTGATTATTCCACATAATTAATCTGCAACTTACTGTCAAAACAGCATAAAAAATATAGTTACCAGCAATATTTTGACCAGAAATGTTTGCATTTCATTATCCAACAGAACTCCTATGTTTACGTGTTTGACGGCTTGCCACAATTCCTCAGCAGTGATGTTGTGCACTCTGACCACAACCTTATTGGAGCATTTTGCGGGACAACGAGAATGGAGCCAATTACTGTTGAGGCTACATCAGGTGCTTAAAAAACTAAGGACTGAATTGTGTTTTTTTTTTATCACATACAAAGCAAAGTTAGATATAACTTTCAATGTGGCACCATGTCATGATAAATTAGGTGATTTCTTCTCCTCTAGGGGTGGTATCTGTGTATTTTGAAGCAAATGTTACCTCAGGACGTGCTCAGGGTTTTAATGCCTCGTTCTGGGTGAAGCGATGTGGAAATGCAAGTTCTGGAGAGGGTACAGCCGTCTCACTCGAGTGCCAGGCAGGAGCTCAGTGTGTAAACGGGCTCTGTGAATGTCCTCATGGTTTTGGTGGTCCACAGTGTGACCGTCCTGTCTGTCCAGGGAATTGTGGAGCAGAGGAAGGCAGAGGCATTTGCAACATGGTGTGTGACATTCTTATTGAAGCCAGTTGTTTCGCTTTAGAACATAAGAAGCACACTAAATTGCATTTTAGGTATGTTCCACAGTTCTCATCTTACATGTTTGCACGCGCTTTTACAGACCCTTGGCCTGTGTGTGTGTATAGAAGGCTGGGCTGGATCAGACTGTTCTTCTATCTCGGACTCAGACAGCCTGGTTTGGGAAACCTTGCTCGACACTCAGCTCTCTGCAGTGAGATTAACTTTCTCCTTCAAGACTACAGAAATGAGTCTCTGTTTTTACAGGCTCTCTCAATTTTCTGTTTTATTTTCTTCCACAGAATAAGGCACACAGGTTCCTCCAGAGGATGGGTCACTCCCTTGTGTCCGGGCCACAGGGCACTCTTTGGATGTATGGAGGCCTCTCACTCCCAGAGGGCATCCTGGGAAATGTTTACAGGTAAATTCTTGTATATTGTACTTGATTTTGTAATATAGTTTTTTTTACACATATTTCCATAATACATTTTTATTGGTCTAGGTATTCCGTGGCTGATCGTCGCTGGACTCAAATGTTGACCAGTTCAGTGGAGGAAAATACAATGACCCTGTCCCGTTACCATCATGCCTCTGCTCTGGTGTATAATCATGACCCGTTCTCTGGCTCCCAGGCAGCCACTCACAGTTTAATGTTTGTGGTGGGTGGGGTCACAAAGAAAGGTGTTGCAAATGACACATGGTGTCTGAATCTCAGCAGTCTGGTGTGGAAGCAGTATAAGGTATTGCATGTTGAATATCCTCACAGTGCTCTTGTGCTCCTCTTCAGCTGTGTTATGAGTGTTAACTGACATCTATGTTTAGAGCTCAGTGCTTCCCCCTGTGGCTGGACACACTCTAACTGTGCGAAGAGGCTCATCTGTGCTGCTGATTGGAGGTTACTCACCAGAGAATGGCTTTAATCATCATTTGCTGGAGTTTAATCCTCAGTCTGGGAACTGGACTATCGCTCCACACACTGGCACACCCCCTACAGGTGCAGATTGAACACTGCACTTTTTCTGCCACAAATGGGACATTTGGTCTGACAGTTAATTGTCTTACAAATAATTGCACTTAACAGTTTAATTGCCTGTTTTGTTCACTTAATGTTCAAGCTTAATACCTTTACTCATCGTGAAGAAATCATTTATTGAAATGGTTTACAATAACATAGTTAGTTTTTTTACAATAACGTAGTTAGTTTTTTTATAAATATACTATAGTATGCTATAGTATACAGAAGTATACACTACAGTTAAATTTTTTTTGGAAGAAAATATGAATACTTTTAGGAGGGGTGCATTAAATTAATTTCATAAGCTCCGCATCAGCATATAAGATCATGAAGAGTAATTTTAGCTTTGATGTCACAGGAATAAGTTACATTTTAACACAGTTATCTTAAACTGTAATAATATTTCACAATATTACAATTTGTACAGTATTTTTGGTGAAATAAATGGCACCTCTGTGACCATAAAATACTTTGGAAAAAAAAATATATATATATAAATAAAATATTTTTGTAGTGTACTAGTGTACCTAGTAATATTTTTTCAGACTTAAGCAATTTTCTTTTCACATTGATGTTTTTGAAACACAGCCAAAAACAAATACATATAATAAGTTTTATTTATTGTTGTTACTCAGTTGTGACACATTTCTATCCTTTATTCTTCACTTTCTTCACCAATAATGGGAAAACGTTTCAATATTATGATGAAGTTAAACAGCTCTACACTCCTGATTTAATTCTTTTTCTATCCTCCACCTTTTCAGGTCTTTATGGCCATTCAGCAGTGTATCATGAACAGACTGATGCTGTGTATGTGTTTGGTGGTTACCGTTTCCACGTCGAAGCTGTAGAACCCTCAGGAGAACTTTACAGTCTTTATTACCCCAATCTTACTTGGTCTTTACTGGTGCCCTCTCAGGGAAACAAGGTAACTATAACAAAAAAAAAAAAAGTCGGGCAGAATGATGAATGTTATTAGCAGTTTGGCATGTAGATGACACGAATCATCTCTCTTTTCTTTTCTCCAGCCTCTCTCACGTTTCTTCCATGCGGCAGCTTTATTGAAGGACACCATGGTAATTGTTGGAGGCAGGACAGGGGAAGAGGATTATAGCAACACAGTTTCTCTCTATCAGATCAACTGTAACACATGGATACAGCCAGGTAAAAGTCATGTCTGCATACAGTATATTAATTATGCTCTTGGTAGTCTGTGTTTACTGACAGAATGGTGTTGCCTTTTCTTGTACCATTTCTCTAGTGTCCTCGGTGGGTGAACCTGTAAACCGTTCGGTTTCCTTGGCTATGACTGGGTGGGGTGGCCGCCTGTTCCTGTCTGGAGGTTTTAATGGAGTGACGCTGGGGCGACTTTTGACTCTTTCCTTGCCTAGTGACCCCTGCATCCTGCTGTCCACCCCTGAGGCCTGTAACAGCAGCACTGGTAGCTGTGTGTGGTGCAGAGGTACCTGTGCTTCGTCAGACACTGCAGAAAGGTACTACAGGAACTAGTATCATCTTTATTCACAGGAGGCTATTATGGCTATGCAGAATGTTTTTTTTTAATGACTATATATCCTCTACTCTTTTTTGTTTAATAGACTGGGTTGTGCTATTGGACAGGCTACCTGTTCTCCCACTCCTCGTTCCCCAGATCAGTGCCGCAGACTCAAGACCTGCAGCGAATGTCTGGCCCGCCATCCTAAAACATTTTCCAGCCCTATGCAGGTACGATCATCACATGGTGTAGTATTTTAAGACCGAGCAATTTAGTAAAAGCACTACATAGCCAAACCATATCTAATTAACAGATTTAGGTTTTTTATTGTGCAGTGAAAATATGAAATCATATTGTGTACAGTATTGTTCAAAGGTTTGTGGTCTGTACATTTTTATTTCTTTCTTTTTTTTTTAAAGTCTTTTATGCTCACCAATGCTGCATTCATTTGATCAGAAAATACATTAAAAATGGTGAGGTGAAGTGTTATTACAGTTTAAAATAATTTTAATGTTTTAATGTAGTTTTTATTTCTGTGATGGTAAAGGTGTATCGTCAGCAGTTGTTACTCCAGTCTTCAGTCACATGATCTTTCTGAAATTATCTTAATATGCTGATTTGGTGCTCAAGAAACATTCCTTATAAATATCAATGTTGAAAACGGCTGCTTAATATTTTTTTTTTTGTGGAAACTTATACATTTTTCAGGATTACTTGAATAAAAAATTAAGAACAGCATGAATTTAAAATTTTCATTTCTAACAATGTAAAATTCTTTTAGATTTTTACTGTGATTTTGTATCACTTTTAATGCGTCCTTGCTTATTATTTTCTTTAAATAAAAAATCCTACTGACCCCAAACACTTTCTAAGATCAATAAGATCAAAATGAAGGTTTAAGACTAATTAGTTAAAGCTGATCTTCTAATTAAAAAATGGCTTGAAATTCTCTCCATCTTTCAGCCTGCTCTGCAGTGTAAGTGGTGCACAAACTGTCCTGAGGGAGCATGTATCAGCAGCTCAGTAAGTTGCACATCGGAGCATGACTGCAGGATAAACCAAAGAGAGATCTTCCTCTCCAGTAACTGCACTGAGACCAGCTGTGAGGCTTCTGACTGCCCCAAATGCACAGCTTCTGTGAAATGCATGTGGACACGCCAGTTCAAACGTACAGGTAAGAGCGACCACACAGTGAGCACAATTCTGTGGAGACATGCGGGGAGGAAGGAAAAAAATATGAGATGGGAGGAAAAGTTATATTTCAAAGCTGTTGGATTTGTTCTCAACTTTAGCATTCTCTTGCAAAAGTATTACGCTTCCCAAGAAGATTTGAGTTTGCTTGCAAAAATGTTGAAATATAGGATTTCCTTCCACCTCCTATCATTTTCTTCACCAATTTTGCGTTCTCTTGCAGAAAATGTTGTCTTCCCCATACAAACAAATTCCATAGCCAATGCAAAGTTGTACAAATTTAAACATCTCTTTTTATGAAGGCCAGCAAAAACCGCTTGTAGTTGATGTTTTGACTCTTGGTTTAACCATTCAGGTGAGACCAGACGTATCCTGAGTGTGAACCCAACTTACGACTGGACTTGTTTCAGCTATGCCTTGCTCAACGTGTCTCCTATGCAAGTGGAGTCCTCTCCACCAATGCCTTGCCCTGAACCCTGCCATGAAATCAAAACCTGCAGCCAGTGTTTAAGCTCTCGTGGCTCTGATGGAGGCTGGCAACGTTGTGTATGGAGCATGGCACTGCAGCAGGTAACATTTTATAAAGTTTGTTCCAACTCTGTAACTTTCTACAAGAAGTCCGACCAGTAACCTCGTCACCTGTCCTCTTTCTTCTCCAGTGTATGAGCCCCTCCTTTGTTCCATTGCGCTGTGAGGCTGGTCAGTGTGGCCGTTTGCTCATGGATGAAGACTCCTGCTCTCCCCAGTGCTTCCAGCTCACTCAGTGCTCTCAGTGCATTTCCAGGCCACAGTGTGGCTGGTGTGCTGTCCGTGGTGGAAACGGGGCAGGACGCTGTCTTCAGGGAGGACTGAATGGTACATGTATTTATGTCTTTCTGCAGATTAAGCTAGTGAAAATAATGACACTGATTTTATGATTAGGTAATGAGTAGAACTGAAGGCTGAATTGTTGGATGTTTTCATGTGGGTACAGTCGGTTGCTCATTATTGCAGAAATGATGGGGACAGTCATAAATTAATCGTTTTGAGCCACAAGATGGCAAAAATTAGTTATTCTAATATGTGTTAGAAAGGGAGAGAGGCTGAAGAGTGAAATAAATAGGAGACAAAAAAGTTGTAATAGTGTGTTGCTGTTAAATATCCTGTTACTTACAATATACAAAAGTATTTGAGTGCTCATTGACATGATTGACCAGTAAGAATCAAGTATCATTTTTTTGTTTTTATGGGATTAAAACTTAATTGTCTTTCTACTCTCTACTTACTGCAGGTGTGAGCGAGGCTTTTTGCCCACAGTGGAACAGTAGCTGGTCCTTCCTGCATTGCCCAGAAGAGGACGAGTGTGCCAATGGACACCACCACTGTAACATCACTCAAGACTGCCACGATCTGCCTGAAGGCTACCACTGCACCTGCAGACAGGGCTACGTACTCAGCAGGTATATTTAACAGCTTTCATTCTCAAACAATAGCACTGACTTTGCCACGGTTGAGTAGTTCATATATGTTTTCTTCTCTCACTCTCTTATTCAGTGTGTTGGGCCAGTGTGAGCCAGTGTGCGCTCAGGGCTGTGTTAATGGGACCTGTGTGTCCCCAGGAGTCTGTCAGTGTCACTTTGGGTTTGTTGGAGAGAACTGCTCCTCACAGTGCGGCTGTAATAAACACAGTAACTGTAAAAGCATCTCTCAGCTGGACGCCTGTCTAGAGTGCGAGAATAACACAAAGGTACTGAAGCGTTTTATTGTATATTTTTATTGAAAATATGAATAACATGAAAATATCCTCATATATTGCATACTGTTTAGAAGTCTCTTATGCTCAACAATGCTGAATTTATGTAATAAAGAAGTGGTAAAAACAGTAATATTGGGAAACATTGCCAATTTAAAATAAGTCATTATTTTAGTAGCCATTACTCCAGTCTTCGGTGTCTCATGATCCTTAAGAAATCATTCTGCTATGCTTTCTGATCTGCATCAATCAAGCAACTTTTCCTATTATTATTACAGTTTAAAAGCCGTGCTGCTAATAATGCCTTTTTTTAAGGGATTCCTTGATGAAAAGAGTTCTAACAGCATTCATTTGAAAGAAGAGGTCTTATATATCATTATAAAATTATTTACTGTAACTTTTGATCAAATTAATTGATTTAATGTGTCCTTGCAGAAAAGTATTCCCTTCAAAACAAGACAGCAGTAATACTATGTTTGTGATATTATTTGACAACAAGTCACCTCTATTTCTTTCTTATTTTTAGGGTCAGCACTGTGAAAAGTGCAAGCCCTTGTTTGTGGGCTCAGCAGTGGGAGGTGGAATGTGTCGTGCCTGTCGTGAATTCTGCAGAGGAAACAGCGATATATGTCTGTCCAAAGAGGAGCATCGGAGGGCAATGGAAAATCCAAAAGACTATCCACTGGACCGTGCGAGTGTGAGCAATTCTTTGGAAATCATCTTTCCTTTCTGTATTCGGTATGTGAAGTGTTGATGCAGGGCCTGAGTCATTCATTATATGCTTTTGCTTCTCAGATTGAACAATGGGCAACAGAAGGCCCTACTGAGGACAATGCTGTGTGTGTGAGCTGTCAGAACAACAGTGTGGGGGATAAGTGTGAGAGCTGTCTCAGTGGCTACTTCCTTTTGCAAGGGAAGTGTGAGAAGTAAGTGTATCAGAAAATTTGCATTGGCTATAATTGTGCTCCAGTATTTATTTAGGTGTTTGCCACTTTTATTCTTCCAAGTTGCAATATATGCAATATATTATTATAAAATTGGACTTTCAGAAGTTAGCGCCTCACAAGCATGCTAGAGATAGAAAAATGTCTCCATCTCAAAGGTTTTCACATCACATTGTAAAACAATTAATGTTTCTGGATCTAACATCAGTATTTCCATTCCTTCCTATTGTTTGTTTGTAGATGTCAGTGTAATGGCCATGCAGACACGTGTAATGAACATGATGGCACTGGCTGCCCCTGCCAGAACAACACTGAAACCTCATCCTGTCTGAGCAGCCCACAAAATGACCGCAAAGAGTGTTACAGACAGCAGGTAACGGCCAGTTCATTACAACCAATGACATTACACTCCATATGTCACAAATAAGACCTTGTATGAAATCCTGTTTATTCTACTTACAGTGTGCAAAATGCAAAGACTCATTCAACGGCAATCCGGTTAATGGGCGGCAGTGCTACCGGCAGTTCAATGTGGACAATGAATGCTGCTTCGACCCCACATCACAGGTCAACTGCTTCCATGAGCCTAACATCCGCAATCTGCTCAGGGGCCGCACCGTGTTCTTTTCAGCCCAGCCCAAGTTCACTAACGTTGATATCCGCGTCACCATAGACGTTACGTTTGGAGAGGTTGAGGTCTATGTGTCCAATTCGCATGATACATTCATTGTAGGGGTCGACCGCCAGACCGGTGTGCATACCATCAAGATCGAGGACGAGGCCACCTCTGCGACCACTTCACGAGAAAAGGAGGTTCCTCTCGCACCACCGTCACCCATGAAGGTGTTTGCGAACTCCTCGTCAGCATTACTCGGCACATTGCAGTCCACAAAGTCACACGGAACAGAACGTGAAATACGGGAAGAACGAACCGAAGATCTCATAACCTATATCACCGTGTGGAAGCCACAGACGGTGTTGATCGTACGTGGCGTACGGGACCGTGTGGTCATCACTTTCCCACATGAAGTGCACTCGCTCAAATCCAGCCGCTTCTATATCGCCCTGCGTGGCGTGGGCACAGAT
This sequence comes from Carassius carassius, assembly GCF_963082965.1. Taxonomy (NCBI): domain Eukaryota; kingdom Metazoa; phylum Chordata; class Actinopteri; order Cypriniformes; family Cyprinidae; genus Carassius; species Carassius carassius. The sequence goes on along the minus strand of NC_081769.1, from coordinate 20,317,718 downwards.
ACTCATAACGGAGAATCCCAAGGTCTCCTCTTTCTCCGACAGGACCAGGCCCACATCGATCTCTTTGTCTTTTTCTCTGTTTTCTTTTCCTGCTTTTTCCTCTTCCTTTCCGTCTGTGTGCTGCTCTGGAAAGTCAAGCAGTTCTTAGACTTCCGCCGTGAGCAGCGGCGCCACATTCAAGAGATGACAAAGATGGCCTCTCGGCCGTTTGCTAAACTCACCATCTACCTAGAGCCAGAGGAGCCGCAGCTGGTTTACTTGCCCTCGGCTGGAGGGGGGAGCACCGTGTCCCTCGCCCACATCCGGACAGGCAAACTCAGTGGCATGGTGATGGGCCAGAGGGGACGAACAGTAGCTCTGTCCTACAAACACGACCCCGGCACAGGCACTGTCACTCATCACCACCACCATCTCGCTCTGAGTGGAGGCAACAACGGACAGCACCTTCCACTGCACTACCTGAACACTCACCACTACGCACCCAGCTCTACTGCAAACCCGACCTTGCATCACCACCACCATCACCCGTCCTCACACGGCAGCTACCAGCATTTCTGTCGCTCCGACCCCTTCTTGTCCCAGCTCATGGGCTTTTCGTACTCGTCCTTCAAAGTTGGGCCAATCACTCTGGAGCCCACAGATGACGGGATGGCAGGGGTGGCCACCGTGCTTATACAGCTGCCAGGAGGCATCCTTGCTCCCAACCGGGCCTGCTTAGGTTCGGCACTTGTCACTTTGAGGCAGAATTTGCAGGAATACTGTGGACATGGAGGAGCGGGAACGCATCCTGGCACCGGGGGTGGCCGAAAAGGCTTGTTGGGCCATCAGCATCTAACCACCATGGCCATGTGAAGAGAACGTACTGTGATGAGGGAAAAACAGATTGAAAAGGAAAAAACAATCATGAGAGTGAACAGAAACGACAAAGGAAGTTGCAGAGATGTTAAAGGGACAGTCCACCCCAAAATGAAAGTTTTTTCATTGTTTACTCACCCTCATGTCGTTCCAAACATGACTTTCTTCTGCGCAACACACAAGAAGATTATTTAAAGAAATGTTTTTGTCCATACAAAGAAAATCAATGGGTTCCAAAACCAAAGGACATTGAAACTGACTTTTTACCAAACAATTTTGGACCCCATTGACTTTCATTGTGTAGAACTTTTTTCTCATTTTTAAACGAGTAAATTATGACAATTTTTTTGGTTTGCTCTGTTGAGGGTTACAAAAGGCATGCATTTGTTACAAGAGAGGAACAAGGTGAATAATAGGAAATGTGATTTGTACATATACTGTAATTAATTATTAGGTGTCATTTACTTGTTTATCACTGCTAAAAGCTCCATATTGACATGAAGCAGCAACCTTTATGCAATGCACTACTCCTATCTCCAAGCTTTGTTGCTTCATTTTTTTGTCCTATATACACTACTGAAATCAGCTGGACAAGCTGTTGACTATGGCATGACATCGACCAGTGAAAAAGTTGTCTTTGCAGCTGAACCAATGTGCTTTATATCCTCATGTGACAATCTGAACTGCCATCCAAACCAAGAGATGGTGCAACATGTCTGCTTGAATGTGCAAAACATTGATTGTCTGAAAAAAAACTGGCACAGATGTTTTTAAAAAAAAAAATGTTGTTGTGGTTTTGTTACTGGTATTTTGTCATGGCTGTGATTGGTCCATGCTTCCTGTAATATAGCAGATTTGAATCTAGTCAATAGATCTGTTTCATGGTGAGCCATTGGCTTATTTTTATACATATTCAGACTGAAGATGCATTTCACACCACCAGTCAACATTTTATGATTACACATCTTTTTTGTTTGCATTAATTACATGACCTTTACTCACTTTGCCTTGACCAGATGTTAATATAACTGTGTGACAGAATCCTCAAACTCTTTTTGTATTAAATTTAGGATTTAATTTCTGTTTGAGTTTAGGCCATTAATCTTTAGTGCTGCAATTGTGTGTGTGTATATATATATATGAAGGAATAAGCTGATTAAGAAGGAACGTTACATTTTTCTTACATTGTGTAGGAAATGAAGGATACTATTTTATTTTTCCCCTTTCTTACACTACTAATTTCATATTACTTTATTTTTTAAAGTAAAGCTTACAGCATGTATTATCAATGTGCTAATGTGTTATTTCCGATGATTAATGAAATTTATCACACAAGCTGGGTTGCTGCAGCATTTTCATTTCAGTGATGGGTTATGTTTCACTAGATATATGAGAACTAAAAGTCCAATGGAAATTTGAAACATTTAAATATAGAATGCTCCTGGTGAGACACTATTAAGTAATGAAGAGGAGAAAACAGTGATAATACTAAAGTTTGTTACTGTATTGCCATTTATAAGGAAATTCCATTGTTTTGCTTTATTGCAATTTGTTTCTTTTTGCTTGACTGTTACTTTCTGAGTGTAATCTGACTGGTATTTATAAAGGACAGGTTGGTGTAGAAAGATCCTTTTTTTAAGAATTGAAGTCATAGTGAAAAGTGTTCATTTGATGTTATGATTAATGTAAATAACAGAAACATTATAGGAGAAGCCATATGTTTATCTGGGATTCCACTCCAGAGAAAGCAATTTTAAGATAAATTGGTTAATTTGTTAGGTTAAACCAGAAAAAGTGATAGTGCTATAAATTATGCACAATACCAAAAACAGATTTGTGTTTGAATATGGTAAAGAAAGCTTTGTGTTCGGTCCAGACATTTTCAAATTCTTTTACAGTTTTTAGTGTGGCTGCTGAACATGCCTTTGATGCTTGACAGCGGTTTGTCCATAATAAAATATCATCCATTAATGGTTACCACGGTTTGTTGTTTTTGTTGTTGTTTTTTTTACCCGATTTGACACTTCCTCTAAAAATGAAACCAATGATTCCTACTGCAGTATAAAACCAAAAACAGTAGCTGCACATTTGATTTAAATTGAGTTATGATTGAAATTAGACTCTTATTACTCTTGTGTTATGTGGATTTATCTCTATTACATAGATGCTAAGAAAACGGTATGAAAGTACGGGATTTTAAAGAGTTTAGAATTATTTTATAAATAGGAAGCTTTAAATATGTCCACTAAAATCCTACAACAAAAAAGGGTTCAGGAACTTTTATTTTGAAAGGAGGCGTCAGCGTTGACCTTATTTTGAAACGTGTTATCGTTTCTGGCTTTACCTAGTATCTATAAGCAGCATCGATATAACGTATTTCAGACCTGAAAAACGGGGTTAATGCAAACTGCTATAGGTCTTTTATAGCTATACTGTCACTAGTATAAGCAGGCGAGTTGGTGTGGTTTTAGCAGTGGATGTGTAAGATGCCTGTTTGAGCTGTAGGATGCTGTACACTGAGGGCTGTGACAGTCTGCAGTCCAATCGAATATTCATTGCTGCCTAAATGCAGCAGATAAACTAAAGCTTTAATATTTCCGGTAAGAACATTTTGTGCTTCATTTAAGTCAACACTACACTTCTGTTTACATCTGCATGTCTGCAACCCGCTAATATGAGCTATTGTGAACCTGGGCTATTATGAACCTTCATGGTTAAACCTCCCTGCTGAAAAACACAAACCAGCCTTTGTCTGTTTTAATTCAGATTATGTTACTCGATATTGGATTTTGATATTAGAAAGGAGAATCCTCCACCTATCCGTCTGCGTTATCCTTAAAAATAAGAAATTATACTTCTAAAAACATAACGTTAGTATAAATGCTATACCAGGAATATATTGTAAATAAAACCGTAAAACTATATTAATGTCCTTCTCAAACATTTCTTTAGGTTGTGCACAAGAAGATGAACGCTAAATTGCTGAAGAAAAGAAAATCACCCAGAAAAAAGAAAACCAAAGAACTGACAAATTGTGAAAAAGAGCCATTGCCAACAAATGGTGATGGCATTAGGACTGACACAAATGAAACCAAAACCTCTAATGCCACTCGGGACTGTGCTATGAACACCTGTCCTGAGGTCACACAGATCAAACCAGAAGAGGGAGAGCTGGAAGCTTTGGGAGTCCTAATGGTGTCCTCTGAACAACACCAACAACATCTGCAGCCTCATCCTCCTGCTTTCAGAGCATTTGTTCCTAAGACAGAACCAGACTGTTTCCCTTTAAACCCACCTAGTTTTCAGGTAAAAACTGAGCCTGGTATTTTTGAGGTGCTGCAGAGAGAGTCTGCTTTGATTGTGAAGGAGGAGAATGACAGCTGGAATGAAGTGAAGCTTGAGACGCTAGATGAAAATTCAGTGGGGGATTCTTGCCTGGAGAAAAACACAGGTAATACATTTATTTAATAAGCCTAATCTTGCAAATCACACAGTGTCATATATTAAAGCTGACAGCAAGAGGCATAAACCTCTTGTAGATGACAACCTAAACCTAAGAAGATTCACTTGACTTGATACTTGACCACACATATTTGATATTTGTTTATCAGTTGGCATATTTTTCTGTCCCTTTTCCTCTCCACAGCTTCCTCCTCCCTGATTTTTCCGTGTCCTCATTGCTCTGTTACTTTCACTGACTTTACATACTTGGAAAAACACCTCAAATGGTGCCATCGAAGCGAATACCTAGCATGGGTAAAAAAACACAAAGTCTACAACTGCTCTAAAATATCTTCCAGGATGCTCAGCTGCTCATCGTGCCACTATCGGTTCTTCTCTCAAAGACAGCTGGAGACCCATGTGCGCAAAGCCCACCTCCCTACACCCAAACCTATCCGAAAACGCTACACCTGCCCACAGTGTGATCGCAGCTTCGATTACATCGGCAACCTGAAAAACCACTGCCACAGATGCCATGGCTTAGCCACGGTGTGTAAAGATGGACAAATTAGCTGTGCTAAATGTGGTCAAAGCTTTGCTGGAGTCTGGGGTCTCGGACCACATCGCTGCCATGAGGAGGAGAAGAAACCCAAGGTGGGTGTCGAGGAACCCATTTGCAGGGACCGTGGCTATCTGTGCCGAGACTGTGGCAAGAACTGCTCTACACTTCAGTGCCTGACGATACACAAACGCATTCATACTGGCGAGAAGCCTTGCGTCTGCGAAGACTGCGGCCGTGGATTTCATGATATGGGGAGTCTGCGGAATCACAAAGTCATACATACAGGAATCCGGCCTTACGAGTGTCCCGAATGTGGTAAAGCGTTCGCAAGGATGGCCCACCTCAGATGTCATCTGCGAACCCACACGGGTGAAAGGCCGTACCCTTGCCCCCAGTGCGGGATGAGCTTCAGCCACCGATCGACGCTTCTCATCCACCAACAAATTCACTCCAAGGAAAAAACATTTTCATGCCCAGACTGTGGCAAGATGTTCTCCGCTCTGAGGTACATGAAGGTCCACCAAAGAGTGCACAACTCGGAGCGAATGCTGCAGTGTGGAGAATGTATGAAGACGTTTTCACGGGAGGATGTGCTTAAGAAACACCTACGCATTCACACGGGCGAGCGGCCGTACCAGTGCAACGTCTGCACCAAACGTTTCAACCGCATCTCGCACCTGAAAATCCACATGCGAACACACACCGGCGAGAAACCGTACTGCTGCGAGCAGTGCGGCTCCAGCTACGCTCAATCCGGCGATTTGACCAAACACATGAGGAGACACACGGGGGAAAAACCCTTCGCCTGTTCTGACTGTGACCGCCGCTTCACCAACTCAGGCGACCTGAGCAAGCACAGGCGCAGTCACACAGGCCACAGGCCCTACAAGTGTACAGAGTGTGGGAAGAGTTTTCTCATGCCCCAGCACCTGAAGATACACAAACTGACACACACGGGCGAGAGGCCATACAGCTGCCCACAGTGTCTCCGGACCTTCACTCGCTCGCACCATCTTTCTCAACACATGGAGAAGCACAATAAAGATGGATAGCTGCACTACTTCTGTCTAATCTTAGTCTCACTGAAGAAAATGAATTGGGAGTTCATTGATGAATTGGATATCAGTTTATTTCAAACTAAACGTTACTGAATCCAGATGCATAGTCTTCCTTTCTGGACTGACTGCCCTTAAAAGTTCTAACACTATAGCTATTTTGCATGCTCTCGATCGATCGAATAGATTTAATGCCTTACAATTATTGTTGTTAATATGGGTAGTAAATCTGGCAAATGAACTGTGCTTTAAAGTGTCTATTTAAGGAACCGGCGTCGTTAGCATAAAGTAATAACTTAAAGCTCATATTTAACCATTTAAAGACACTGTTGGCTCACAAGAATGAATAAAGATGTGAGTTTTACTTCTGCTGTGGCTTAATAATATTCTATGATTATTATTAATTTAATATTAATCTGTGAGCTGTATGATGGAAGCGTTCAAGGGCTGCATCATCTATAATTTGAGGTCTTTTTCTCTGCTGTACAAGAGGCATCTGCAAATATGAATAAAAGATAAATGTAAGGCAAAATTACATCATCTGTATTTCAGTTTCAACACTGTGTAGTGGTGATTTTGGAGTTCCATTAATTCAATTTTGTGTTAATATGAAATTATGTACTGTTGCCTCGTTCATTTTTAATCATATTTTCAGATGCCTTGTGTGCCACAAAAAAGCTATTTTGTATTTTCTATCGTAATGCTTTATGGAGGCATTGTAAATCTGTTGAATTGCGTGTTGAATTTTCACCAAGTAAGTACTGTAATGGGTTGGTTATTTTTCCGTTCATTGTTGTAGTTGATCAATTTAATGTTACTGTTCAATGCCAAATACTTTGTAATACTGAGGGTAAGATCATTTTATTATTATTGTCTAGTTAAGTTGAAATACTTTTACATTTATGCTTTGAAGCACTGGTGTTCCTGATGTGATAAAAAAAATGAGTATGAAAGTGTAAGATATTTAAGTTCGTAAGTTTACTGTTTATTTTGAAATCGATGATGACCTCAAATGAGTTGCGCTAAATAAAACTTAACGCAGCACTCTCTTCATTGTATTGGCTTGAACTGTGCTTCTGAAACTGTATTCTTATCTTAAAACAGTAAATACAAAATGCAAACCATGGCCATTTTGTCTAAACAATTGTCTTTTTGTCTTTCCTTCTCAGCTTGTGCACAGGCAACCAAAGCGTCTGTGCAAATGCTCAAAGCCAATAGATGGATCACTTGGTCAAAGGGCCCAAACAGGTCTGCTTCAGTCAATGTTGAGGGAATAGCTCTATTATTTTTATGTCTGCGATTACGAGGACAGCAGCGTGACTGGTGAACCGACACAGATAACAAAGATGTATTTAGGGCTAAATAATATTGAGTCTACCTTTTGTTTAAAGCTGGAATCAATACTTCTTAAAGCATGTCCATTTTTCATTTAGCAAGCCTCTTGTCTGAGAGGAGGGTCAGGGAGATGTATGGAAGGGAGTGTGTTTTAATTCCCTCTGTTGCTGTAGTAATAATAATTGTCAGAACAAGCACAGCTTCTAAAGATTGGGTGATAGGGAGGTGAGCCAGATGACCAAAATTAATAGATTTTGAAAATTGAGACGGATTACATGACAGGATTTTTTTTTTCCCTCACATGATTTTCTTGTTTTACAGGGTACGGACATAAATGACCATTGGAGACATGGTAACATAGGTAAACCTTTTTAGTTTTTGAGTATATGTTTTATAAACACTACTTCTGTTTTTCACTAGTCATGTCTTGAGTCACTCTATAAAGAATGTCGATTTTTAGAAATGGCAACAAACGTTACATTTTTGGTAGCAGTTCTTCCTTTGGGGCACCAGGGGGAAACAGATATCTGTCAAAGTGTGCATTTGGGAATTAGGATGTGCTTTGGTGCCATCTGTTTCTCTCCTGTGATTCTCACTCTTCCCACAGTGAGACAACCTGCTGGGATACTTCACACAAACAAGTGAAAAAGTATAACAGCTTCTAATGCGTAACATGCAGTTCTGTTTGTGTTACTCCCTCGTCTCCGTGTCAAATTATCATAAAATCATACTTTTTTTTTTTTTAACCCAGAATTTGTTTGTGGATTTGCGCTGCTTTTACATATTTTCCTTTGTATATTTTGGCACAACGTTGACATTACAGCTCGTTTCTTGCGAGTTTTTAGCCTTTGCGGGAATTAGGGCTTAGGGCTTAAAATGCGTCACAGGACTCGGTGTTCTTGATTTCTGTTGCACTATGTCCCGCGTTTTTTAACAGAAGAACGCTGTTTGTGAGAACGGTAGTGGAATACACTATGAACAGATTTTAAAACACTAGTGGTCACACACTTGCTGACTTTGTAAATTGTTACAGAAAAACTCAACATCATACACTAAACGACTGAGGAGTCGAGACTTTCAAGTCCTTTCAAAAAGAGAGAGTACCCATCATGCACTACGATTTTCTGTGAACTGCGACTGCTCAAAATCTGAAAATTGGTGTTGACTTTCAGCCATTAGCGTTGACCCCAACAGACAAATCGGGCAAACATGTAGTGTATTCCAGCCTTTAGTTTGTCATGTAAGTCACTTTGGATAACAGCGTCTGCCAAAAAAATGCTTATAGTTATTACATAGCTATGCTAACAAATGTGTTGACTTGTTTTCTGAGATCATAGTTTGATCTTTGACCTGTGATTTTACCTGTTCTTTTGTAAAATACTCCATCAGTGGTCAGTGCTGAAACTCTAATACCCTTATTTACAGCAAGTTTTCTGACTGACCATCTCTATAATACTCTAAAATTGAATTACTTCAATGTTGAATTAAATAAGAGCCCTCTTGCACATTTTTCCCCCATCTCCAATTTTTTATATGTAATTCCAGCGGTCCAATTTACTCCATATTTTCTCTCAATACTCTTGTCAATCTACTGAAGGAACACATTGTTGGATTTGGTGTGCCGGTGTCACAGTGTCGTCTCGCTGCAGTGGTTTTTGCGCTTGTTGGCCTCAGAGGTCAGTGTGTGGGAAGAGCCGCCGGCTTTCGGGGTCTTCAGGGGGCTTTAGGGCCGCTGTGTCTGTGTCCCTTTGGGCTCAGCCATGCCCAAATCCACTTCTCTCATTCATGAAAGGGTTACAACAGAGGTCAAATCACCACTTTCCACTCCCTGCGAATAACACAAGCCTTGCGTGAGGGATGGTTTATGTAGGCGTAGATGAAACTGTGTATTTTAGGTGTTTTTTTGGTCATGGTACTTTCTTGGCACGTATTAACAGCCTGACAGCTCAGGCGCACAAAAGACAATGAAAAGATGCTGTGCGTTTTGCTTAGGGGAGGATGGTTAGCACAGAAAACGAGTAGGGTCGGTGCTGTCAAACTCAAAATGAGGAGCTTCTCATTTTAGATTAGCGTCACGGAGCACACAGTTGCCATCTTTTTATATGTTGTGCGGCTCCAAGCACTGGTTCTTCTCATATAGCCCAAAATCTTCAATCCACAACTGCTCCTTTCTTCTCCACCACAGTCCACCCTTATGTCCTAACCTTTGGCTCTGGGTGTCTGTTTAGCACACGGATAGAGATGTGGAGGGTGAGGGAGACTGACAGTGTGCGCTCCCTTACTCAGTAAATATGAACTGCACCCAACAGACAGCCTCATTTATCACAAGGGAAAGAGCGCGGGAGGGAAGGAGAGAGAGAGGGAAAAGGGATAACTGGCTGGGACGATGTGGCCTCAGCAAGCAAGAAGAGAGCACGGGGATGAGAGACACGAGAGTAAGGAGGGGAAGACAAGAATAACACAACAACTCAAGCGAGCACGGGAGGAGAAAGACGACAAGCAGACGTGATGTTTAGAGGAGTCAAATAGTGAGATCAAAAGAATGAAGTTAGAAGAGAGGAGGTATGGGAAAAGACACGGGCCTGCTTAAATACTTTTGAGTGAAGAAGAGAGAGCAGAGACCTGACAGTGTGACCAGATGAAGTGCTAAAAAAACACGTTTGTGATAATTCTGTTGGTGTGATAAGATCATAAGAGAATAAGGTAAAGTAAGACCAAAAGAAACGACAGAGCTGTGCCTAGGGTCGGTGTAATGAATAAATCTCATTTTGATCTGCAGTGAATGAACTTATTAACGGATCCCACCCTTTTATCTGGCTGTGAGTGTGGATCCTGACAACTCTGCTCCAGTTGATAAGGCTTTAATCCTCAGTGCTGAACACAGGAACTGACCACAGAGACCAAAGGTGACTGAGCTTAAGTTGCTCAGACACTTGCGCTTGCTATCGCAATTAAAGCGCTAAAGGTAAAAGTTCAAATAGCTGATGATGATTTCTACGTGCTTTGCTGTATTAAATGCATACTGTATTATATGCATACTGAAGCTGCAAGCTTTGTTTTTTTCAGAAGTTTATATGTGTGTATATATATATATATATATATATATATATATATATATATATATATATATATAATGGGCCCAAAGTTTGCTTCAATCTGATATCATTTCCCACTCATTATAGGACACAATATCTATCTATCTATTGTTATCCATATATCCGTCTATCCATCTATCTATCTAGAAAACGCTATAGTTTATTCGCTATAGTTTAGAAAATGGTAATAAAATATGAAAAGAACTCAAAGCTAAACTGTGTCAGAACAAATGCATCTGGATAATGTCAGTGTATGTAATGAATTAGGTTGAATAGCTGTCAGCTGTGAAATTTAAGTACACAATTAGATAATACCAATTTAGGTCAACCAGTTATCAAGCAATGCTTAATTTTGTTCAGTCTGTTGTGTAAAAAAAAAATCACATTAGCAATTAAAGAAAAAAAAACATTTAAGCAAAACATGGTCAGGTCAAAGTGTCTGAATTATTTTTTTTATCAATTTTACTTTTGGTCCACTGTATGAACAATTTTTGGGTATAATATATCACAGTCTACCTTATTTTGCTATTCTTACATAAATGAACTATAGTGTCCTGCACCCACTAGTAAAGATATATAAAAAATTATATCTGGTGTCTGAATGATTTTTAGTTTAACTGTATCTATCTACACAATGAAATGTGTTTCAATTCACTTGCTAAAACGCTGCACAAGTAAATATATTAATGGTAATTAATATTTTAGTGTGGTCCATCACTAGCTGCTTTATAGATTTTTGCATTAAAAAAAAATCAATATTTATTTTATGAAGCAGCAAACTTATCTGTATTTAAATTTATTGTATCAAAACCTTCAGTGTTTAAAATTACTCATTTCTGTGCATAGCACATGGTAATTACAGTCTACATAATATAGTTAATATCCTTGGCAATAAGATCTTCCAAAAGGGTCAGAATACTTGTAATTAAGAGCTCCTTTAATGAACTGCCTGAGTGGACTAATATCCCATAATTGGCGCTAATAGCTGCTAACTCAAAGCCAATTGTCTGCCAATAAGAACCTTGTACATTGCCCTCCAGTCTTTGTTATGGTCAGTATCTGACCTCTGCATTCCCAAAGACTCATCTTTGCATTGGGAACTGTTTTCCCCCTTCATTCTTAAGAAGTTATATTTTTTAGATTGCTACTAATTTAGATTAAAAAAGTGAAAGGGGTCATATGATGACTTTTTAAATATCATTATTTTGTGTATTTGGTGTAACAGAATATGTTGACTTGCTTTAATGTTAAAAAACACATTATGTGTGACCCTCTCTCTCTCTCTCTCTCTTTCTCTCTCTCTCTCGGACACACACGCGCCGCTCAAAATTCTGCAATTGAACATTCAATAGCAAATGCTTAAACTAATAAAAAACATACTTACAGTAGCTGATTCAGAAGCTCCATATTGTAGTAGCATAGTCAGAATTACCTCGTCTCCAAGGTTCACGAAATGGTCGTCCATAAAATGCGTTGCTGTTCTGTTGTAAGTAATCTTAAAGATTCCTAAATGCATATTTTAGAAGGCCAAATAATGTGCTTTTGCTTTTGTCTAGAAACACACAGCATCTCCCTGACATGGCTACTTCAACACTAACTGGTTACTGAAACCAAGCCTTCTTTCTTTGTGTGAACATTTGGGTGGCATTATGCAAATATATCCACATAGTGACGTAGAGATGTGGGGGCATGTTTGAATGAGCCGTTTTAGGGGGGTCTGGCAGAGTCTTAATTATGATAAAGAATATCTCTTTGGATTAAACACTTTAGTCTTTGCAACTTTACAGATCTTCTTCATGCACCAAGAGCTTGTAGCGCTCCAAAGAGAAAGGACAAATTGAAATCGCATAATATGACCCCTTGAAGAAAATAAAGTTTTATTAAATAAAATGTTCAAGAAGCACATAACTATTATTTTAATGGCCTTGCAAAGTCAACATTATAAAATTATGTAAACTAGATTACTATGCATGTTGTTATGGTCTCTGTTCTCTGTACACTGAAGAGTCCTAGACCTGAAAAAGGTTGAAAACTTCTGACTTAGATGGATGAGGGAATAGGAATGACAGCACTGTAGGCTGTTCATAGCTCTACGCCTACAGCAGAGTTTCTGTTGACTCATGCCACTGCTTGCTACACATTGTTATGTTACAGTATAAGCTGAAAGGCTTTAAGCAGGTCTATAAATTAAATCAAGGCCTCAATAAGGAAATTGACAGAGAGAGAGAGTAGTGCCCCAATGAAAGCAATTGGATGCTCGTAAAACGATCCCTGGTGGGCCCTGTATATCTTTTTATCTTTTCTCGTGTGCATTTTCCACTTTTCCTCTTGTCAGTCCTTCTTTTCCCACTCCAACACCTCATTTAGCTCTTACACGATTTACCCTGTTAAATTTATTTCCATGCGTACATCTCTTTCTTTTTCTGTGTTTACCACATTTCGGTTGTTCTCTCATTTTCATGTTTTCTCTCTCTATATTTCTCTCACACTCTTTCTCTGTCTGAACCCCCACTCCATGGAGAGACAGGAGAGAGGAAAGATGATGTGTGACAGTTGCTATATTTCGATCTTCTGTCAGTGAGATTAATATTGACACAGTGTGTATCTTACCAGAGGCCTGTTGACTGTGTATGTTGTGTATTTATTCATTAGTCTAGGTTGGGGCATTTTTCTCAAGAATCAGACAATAACTGATGTGTGGACTTAGAGATAGTATATTGGTGGCCTGAAATGAGTCGATATGGTCACATCTGGGTTTGTCTTAACCATCGTCTTGTCTCCATGGGGTGGCTGCAAAGTCAAACCTTGTTGTAGTTTCATGGGGTTTGAAACACCTCGTTTTTCTCTGACAAGCCCTTAGATACAGTCAAAGTTTGTCAAGGAAGATATATCAGATAATTCAACATTTGGACTACTTTGTGTTTAAATCATCCTGAGAGAGTTTGGCTTTTCTAGTTACAGGATCAACTGATCAGTTGTTTCAGCATAATTATGTTGAATGCACTTCAAAATGTCCGATAATGTCCCTTCAATTTTTACTATAATAGGAGAATAGGGTTTCTGACATTTTTATGTTAATATTATTGTTTTTATTCAATGTAATTTCACATCAAAGTTGGCTGCAAAACAGAAAGGATTCAGGAGATAAACAAATAGAAACAAAAGAGGAAAGGAAAGAGTACGAGAAGTGCAAGAGCCCAAGGGGGGAAACAGTTGTCGCTGGAGACTTTTATTGACTTTCCTCCCCTCTTCAGTCGCACGTGACTGGAGCACGCGCAGGGGCCAACAGATAAATTCACAGAGAGGGGCTGAGGAAGAGAGAGAAATGGGAAAATAAATTACTCTGGAAAGATATGACGATGGGCTACATGCGGCTTTAAATCTAAAAGGGAATTCGCGACACACTGACCGATTTGTCACGGCGCTTTTTTTTACCCTTCTCTACATTTCTTTTGGCTACCTTTTCTTTATTATTTTCTCACGTCTTCAAAATACGTACAGTACATGTGTTTTTTTTCTCTCTTTTATCCGTTTTATCTAATAAGGAACAATTATGGTTCACTGAAATGACTAAAATGCTTTATGTGAATTTATAACTACGATAATTTAGTTACTTTTTATGGAAAGAAGGTGTGCTTTTAAAGTAAATTATTCTTTTAAAATACAACATGTTTAAACAAGGTTTTAATAAAATAGAAATTTTCATCAAAAGGTATGTCTCTGAAAAACCGTAGGCTAACTAATCGCGGTTGATTGAGGCAGTAACCATGGCAACCGTAGGCTTTACCGCTGGAATAAATTAAATTAAATGTATGCATTTAGCAGACGCTTTTATCTAAAGCGACCTGCAATGCATTCAGGATAACAGTTTTTACCTAATGTGTTCCCTGGGAATCGAACCCACAACCTTGCGCTGCTAAGGCAATGCTCTACTACTTGAGCCACAGAAGCACTATAATAGATTATAATAGAATAGATGGTGTTATCAGATGGAACGCAAATGCGTATTTGATATTATTTTAATTAAAATGTAAATCTGCAAAACCAAAACTTTCCTATTTACTTTTTCAGCATTCTTTTAAAAAGTCAACCCAGGCACACTGTTAGGAGTATTGTGAAAGTGTTTACATTCATTTGTTTATTTTTTCGTTATGTCCTGTTTGATATGCTCGTTTACAGTTTCTGGAAAGATCCATATATCTATCACCCCAATCCATTTGTCTTTCCCTCGCTCTCGGATTATGTGTAATACACGTCATGCCCCACCCCCTAGCCTATAATACCTATAACAGCCACAGAAGAGAGGGAAATGAGATGCAACAAGGGAAAAAAGAATGAGATGGACTTAAAGTGAGGGATAGCTGGAAAAGGGGGAGAGAAAGAATGGAAAAGAGAAAAGAAAGAAAACGCGGTCTTAAAGTATACCCCCCTCTTTTATTTAATTTAGACGCCAGGCGAAAATCGATCCTGCCATTCGATACGCAATCCGAATCAAGGCGAATTAAGCGGGCGGAAATTAACTCTGAAAATATTTTTGATGGAGTGGCTTGTAGTCTCTCGGCCAAATGGACTGCAAAGTGGAACAAATGACAGGGGCCTAGTGGTGGAGACAGCGGCGCTCCATCTTCCATTAGGGCGTAATGGGATAGGTCCAGCCCCCTAGCTCGACTCGGCTGCATTAATCAAAACAGCCTCTATATGAAGATTTATGGTTCTCCCAGCATCGCCGCTTCACTTCAGTGCCGCTGAAGCCGGAGCCAGTTCTTGTGTGTTTCTCTCACTCTCCCTCCCTCCCTCTCTCCCTCCCTCTCTCTCTCGCTGTCGCTCTCTCTTATGCTGTGTTTAGGTGTTAGAGAGACCTTCTCCCTCCTTATCTCCTCCTTTTTTGTTATACGTAGTACTAGTATACTTAAACAGAAACGCGTTTCTCGCCTCGGTAATCGTATCGTGTCCTCATCTGCACGTGTGCGGTGTAGGCTATTTCTCATTCTTTTACAACAACGTGGGTCAAAATCCGGAATTGCAGTCTAAAAGCTGGAATGGACGTTTTTAGACAGACCATCATAAAAAGTAAACAAACTTAAACTAGACACAATCCTCTCAAAATTCCTACCATAACGTGATTATGAATTATTGCTTTATTTTGTATACTGTTCTTTAGTCAGGTTCAGCAATGAATCATTTCTCTGTATAGGGATCTTGAGTTAGTTTTTCATTATAAGGTTCTTGATTCTTCACCTTTTTGTATCTAATATGAGCCTTTATTTTCAAGAGAGCAGTTGTGTGGGAGAAAGAGGAAGACAGATAGTGGAGAGCTGAAGTAGTGGAGAGACTTTTGACCAAGAGGGGAAAAGCTTGGGTCCAGTAATTTTTTAAATCGCATAGTTGGTTTCAGTTTTTGTCTCCCGCCACCCTTTCAGTCCTAAGAAGTCCCATCTCAATGTTTTATTTCTTTTGTTTTGGTCCAATCTCTTTACCTCATCTAGCTCTGTTGTTTTCTAACATCTCTTTCTCATTTCACCCCCTTCCAGCCCAAACTCTCATACTCCAGAGCCAAATGCATGTGGAGACATCTCTGTATCCCCCCCCATCCATCTCTGCTTTCCTCCTGCCCTGCCTCCTTTCCTTTTTCTTTACTTTGCTTTCTTTTCCTGTGCACAGAGGGGAAGCCGGCTGCCAGTTTTAGTCTGCCGAAGGGTTTATTCAAATTAGAAACGCTTCAATCTCCTTATCCCCTCTCCTCTCCCTCATGCAAGCATTCACTCTCTCACCTGCTTTCCGTGACTCCCCTCTTCCCTCAGAAGTCTCCAGAGCCCTGCTAGTTTAGGGAGACAATGTTTGTGGAGAACTGGGAGATGAGGGGAAGGAGAGGTTAGGAGGAAATCAGGGAGGGAGCATCACTGACGGCGTTCAGATTTGGCTGGAGGGACCTGTTAGCCATTTGGTTTGTGGTCCCTCTCACATTCTCGTCTGATTTAGAAGCTGTTATGAGTGTTTACATATTTCCCTTCAGTGAGATTCCCTTTTTGTCTGACAGTAGTATCACACTAACAACTTGTGCTGCAAGTTTAGTTTTCTGTGCTTTTCATTGTCTCGCTTCTGTTTCTGGTTGTCAGTCATCTGTCAGTGAAGCAGATAGGACTCAGAGGTCAGTCAACCCTAGTTATCATCACTGAACTCCTATAAACTGTAAATCTCTAGTATACCACCTTTGAGCATAGAATTGTTTCATCGGTTTTGAGTCATATTGTGGAGATCATACTTTTTTAAACTGATTCACAAAGCTGTGATTGTTTTCAAAGAACTTTAGGTGTGCTTCACTGTAAAAGCGTTAGAAAGATATACAGGTTTGAAGCAATGTAAAGGTGAGTAAATAATGTGAGAATTTAATTTTGAGGGGAAATATTCCTTAATTCTTTGCAGTCAGTATACTAGTTTACATTATATTATGTAACCAGTACAATTGTTGTAGACCTCCAAAGCAGGATCTGAACAATAGCATGCATATAGATTTCAAGGAAATCCAAGCATACATATCAACCAAACAAAGCAAAATTAGACTAAATGGAATGGATTAACATATTCATTAATAAGACTTATTCAACTCAGGGAACATGTTGGACATGCTGCTTTGATTCCATTATATGACCAGTGGGAATGTGAATATTTTTGTGCTGCTTAAAATAACTAAAAGATTAACCCCATTCAAGTCATTATACAAATGAGCCAGGAGGCCTCAGCTGGGCCCCTAGGCCTGTCATATGCAAAGCAGGAGATGGGTTCTGTTTGTCATATGGAGAGACATGATATCACATTAATAGACACAGAGTAAGTGCTTCTAATCATCCAACTGCGTTTGCATGTATATTGTTACCTTAAATGATGGATTCTAAAACTGATTTTTTTATTGCAGTCATGTTTTGAAAGTGTTCATAGGACAATGCAAAAGAAGCATATTTAGTAGCTCTTGACATTATAAGACCTTGATGGCTTCATATAATAGTCTGCATTTAATTATTGTCTGGTATAACATATGGCATTGGCCATTTATAGGCCCTTAATCCCATAAGGATTAGCCTTTGCCAATCTTTACATAAGAGTTAATAGATAAAACAAGCCAAAGATTCCACCCAGGCACACAACTTCAAAACTCAGAGCTGGCATCGATTTGCCTAGGCATCCTAATCACTCAGAATGGACTTCTATAGTCATTAGAGCACTTGTGGAGATTTGTAATTGCAATGTACATTGTAATTAAGAAGCATGAGACTATCGCCTTAATCACAATTCAGGTTTAATGACAGCGTGACCATGTAGTCATAGAGTTTTCCCCTCATATCGATTGCTAGTGTACTGTAGGCCACATTATCTGGAGCTTAATGGTCTGAGAAGTTTTATGAAATCTTACTTGTCAACAAACCAACATATGCAACCATAAGTTTATTAGAAAATAATCTTGTAAAAACATGTATAACACAAAACGCTAAATAATACATTTTATATTCCATTTCTTCATGTTATGCAGTTTGTGTTTTATGTTTATGTTTTATGTGTGATTTATTTGGTTAGAGTTTATTGCTCCACTCTACAAACTCTTTTCTGCCTGGGTTCTAATCTTTTTCACTATGTGAAATTAACTGCGTTTGCATAAATAATTAAATAATTTTCTTAAAGAATTATACGTTGTCTTGAGCTACTTGCTTTTGATTGATGTCTGTTTATGATTCGTTCCGCTTAGAAATTCTTACAACATTTCTTTCCTGATAATATATCAATTTATCAGGAGTGGTTTTATGTTAATTTCCGCCCTCCCCCATTCAAATACCCATCATAGTCCAATACCATCTCGAGCTAATTAAGCAAGTGTTAATTAAAATGCTGGAGAGTATGAACGCGAAGAATTGTTATGGAAACGTTGAAGTTAATCAAGCTTCCAAATTATTGATAACATCCTGAGACCGGTGATCGATCGGGAAGACATTAAAAGAGGCGAAATAAAGCAGATATTTGTGCTTGCGAGAGAGAGAGAGAGAGAGAGAGAACGAGAGAGTTAGTATGAATATGGCTGTATTTTATGCTTTGTGTGTTTTTGTCAGATCTAATGTTCTTACACTGCCATCCATTTTTGTACCCTATTAACGGATAGTTTCTTACTGAGTGCTTACAATCACCTACACACAGTATTTTGTGCCTGACCTGCAACTGCTGAATTGAACATGACTCTCGAGATGCTGCAATGGAAAAATCACACTCACTCACAGCAATGCAAAGGCCACTCCGTTAAGTCTTTGTAAATTAATATTTCCTCGTCCCCTGTACATGCTCTCATTCAATCCAGCGCACGCTAGCTGTGCTTACACGTTTTCACCCCTTGTGTGTGTGCTTGTATGTCGTGTACTACAGGCCCGCTTCATCATTCAGCCAGCGATAGGAGCAATTCACCCATAAAGTGGCGCTTTCGGCCATAAATAATATTCAAGTCGGTCTATTGTTAAGTGAAAAGTTGACTGGTGTTTGATATTTTTTTTCTTTTTTTCCTCCTTCTTTTCCACGGCGACCTCGGGTTAGGACTCATACATCACGGGATGACAGCTATAGAAAGGCCCTAAATTAGCAACTAAATCGAATATTGATCAGCTATGTGCGGCCCTTCGCGTCGCGGTTCCTTGCCGTTTCTCCAGTGGAGAGAGTGAAGAGAGGTGTACGAGAGGAGGGGTGAAGCAGTGGCGGTCTCCCAGTGTTGTGTTGTTTTTGTGTATCCACAAGGTGAGGATTAGCCTATACAACGATTTTAGGGGGACCAGCTTTTAAAAAATGGAGTGCAATCTGTTGAGATTCATCTCGAGCAACTCTGATTAAAAAATAGCAGTTAATTTTCAATGACCCCAAAAATTGTGATAATAACCCAAAACATGTTTAAGTAGCCTACTTTATGCCTCCTCGCGATTGACCGCCAGGTAATTTTTTTTACTTTTTAACTTTTGTAAACACTGAAATTTTTGGAACCCCAGCTAAATGTTTTTAGCCCACACACAAAACTTTTAGTGGTTTAAGTAAGTTAATGCCCTCTGAATCGCCTCGACTTACCTGTATACGCTATTTGCTGAATCAAGACAAGGCGTTTCAGCTCCTTTATACCAATTATTCATCATCGTTACTCATATACCATAATTTTATTCAATGTATGCAAAAATAATTATGCACGCCCAGTATCTCAATTAAGAGGAAATTAATTGGCCTGCAGTTATTAATGACTGAGTGACAGCAAGCGTGGCCGCTTCTCAGCGCTCACTTTCTTTTAGAATGCAAACTTTATATTATCCAATTATCTATTCACCCATGCAGACTAATCCACTCATCCATTTATCTGTCCGTCCGCACATCGACATGGGTCTTCCTTCATCTCCATTTCATGTGAATGCTTCCCTAATATCTGTGTTGAATGTGAAGTTCTTGCTCAATGAATGCTGATTGTCAGTGTTTTGTAAATGATCGTTGCATGCTATTGATGTTTTCGCGCTTTTCTGTTGGGAGTGGGAGGTCCGTTAGTTAGCGCGCGCTGTTGGACAACGTTTGATGAAACGATCCAAAGACCTCTGGCGGGAAGGCGCTGTGTCCGGGGCATGGTCGTCCAAACCCAAGGCCGCAGTGTAGGTGGTCAAGGTCATACAGGGTCACTCACATGAGCCCACTCGGGGGTTTTTTTTTTAACCAAAGAGCGGGGTAGTCAGGGTTGCCGAGTCCAGATCAAATATCGAGTATTGGCATCATGGTAGAACCAGCAGAGCACAGAACCGAGAAGTGCTAGAGATTACAACAGGCTAATTTAAATGGATGCTCCTGAAGCTGAGTGCTAAATGAGGCCTCAAATATTTCTGTTGTTCACTCGAGAGATATGTCCGGGCCATACACTGCCCCCTGTATCATTCCCCACATCAAATACTGACATTTGACATTAGACACATTTATTAAAGAAATCTGTCAAAATTCGAATATCGATCTGATAAATGCGCGGCAATTTAAGCACCATGGACAGCGCACTCCTTTCGCCTATACCAAGCATCTAACTTTCTTTTTCGTTATTTACATTCAGTCATTTTTGGCATGTCTGGCATTTAGTTGAATAAGCTACTGTTTTACATTTTACTTGGTCACTGGGACAGCACTGCATATTCTTTGCAGAGCTGGAGCTGAAAGTCGTCACGCACGTGTGGAAATCTTAGAATATTTGATACGCACGCGTCTTTGTCTTTAGCGTTTTCTTTCCATTAGAAAATTCATAGCGTGCTACTAGCGCGTGCCCTTGCCGCTCATCAGCGACGTTCTTGGCAAACACTTTTAGAACTTCGCTTGAGGACAATTCCGGCAGCCATCTGTTTCTGGCAGAACTATGCGCACGGGGCAGGAAGCTGAATTAACGAATTTTGAGGGGGAAAGGTGTTTGTCAGCTAGTAAGATCGTTACTGTGAATGTGCACCACTTTATTTATTTTCATTCTCGCTCCCACTTACCTTGAGAGCGAACAGAAGGTAAGAAAAGACGTTATTTTCCTGTTCCTTTTTTTCTTTTCTGGCAAAGTGCCGTGATCCTTCCTTTTGCAATTCCGAATCTTAACACGACTTTTTTTCTTATCACTCTCTGAAACAAAGTCCACCGTATTTCCTAGAATTCCTTTGCGCTATGTATCCCTGACTTGGAAAGTCATTAATGCTAAATCACTGCATGCATTAATGCCAAATGACTATACATTATAAAGTCAAACAAGATTTTGAGTATATGTCTAAACAGAAGTGAATGCATTTTAATCATTCAGTGTAGGTTTGACAGGAAGAAATAATGTAGATAGATAGATCTATCATTTGTCATAGAGACACACACCTCAAGTTGTTGTTTAAAACTTTTGAGTGACTAATACCAGTTCATCTATCTATCTATCTATCTATCTATCTATCTATCTATCTATCTATCTATCTATCTATCTATCTATCTATCTATCTATCTATCTATCTATCTATCTATCTATCTATCCATCTGTTTCACTACATGTTCTCTTAAGCGTACTCCTGAAAATACTTGTACGCAATAGAATAACTCAATACATCAGTATAATTGATTATTGAGCATCTCGGTTATTTGTGTCTTCAAGGTGTAGGTGAAGATGAAGTGGAGGAAAGTGTGACCAGGGATCTGGAGGGAGACAAAGATTTTCACACAGTGGAACAGCTGCGGTGCCCATCACAAAACGAGAAGTGAATCAGAGAGAACCACTGCAGAGTAAGTAAAGGAAACCAATACCCCATAGGGTGAAGTAATACAAACAGAGAGCCAGATTATAAGGAGGAGGATGAAGTGACTGAGAATGAGAGAGAGAGAGAGAGAGAGAGAGAGAGAGAGGGAGAATGAAGAGATGAATGAAAGGTAATTGCATTAGAAAGAAAAGAAGGCCAGAAGGAAGGAAATGATTAGAGGAAAAGAGACTGATAGCCGATAGAGAAGGAGTGGGAGATATGGACAGAGGGTGGGGTGAGGTGTTCATTTACTCCTTTCATTCAATACATACTGACACTCCCTCAGTGTCAATACAGAGTGTGTGTGTCTCCTCTAAGCATAATATCTAGGTAACTTGTCTCTATTAGTTACTGTAGTACTGTATGTCTGAAAGAGTATAATACACAGTATGTATCTTTTTTTTTTTAAATTTTTTTGGCATCTATTCATATTTTATTTTGTAGTATTCTTGAAACTTCAGTTAATATATTATATTGCATACTATATTAAAAAAAAAAATATATATATAAAGTGATTTTACACACACACACACACACACACACACACACACACACACATACATACTATATACAATATATATATGTACACACACTTGAAAATTAATTTATTCTATTGCGTATATAGTTCATACAAAGTAATTCATGTTAAATAACTTTGTATAATAATAAATCCATATATTATATAAATGTATATGCATGAAATGTTGCATATAATATATTTAGAAGTGATTTGGCATAAATGGCTTCATAGGGATTTTTCTTTATATGTATACTCTAACATTAATTCAGTGCATTTTGTATTTTTATCTCATTTGTATTTATAAACCCTAATTTGGTGCATTTTCTAGAATCCCCAAAACATGTTGCAAAAGCATGTGATGATCAAGAAAGGCCGCTGGCCTCTGACCCTCAACAGCCATTTTCCTCTTAAGCATCATAATCTCACCTCAATCTAGCATTCGCATTTGAGGCAATTCATTCATTTTGTCGACTGTTTAGTATGAAATAACCGTAATCACACCAAATGCTGAATGTCTTTTCTCTCTGTGTCTTTCTGCCTCTTCTTGTTCTCCTTTTGTCATTGACCTTTGGACCTCATCTCTGTCTGCATATTGACTGTTGGACTGTTGAGTCACTTGAGCTGGCTGTCAATACTTACCTGGTTTAGACACCCCAAGAGCTGTGGTCATCAAGCACACACCGTGAGAGTGGGGGAAAAGAGACACATGTCGGATGAGAATGAAGAGAGAGAGAGGGATTCATGAGGTCATTTGATTATATTAGTCCAATCTTTTTTTTTTATACAATATACAAAAATTATACAAAAAAGTGAAGAAAACTCACAGATCTGGATTTAAGATTATTCACCAAGGTTTTATAACAATGTGTCATTTCACAGGCATATTTAGAGAGACCTTTGCAATGCGCGCCTATACTTGTCACTTCTACGGCGCACAGCTCTATCTGCACCTGTTTTACAGTCCACTCCACCTTCTCCACGCTCTACCTCTCATTCCTTCTCTTCCTCTTTCCTTTTTACTCTTTTCATTTCCTTTAATCTTTCACTCCCTCCTCTTTCTCCCTCCCTGTCACTTTGATTTCCCTATCCACTGGCCCGGCTCTCTGTGTGCATGTGTCTCTGTGAGTCTGTAAGTGAGAGCAGGAGAGACAGACTGTTAAAATATGTTTGTATTCGCAATCAACTGTTGTTCTTTTGGTCTAATCATCTGACGGAAAAAAAACTAATATGCGCAACTAATATGCATAAATTGCAATCTGTCTCTCAGTAAACTTGATTGTGTCTGATTTTATACATTTCTAATTGTTTCCACATTGTCACATGTATAAACCAGACTCCCATGCTTGGTCATGATTTTTTCACTAGTTCTTTTATGTATGAATCTGAATTTATATATATATCTGAGAATAGCTGAGAAAGAGCTATGCATGTGACTGAATGTGTGTATTTATATAAGGGTAGACTTTGTCTGCATGGGCCACGGAAATCCTGGTAGTGAGAAGGGCAGAGCGTCAGCGTGCGGGTGTTGGGGCGTGTGTGTGTGTGTGTGGATGGGGGGAGAGGCAAAGGGTCCCCCTCTTGTAGACAGTTTGACTGATGACATGCATTAAACAGTTAATCTGTCTGATTGAATGTTTGCTTCCTCCAAATTGAAACATTAAACAACAAGGCGGGAAGCAGGAGGGAGGGAGAGGCCGAGGAGGAGAGTGGGATATGGCTTCATCTACTCCCCAAATCATGCAAAGAACAGACTGGAATATATAATATCGTTCTGTGAGTGAGGGAGAGCGAGAGCGAGAAGAAGAGGGAGATTGGAAGGGACAGTGCATATGTGTGTGTGTTGCAGGAAGGGACGGGGAATAAGTGAAGGGGAAAGCAGCCGGACAGGAACAAGCAATGAGAATGAAGGGACGCTGAAAGATGGTAGTGAAAATGAAGGAAAAGAACAAGGATTGATAAGGGCGTGTTAGTCAGAAAACAGAAAAAAATTGTGAGACGGAGTGAAAACTTGATCTGATGTTTATTACTTTGTAGTGAAAATTGCCACCCCTTCTAGTTCTGTCATAACATTAAATCTGTGAAATGAGGTGACTGCATTCTCATGGGCCCCTTTAGATGTAAAAGTGCAATTAAATAGAGTTACAAACAAAAATAACTATTTTTTCTACATCATTGTTAGAGTGCCAAGTGTGTTGCCAGTCATTCTCTTTCTTGCTTTTTCACCCCATATATATATGTGTGTGTGTGTGTGTAGTGCACTTAGAGGATGTGTAGTATTTATATAACAAACAATATATATATATCTTGTATGTACAGTGTATAAATCTATATTTCCTTAGGCTATGCATTTTGCCAAATAACTGCCGTTTTTCCCTTTCTGCCATCACCTGATCTTTTTTTTCTTACATTATTGCTGGATAATTGCAGAATGCCACACAAGATGACGGATTGACGACCAGATGAGTCTATGGATGCTCTCACATCAACGAACACGAAAAAGCAGAGCGATCACAACATAAATAGACAGATTGCAGGATGGATGAATTGATAGATCTTTTAGAGAAGGTCAAACTTCTGTGCGCACACTCTCAAACCATCGTGAAAAGAAGAGAAATTGATTGCTGCTCACAAAAGGGTTGAAATGACCAAGAAATTATTTTTCTGGGCAATGAACATTGTGAGAGAGAGAGAGAGAGAGAGAGAGAGAGAGAGAGAGAGGGAGAGAAAGGGGGAAAAATGCCCAGCCTCTTTGTAAGAACTGTCTCAAAAGTAACTATAGTCATCTTCAAGATGTTTCCAGTGTTCTGGTCAAATGGCCACTCTACCAGACCAGAGTGGTTTTGAGTTTCGGTACCTCATCTGAAGTTTGGCCTCCAACGTAGCCTTCACATTTCGCCGAAGGAGTTGGTCATGATGTCATCATTTCACCTGTCAAGAGTCTGTCAAGGTTGCCTTGGAGACAACTGGCACCCGTGGAACCCTAGTGCCCCATAGCACAAGCTTTCGATTGTGGATATCACTGTTCCTCGATTGATGGATGCCTCCAATCCACACTATATTACCCTGCTGGGGTGACAAAGAAGACATCTAACACTCCCACCCTTTCCCACAGTGCAAATAAAGACATCTAGGGGGAAAAAAATGAATGCTTCTTTAATCATATGACGTCTGTGTGCACCAAGCCGTTCAAACGGCGTGCCACTAATGGACTGCTGATGAATAGACAAAGGGAACAACCATCCACAGTGAGCAGAACAAATAGGCCTCCAGCACAAATGGAGATGTAAGTGAACCTACTCACTCACGTTTGGATATGTAGATTGGGGTTCAGATGATCACACCCGCAGACAGAGATGAATATACGGGCTTGTGAGCGAATAAACACATCGAGCCTTATTGTGAGCTCATCGAGAGGCCATTACCACGAATCCGTGTGCTAATCATAATTAATCACTTACTTATTAAGCGTTAATTGCGCTGCGCAAATGTATCCTCACCCAGAAATGCCCCAGTATTGAAGTTGCTGGGCCTAGACAAGGCAATATTAATTTATTCTTACTTATTAATATCCCTAATTAAAACAACAAGACCTAGATATATAAGTGCATTCTTTGTGTAATAAATGAGGCTTTTGAAAAGCAATAGAGAGTCAAGCATGTCGCTGTACCAACCATAAATCATCTTCTCAGGGTTGATTCATACTCTTCATCATTTCTGAGCCAAACGAAGATATTAAGAAGATAGCACCCGAGTCTGTATAATTACGCACATCCTTTAAAAAAATACATAAATTTATTTAGATAAACGGTTTTACTCCTAATAGAACTTGCTGATCGCTTTCCACTAAAGCTTAATCATCTATCTAATAGGATCAGGATGTGTTACTGCTTTAAAGGCCTCTCTGAAACTAACAATGCCTCTTTTAGGGAGAGTTTGCCACTCACGGCAGAAACAGTTTATTTGGACTTAAACTGTTGGCATGTTGCAGATATTTTAGTCTAGTTCTCGGTTGTGGGTTAACTTAATGAGTGCCCCTTGTTTCCCCCTCCCGTTGTCGCTTTTCTCCATGCATTTTTATCGGTTTCCTCATTTCTTTTTCTCCATTTCCAAAATGGTCCACCTGAGCGGGCTAAGCGAGGGCGGGGTGTCGTAATAGCGCTAATGCCCAGTAATACGGGCCAGATATTATAATCTAAGCACTGTCACAACGCGTTAGCCGCCGCAGACTGACGTGTCAATGCTAGTGAACGCAGGTGATATTGCGGGGCAGGAAGCGCGCCCGGTAATCGTCTAACACAGACACGTTTATTTTGAGTCTTGCTCTCCCCCTCTCTCTTCCTCCCTCCACACTCCACACTCACACACCGTCTTTCTCTAGGTTTTGAGCGCGTGAAGGCTAACGACCCGTGCGCGCTCCTGCGGTCACGGTGCACTGCGCGCTTCGTTGGTGATTTATGCGTGTGTGTAATTGAGTGTTAATAAAAGGTTGTTCGTAGCGCGTGTAATTGTGTGTTCAAGACTTTCTGTGTGCGAGCGTGAACGTAATTGGGTGTTATCGATGTTGCGCGCGCGTTTGTATGAGGCTGGGCGCGCGCGGTGTAGGCTACATGTTTTTTTTTTCCTACAGGTTATGTTTTCTGTGTTTCATATATACTGTATCTTGAGACGCTGTAATCGCCCTTTAACAGACCAGAGACGAGGTACACTGGAGGCCATTCTATCAACACGTGTGTATGGCTCAGTCGAAGAATCTTTTGCCAACTCATCATTTCTGACAGCATCAAAACTACTCTACTTAAATTATATATATATATATATATATATATATATATATATATATATATATATATATATCACATAAGCAGATATGTGAATCGGCTGTAGTGCTCTGCACTGTGCTGATATTCAAGAGGCCTTCTGTAGCTTTATTGTGAAACTGATACTGCTTTACAGCAGCTCTAAAAAGATGCTAATATCAGTAACTTAATGTCCACATATATGACAAAAAAGTGTTAGTTGGTTTATTTCTTCTTTCCATCAAAAATATTTTTAAATGAAGCCAAAGTGACAAAATCTGTTCAGTAGCATAGCCCGGGGATTCTCAAATCCCGTCCTGGAGGGCCAGTGCCCTGCAGAGTTTAGCTCAAACCTTGATCAAACCCACTTACCTGTTATTTTCTAGGGTTCCTGAAGACCTTGCTGAACTTGCTTGGGTGTTTTTGATTAGGGTTGTAGGTAAAAGCTACAGGTCATTTGGACTCCAGGGCAAGATTTGAGGAACCCTGATGTAGCCCATGAGTGGAGCGGAGTGACAAATTTCCAGTCACCTTCTTTCATAATAAGCCTGATCCAGTTCCACTGCTGGTTTTCTGTTTCTCCACATGTGAGAGAAAACCACTTTCGGAGTGATCCTGGACAAACTTTGCTCTTGCTCCACTCATGTACTCTGGTCTAAACCCTATTAACTTTACCAATCAAATTAAGAGAATAAAACTTGAGTTTGGTTATAGTTTATAGGCTTTACTTAATGTATTACAAATATAAAAAAAGCTGTACAATTTGAACTTCACACAGTTAAATAGTATTCATTAGCAGTGTTGGGAAGTAACTAGTTACATGTAACAGATTACGTAGTTTAATTACAAAATAAATGCAAATGTAATTAGTTAAAAAAAATCTGTAATTAAATGAGAAGTTATTTATGAAAATGTTAACGATAATAAAAGGGGTTACATAATTAAAAAAAAAACCATACAGATTTAATTGATTTCTTTCATAAATTGCATTGACTGCTCTAAAATATGAGAAGCCAGTGTTTCAGGAGTTTAGGATACAGAATAGGACATGTGCTTATTCAATGACTGATTAATTCTTTTGTTTAGGTCTATATATATATATATATATATATATATATATATATATATATATATATATAATATTTTTTTTTTTTTTTTGAAGTTTAACTGTTTTTTTCCAAGGCATTGTTTGACGTTTCCTGTTATACTGTAGCTATGTGAAGGTTTGATTTCAAAAACAGTAGCTATTAAACTATATCTTATAATTTTAAATCTGTATTTAACTTTAGAACAATATCAAAGTAAAAAGAGGTGCTAAAGTATAATTTAGTGGTGGCTGTGCTTTAAAATGTAAAATCTTAAGTGCAAAAATTATTTCACATCAACTTCAAGACCTCCAGCAGTAAGAGAAACATCTCCCAGCCCTCCTAAATAATAGTCCCACACCTGTGGAGTTTTCCCCATGTGATGACCTTGAAGTTGGTCTTAAAGGGATAGTTCACCCAAAAATCAAAATTATGTCATTAATAACTCACCCTCATGTTGTTCCAAACCCGTAAGACCTCCGTTTATCTTCGGAAAAAAGTTTAAGATATTTTAGATTTAGTCAGAGAGCTCTCAGTCCCTCCATTGAAACTGTGTGTACAGTATACTGTCCATGTCCAGAAAGGTAAGAAAAACATTTTCAAAGTAGTCCATGTGACATCAGAGGGTCAGTTAGAATATTTTGAAGCATCAAAAATACATTTTGGCCCAAAAATAGCAAAAACTACACTTTTATTCAGCATTGTCTTCTCTTCCGTGTCTGTTGTGAGAGAGTTCAGAACAAAGCAGTTTAGTGATATCCGGTTCGCGAACGAATCATTCGATGTAACCGGATCTTTTTGAACCAGCTCACCAAATCGAACTGAATCATTTTAAACGGTTCGCATCTCCAATACTCATTAATCCACAAATGACTTAAGCTGTTAACTTGTTTTTAATGTGGCTGACACTCCTTCTGAGTTCAAACAAACCAATATCCCGGAGTAATTCATGTACTCAAACAGTACACTGACTGAACTGCTGTGAAGAGAGAACTGAAGATTAACACCGAGCCAAGCCAGATAATGACTCATTCACGAGTCAAGAACCGGTTGCATTGGTTTTCGGATCACCAGTAGTTCTTTCGGACAGTTCGATTCAATAAACCGGTTGAAGAAAACAGTTCAGCGGTTCTTTTGCGCTCGACGTAATGGCGTCATTGGCAATGATTGCCCTTGATTCAAGCCTTCGGTTTACCCGCGCTCATAACATTAGCACAGAATCAGTTCAGAATCAATCACCAAAAGAATCAGTTCGGTTCAGACGCTCTGTTTGTCGGTCTGCTTCACGCTGAATCACACATGCGCAGTATCATCAGCTCCTCGGTTCTCGAATCGGACACGTCTGACAGAAACGGTTCTTGACTCGTGAACGATACATGTGTGGCATGTCTTTGTAGTAAACTGTCACTAAGTCTGTTTTTGCCAGGGGGTTGACATCCTGTGGTAACTAGGATTTACACAAGCTTCAGTCTGGATCCAGAACACCTGAGAAGAGATGATGCCCACCCCTCAGAGGACCTCAGATGATGCTAACCCTAAAACAACATACAGAACTAACAAATATTGCTAAGTATGATTGCGTCATATAATCATTACTGTTAATAGTGTTCGTCGTCTGTTTGATTAATTTTGCCATATGTAGAGAAACTGACAGACACCACTGATAAGCTACTACTAAATATTGTAGAAACTTAATTGTCTGTAAAGTTGCTTTGCGATTTGTATCATTAAAAAGTTCTGTACAAATAAAACTTGAATTGAATTTACATGCACATGACAGTCATCTGTGAAATATACTAGTCTAAGCTGTATATTTAGATCAGTCAATGAGTGCCTGACACATTATGCAAGGCAATCTCAACCTTTGCTTATATATATACACACACACACACACACACACACACACACACACACACACACACACACACACACACACACACACACACACACACACACACACACACACACACACACACACACACACACACACACACACACACACACACACACACACACAGGGGTATTTAGACTTATGAGCACAACTATATATGTCTCTTTGTGTGTGTGTGTGTGTGTGTGTATATATATATATATATATATATATATATATATATATATATATATATATATATATAGTACAGACCAAAAGTTTGGACACACCTTCTCATTCAGAGTTTTCTTTATTTTCATGACTATGAAAATTGTAGATTCACACTGAAGGCATCAAAACTATGAATTAACACATGTGGAATTATATATGGAATTATATACATAACAAAAAAGTGTGAAGCAACTGAAAATATGTCATATTCTAGGTTCTTCAAAGTAGCCACCTTTTCCTTTGATTACTGCTTTGCACTCTCTTGGCATACTCTTGATGAGCTTCAAGAGGTACTCCCCTGAAATGGTCTTCCAACAGTCTTGAAGGAGTTCCCCGAGAGATGCTTAGCACTTGTTGGCCCTTTTGCCTTCTGTCTGTGGTCCAGCTCACCCCTAAACCATCTCGATTGGGTTCAGGTCCGGTGACTGTGGAGGCCAGGTCATCTGGCGCAGCACCCCATCACTCTCCTTCTTGGTCAAATAGCCCTTGATGCCTTCAGTGTGAATCTACAATTTTCATAGTCATGAAATTAAAGAAAACTCTTTGAATGAGAAGGTGTGTCCAAACTTTTGGTTTGTACTGTGTATATATATATATATATATATATATATATATATATATAGTTGTGCTCGTAAGTTTAAATGCCCCTTGCAGAATATGCAAAATGTTAATATTTGAAACAAATTCAGACAGATCATGACAATCGCATGTTATTTTTTATTTAGGTCTGTCTTGAATAAGCTATTTCATTTAACAGATGTTTAAATATACTCCACAATATAAAATAATAACTGAATTCATAAAAATTACCCCATCCAAAAGTTTACATAATCTTGAATCTTAATACTGTGTGTCATTTCCGGAATGATCCACAACTGTCATTTCACTTCATGAGTCCCTTGTTGGTCTTGAGCAGTTCAACTGCCTGTTGGTCTTGAGAAGTTCAACTGCCTGCTGTTCTTCAGAAAAATCCTCCAGCTCCTGCACATTCTTTGGTTTTCTAGCATCTTTTGCATACTTGAACCCTTTCCAAAAGTGACTGTATGATTTTGAGATCCATATTTTCCACAATGAGGACAAATGAGGGATTCATACACAGCTATTACAAAACGTGGAAAAATTTACTGATGCTCAAGAAAGTAACTCAAGAGCCGGGGGTGAACTTTTGAGCAGGATGATTGTGTAAATTCTTCACATTTTGTTTAATTATCATATATATATTTTTTCATTTAGTACTGTAATTCAGACAAAATAAGTACAATTTACCCTTATCATTCAATTTAAAAATTTACACCCTGTCTCTTAATGGATTGTGTGGCCGCCTTGAGCATCAGTACATTTTCACCTTTTGTAATAGTTAAGCATGACTCTCTCAGTCTCTCTAACTGTCTCAAAAGAAAACTAAAGAATGTGCAGGAGTTGAAGGATTTTTCTGAAGAGCAGCAGACAGTTGAACTGCTCAGGACCAACAAGGGCTATCACAAAATACAAAAACAGTCGTAGATCATCCAGGAAATGACAAAATGTATTCAGATTCAAGGGTATGTAGACTGGTCTAAAGTTCACTTCAGTGTTGAAAGCAAGTTCAATTTATTTGGATCTGAGGGGAAACATTATGATCTTCATCAATCTGGGAAATCGGCTAATCGGGAAAAGCAGTTCCTTGAAGCTGAAAGCATTGAAATAATGGAATGGCAGCCAAGAGTCCTGATCTACGCTGACTGAAAATACTTGATGACTAAGTTATGAATAAGAAACCCACTACACTCACCAAACTGTGAAAGAGACTGTAACCAAGAGTGGACCAAGATCACACCAGAGCAGACAAGTTGAGAGAGAGACAAGTGATGTCCTGTGGACGCAGATGTGCTGAAGTCATCCAGAACAAGGCCCTCTAAACAGCTCCACCTCCAGACTTTTAGTTGTAATCTTTCTTCATGCTACAATCATTGCGTTATTGTTTTCCACAAAACAAAGGGTTTGTTGAAGTGCCTTGGTTATTTTTTAAAACTATTCTACTAGCATGATATAGCCACAACTAAAATTCCTTCAAATTCTGAATGATGAAGAATACATTATTTCTGAAAAAAATAGTGTTCATAAATTGTTCACTAATTTGGATCTACACTGTATATATAATACTCACATCCATGAGATGCCTGTGATCTACAACTACAAACTATTAGTAAATATAGGTCCATCTTTACTTATTTAGGCCAGCATTTAAATCCCTTGCAATCACAATCACTGGCATACATTTGTTAGAATAAATACATAACTTTACAATACAATTAATTCAACGTAACCCTTTTCCATTTTCTTCACTACATTTCTACACTCCTCACGTGCACTATAATTATTATTGGCAGTCTGTCACATGTTCAGCATAATGTGTTTGCAGATTGAATGTTTTCATTGCAGTTTGCATTAGACCCGCTCCCACTCTCATTTTATTGAATTCATATAACTAAATGAACTACACCATGCCTCTTGGCAGTCCACCATTACAAATAAAAATTTCTTAATTGCTTTTCTTGCTTAAAGATGAAAACTATCAAACTGATAAGTGTTGAAAATTCAATACACATTCAAATAAGCTTTACATTTAGTGTAAAAGAACGGACAGATAATGTGTTTGGGAGATGACAAACAAGTAGTGAATCTTACAAACTGACAAGGGTCATTGTGACTGAACATAATGGGCTTAAAATCTTATTATATTGCATTGAAGTAATTAATAGTTGCTGATTTTCAGTTTCAGAGGGGATTGCTGACATATGAAAGGTCAGATATGTGCC
Organism: Carassius carassius; assembly: GCF_963082965.1. Taxonomy (NCBI): domain Eukaryota; kingdom Metazoa; phylum Chordata; class Actinopteri; order Cypriniformes; family Cyprinidae; genus Carassius; species Carassius carassius. The sequence continues at coordinate 20,284,787 of NC_081769.1, read as the reverse complement.
CCGGTATCAACAAGTGACAAGTGGTGAAAGCTAGTGTCAAAAATAAAGAACTGATATAAATGGAAAGGCTGGATAAAAGCAAAAACTTGTAGAAAAAGCTGGAGAATCGAAATGTACTGACCAGTGAAGTGGCAAAACTGAGACACCTCTGGAGAGGAGAGCACCAGGGAGAGTCAGTCTGATGTGGAAACCATATCACGGCTACCAATCCCCAAAATCTGCCACCAGCTTTCTGTAACTGGGCTGTCACCTTCTTTAAAAATGTGAATCCACTATGAGATTTATGAGAACAGATGTGTACCTGACAAAAAGCATTACGTGTGATAACAAATTATGACATCTACAGTGAGGAGGAATAACTTCAGATAAATAAACAGCACACCATCAAACACAGTTTCCTGTGGCTCAGTGGTAGAGCATTGTGTTGGCAGCACAAAAGATCATGCATTCAACTGTAGTAAATACAAAAAAAAAAACAAGTATAACCTGTATGCACTGTAAGTCACTTGGTTCTCATAAATGTATGTTAAAATGTTAAAACTTTAGCTAGCCCTTGCAATACATGAAAGATGTTTGCCATTTTTAATTGTAAGAGGTAATTAAGAGATAATATAAATTAATAATTTTATTCAGCAAGGATGCATAAAACCAGTCAAAAATGACAGTAAATGTGTTTATAACGTTAAAAAATAATTATTTTTCAAATAAAGGCTGAACCTTCTGGTCATCAACCACCCTGAAAAACAGTTATGTGATTTATTTTTATTAAATTATATAGCAACACAACTGTTTTCAGTATTGATAATAATAATAAATGTTTCTTGTTTCAAATCAGTATATTACAGTGATTTCTGAATGATCATATGAGACTGAAGACTGGAGTAATGGCTGCTTTATTCAGCTTTGCCATCATGGGAGTATGTAATATTTTTAAAATATATTAAAATAGAAAGGTTCTTTTAAATTATATGTTACAGTATTATAGTTTTTACTGTATTTGGTCAAATAAATGCAGCCTTGGTTAGCATAAGATACCTTTTTCAAAACATTAAATAATCTTACCAACATCAAATATTCGAACAATAGTGTATATGTTTAATATAGTGTATATTTAGGCATTTATTGCATGCAACTGTACTATTGTACTAAATGATAAAGCTTACATACCCTATGTATTTATACAATCTGTGTTGCATTAATAAATGTTATTATTTGTAGGAGTCTCCCAACAATCCAGAGTGGAAAATCTGAAGCTCAACATCCTATAGTCACTGTGAGGAAGAAGTGCATGCTGGGAAACCAAAGAACCTGTAGAACCTGGGAGATTTTTGTCAATAACTGCAGGCAGCTTCATGTTTCAGTTTACATGAAGGTAACAGGGTTGTTTTAAAAAAAAATTCTAACATAAAAGAACATAGAATGGTACAGAACAATTACTGTTTTTATAATTTATAATAACATTACATAATTAAAACAGCACAGATAAAGAAGACCAGCATACAAAAAAAGATGGTTGAGTATATGGCTGGTAATGTGAAGGTCAAATATTTATGCGTTTAATAATGTTTTTTGCCTGAGATTGAACTTTACATCATATTAAATTTAGTTGTCAAAAGTAATATTATTTTCTATATGTGTAAAACTTTTTCAAGTGGAAATAAAAAATACTAAAAATGTTTAGAGAAATTATGTATAATTTATAGGTAAAAATGTATAGAGAAAGAAAGAGAATGAAAAGACAGAGAAAAAAGAATTTAAGAAAGGAAGATTGGGAGTGGGCAAAAGAGAGTGATGGTGGATTGAGTGTGTGTTAATGCGCTGTGCTGTGGATTAGTACGGGCCGCCCGGGCAGCTGAGCAGAACCAGCCAGCCCTCACAAACCAATCAGGCCTTCATTAGGCCAGGCGGGGGGGATCGATGCTCAGCCCACATCAATTAAACAGGCCCCAAACCATGCACACTCTTCAACAACCACACACACACACAAAACTATCCTGCACATGCACGTTCTGTTCTGTTCTACATCAGATGTGCACAAACATCATCATATATTTCACAAGCTATTAATAAACAAAATACATTTTATTTATTTGAAATGACTGGATCATGTCAACTTCTTTATCCAGTCAGATGTTTTCTTTTTAGCACAGTATGGCATATACTGTATTATAGTGATAGCTCTGAATCATCACACAAACACACCACATTCACAGCAACAAGCTCTTTTTTCTTCGTAACATAGTTTGGACATGCACACATCTGAAGAACACACATCAATCATTGTGTTATATATATAATTTCTGCCTCTTACATTTTTGTTTATTAAATATTGGGGATAATTTGATCTTTTATGCTACAAACAGGAATATATGGCTATCTTATGGTTAATTCCATTTTGCATATTTGAATACAATCTCGGACTAGACGTGGTTTGGACTAGACACAGTGCTTTTTCATTTTAGGGTGAACTATCCCTTTAACAATTTTGCAGTACAGTGGTGGATTTCTGGGCCCACACAAATATGTATCGGTACAGTATATACTGTATACACATGCTGTTACACATACATTCACACCCCCAGCTTAAAAAAGTTGGCTTTTATGAGATTACCTGTAATAGATTACAGATTACAGTTACCGGATTTGAAATGTAATAGTGTGACTATTTCATTTACTTAATGTAACTGATTACATTTGATTACTTCTTGGTTTCTTTTTTACATTTCCAGTGTTTTCAACTGTTCACCATTTTCAAACCTTTAAAGCAGGCAGGGTTAACTTTACAGTAGCACTCAACACTGATTACGGTCAGACTTTCAAAATCCTTCATCACTTGAATTAATGCATGTTGCTGGTTTCATTCTGAATGATACATCAATATTTGGCTTCGTAATCTTCAGTCAAAAAAGGTCAAAACTTGTTCTACATTATTGTAATTTTTCTTCACAATATGTTGAGCACAATTTCCGTTTAATTATGCCTTTGAAGGACAGATCAATTACTTTAGTGGTTAGAATTCTGAAAATACTTCAGGAGTGTGAATTTGTCCTTCAGCACTAGCTTATCTCTTGTTTTTTAAGAAGAAAATATCACAAGCCTTATACAATCAACACACAATCACTGTGTGCCATTTTCTTTCTGTCAGTGGGTGACATGAAAAGCTCTCAGTGGTTTTTAATGATGTTACAACATTCAGTTTCCCCTCAGATGGCACAATAGGAGCTTTAGCAATCAGTCCTTCGGCAACAGCTCAGTTTTGGTGGTTCAACTTATGGACTTTTTTTTTTTTTTTTTGGCTTCTCATTGCTGTCAATGACAGCATATTTGAGTGGATGCTGTCTGAAGACACAAATAATGTTTAATTGAATTTAGATTGTAAGGTAGAGCAGATATGGCTCTGCATCACCTCAATGTTTTTATCATGTCAATATACTGTGGTCTGATGCTTAAAACTGAGCTTTGATGTTTTGCTTAAACAAAAAGGAAACAGTCACTGATCAGAGGTGTGGGTCATCACAGCTGTCAATCACTCAGCAGTCAGGTTTGTCATTTTAGTCAGTACTGGTTTCCACAATCCTCTTTTCACACACACAAACACATTGGCAGATACGCACTTACACACACACATGGTGCTAAGTGGTGTGTGTTTACAGCTTGTTCATTTCCACTCTGCAACTGTTGGCTAAGGGAGTAGGGGCAAGAGAGGGAGAGAAAAAGAGGGTGATCGGAAGATAGAGGGAGGGCTGGCGGGCAGTGTTTTTGTCCTGAAGAGAAATAGCCCTCTAGCTTGTAATTGGAGGCAAAGAAAGAGAGAAAGAAGAGGGAGGGAGCGACAGCAGAAATTGCTTGGCTGGGGCTGTGTGGGATGATAGTGTTTTTGACAGGTAAATAAGGCTGTGATTGTCGACAGTTACACTGCACCTTTCTGACCCCCACACACACTGGCCTCCTCCATCTATATTTCACTCTGACACTCGTGCTGACTGCCCCTCTCTCTTTCTGCTTCTCTCTGTCCCCCTCTATTCCTTTCTGTCGTTTAATCCCTCAATCCTCTTTCTAGTTCTTCCTTTTCTTGCGTCTTTATTCTATGTTTCGTTTTACAAGAAACTCAGGATACAGCACAAGAATGCTCTCACCTTAACTTTGAAACTGATTTACTAAACAAATTCACTTGCACACTGTCACACAGTGTGCAGAATGGCTTGTTTTATAACATATGTGTTCAATTTCTATATATATTTCTATATATGATACAACCACAGTATTCTGCAATACTCAGATAACTTCATGTTACTTTGTGCAGGTGTAATCCTCGGTTTTATAGATAGATAGATAGATAGATAGATAGATAGATAGATAGATAGATAGATAGATAGATAGATAGATAGATAGATAGATAGATCGAGGACAAAAAGACAAGATAGATAGATAGATAGATAGATAGATAGATAGATAGATAGATAGATAGATAGATAGATAGATAGATAGATAGATAGATAGATAGATAGATAGATAGATAGATAGATAGATAGATAGAGGACATAAATACAAGATAGATAGATAGATAGATAGATAGATAGATAGATAGATAGATAGATAGATAGATAGATAGATAGATAGATAGATAGATAGATAGATAGATAGATAGATAGATAGATAGAGGACAAAAAGACAAGATAGATAGATAGATAGATAGATAGATATATAGATAGATAGATAGATAGATAGATAGATAGATAGATAGATAGATAGATAGATAGATAGATAGATAGATAGAAAGACAGACAGACAGACAGACAGATAGATAGATAGATAGATAGATAGATAGATAGATAGATAGATAGATAGATAGATAGATAGATAGATAGATAGATAGATAGATAGATAGATAGATAGATAGATAGATAGATAGATAGATGGGCATCTCTTCTTTCCCTTCTTCCATCCCTTCCTATCCTCTTTTATCAAGTCAACAACCGTCTCTCCCCCTCCCGCTCTGTTCTGCCCTTGCCTCCCTCCCTCCCTCCCTCTCTCTCTCTCTCTCTCTCTCTACCTCTCTCACTTCAATCTCAAGTGTTTTCAATTTTATTCTAGAGTGGAATTAACTACCCCCGATGTCAAATTGCCGACGAAATCGATAATAATATCTTTACAAAAGAGGATATTCCAGTCTCTCGCGTCGGCTTTTGAAAAATGGAAAATTTAGCCGAGATTGATTCATTAGTTGACACGTTATAGGACGGTATAAGTATTGATCGCGGCCTGTCATGTCCCATCTCGGCTAATCGAAGCTGAGGCGCTCTGTCGATGGGCGCATTTTTCATAATTCCAACGCCGGGGAGAGAGACTAGCCGACAGAGGCGACTGCAAGACACCGAGAAAAGGAGAGAGTGTATAGGGCGAAGGGGGGCAAAAAGAAAGATAGACGGAGGAGAGATGGCTGTGCGGAAATAGGTAGGGGGCAAAGAGGGGAAGAGCGAGCAATAGAGTGAAAAAGAGGTATGGGGTAAAAGGGGGAAAACTGGGGCCGCGTTAGGGTTTTTTTTTCAGCGTTTACGGAAACAGCCCCAAAGTGTTTAAGGGGAAACGCCATGTTACTAGTGCAGGTATTAGGGAGTAAATAATGAATGCATTGACCAATTAAATACAAAACGACAAGAAAACGAGATGGGGTGAGAATGCGACAGGAAAGAGAGTTACGGCCACTCGTTCACCGCTTGCGAAGAATGGGGTTTAATAGCTGGAGTTGAGGCTTGGGGGTTTGAAAATGGTAAGATCGGATGAGAAGGCTGAGTGAACGGTTGGTGGAGGGGGGGGGGAATGGAATGGTTTGAGTTCGGGAAAGAAGTTCTGAGGCGGAAAAAAAATATATAGGCCTAGGCTATATACGGAGAGTGAAAGCGGTGACGCTGATTGAGAAACTTTTGATAGTTGTTCAGCCTGAAAAGTTGTTTTAAGGGCACCAGACTCACCTCTTATGTGTTGGCTCACACAGATTACCACAGATAGGCCGTTTCATCTCCAATCACTGTAATGCATCTGCTCTTGAGGTTTTTTCCCAGTTATATAGTAGAACGTATTTTTGTGAGCTTTACAAGGACCATGCACCTGGAAGAGAACAAATATCTTAGTCTCATCACTTGGAAAACGTACTTAAATGTGCACTAAATGTGCATGTCTTTTTTTCTAGATTAAAAAAAAAACACTATTATCAGTAGTCCAATAAAAGCTGTTTTATTTGACATAGACTTTATGATTATCTCCACAATCCCCTTTGTTATCTGAAAATTAAGCTTAGGCATACAGAATATAGTTATCATGTTGAAAAGTTTTGTTTTTCATGATGTTACATTCAGACTGCTTGTGTGTCAGTAAGTATCAAGTCATATTGGCCGGTGAAGCAATGAAAATATTACGAGTGCATGTTTAAATCAGGTTAATACTATTTAAAATATTATTAAAATAAGTTATAAGCAGATATTTTATCTTTGCACATCTCATCACTAATGTTGTCACGGATCTCAGGTCATAGGTTTCTTATACCACCAGACAGAGAGGGGAAACCTTTCAATTGATCATGCATGTCCACTCTATCCTATTACAGTCTTCCATTATTCAATTAAGCTTGTGATCTGTGGCCAAACTCTGGACTGGAACAGATGTTAGATGTGGATTCAACTCCTTTATCAAAAACAGGCCCACTAAGCATTTAGATTTGATGTTGTTAACACTTCACACTCATATTAGAGATTTTTTGGGGGGGGGTTATAACAGACTGCATGCTCTTCAGAAACAGTTAAGATAGCTAAATAATAAAGATGAATATCAGATGAATATGTATATTAATTAAGCACTTGAAGAACAAAAATAATGAGTGGATGAGTTAAGGCAGATAAAAGAGATGGATTCGGATTGCATTCAAGAAAGGGATGGTGAAAGAAGAGTGTGTAGATGTGTGCGGTAGATGGAGAAATGGAAGGAGGGGGTGAGCGGGGTCTTGGTACTTGGCAGTCTCTGAGTATCTCAGGTTCTCTCCGGCCGAGGAAAGCGGTCGATATTTAATTGTTATTGCTAGCATGGAACGTACGGAAGCGGTGCCTGTACGAAAATTTCTCATTTATTTGGTATTCTTGTTTTCTCTCTTTCACTCTCTCTCTCCCTCGCCCCCTTGTAGAGAGTTGGAGATGTAGGTGGGGGGTATTTAGACATTTGTGATACTGAAGAAAGTGGGCACAGGGGGTAAAAGCGGGGGGAAAAGACTGTTCTTTCACATAGTAAGTTTAGTTTTCTTTATTTAGCGTGCTGCAGCAGCCTATCCCACGCAAGCAAACCGTTCTTTGACTTGAGCTCACCCCTCAGCCCAGTCCTCCACCCCCACCTGTCCAAAGTGAAAAATCCGTCATTTTCCATCAAACGTCCAACCAAATATTATCTACACTCTATTCCGAAAGATCGAAACTTATTTAGGGCGACTGGATTCGCCATGTTTTCAAATTTCATTCCTCCATGAACTTTACTTTCCCCGACTTTGGACAAAATTATAACCCGATCGATCTCCTATCTGCCCAGTCTACATATATTTTCCGCGGCGCTCTCCGTTTTTGCTCAGTCGCCGGTCAATTTTCTGACCCTTTAGCGCGAGACCAGGTGCAGACTAGAGAACGCTCCCAACCCGCGATTAGCGTAGCTTTAGGGAATGTACCCCAGACTCTTTTCCTCCTCCATCCCCCCTGACATGTCCCTCTCTCCTCTGTTAACCAGTGCGCTCCACTTGCTCCTCGTGCACTAGCGCGCGATTCGTCAAGTGCAGTTCAGTTTGAGCTCACTCTTTCCAGCACATCCTGCACACTTTGCAGACGGACTTGCGAGGGACCATAAAAACCTATTGGGGTGGGCGTCATTTTCTTTCATTACAAATTCGTGATTCTAAAGGAAACTCGTTTCTTTTCCTCCTTAGTTTTGTTTACATGTGTTTTGTCTCGTGTTCACTCGTGCCATTGTTTTATCAGCTATATCGCAATATGTTGCCTCGTTGTGAACGGTAATTCGAAGAGACAAAAAAAAAAAAAAAAAAAAAAACTTATTGCACAAGTTGATTTTCTGTGGTTTCCAGTCGCTGTTGTGGGCTGCAGATGCTATCCACTGGACCCCGGAAATCCAAGTTTTTAAGTCGATGTGAATGCGCAGCGGCAGGTGAGTAAAGCGCTTTACTTTTTGACTGTAGACTGCATCTGAGTGCAGAACCGGTTTTAAAACAAAGAATGTTCATTTACAGGAAAATATAAATTGTCCGCACTGAATGATTGAGAGAGCATAACAGGATGCTGCCACCTTGGGTGTCTGTGAATTTGCCCCTGTTGCAGACAGCATTTTACTTTTCATGACAATGATTAGAAAAACGTGTCACTTTACGCAGTGTGGTGTTTTATAGCTGCGGGGCGCGGAACTGTGCGATGGGAAAGGGTGAGAAAGGAAGGGGAATTGAAAGGTGATGCACGGTAGCTACACCTGTACTCGCGAAACCATTGCTTTATTGGTTATGATTCCTTGTGCCTATTGGTCGGTGTCATGTTTTATTTTGAACTTTTAAGTTAGTGCTGTACTAATCATAATTCAAGGTTTAAAAGGAAGGCTACGTTATAGCCTTATCAAAACATATTTCCTTGCATTATTCTAATCTACAAACAATAATATGTGGTGAGCACCTTTAGTATTTTGTACCTAAATCGTGTAATATTTTACTTAATTGATGTATCTTGTGCAGGATTGGGCTATGAGTAGATATTTGAAATCATCTTGAAACAATGAACTTTTATAACAACCAAAAAATGCTGTTTTTAAACACTTTTTCTCTTTCACCTCAGATCATTGGAAGTCTAGTCAGGCCTTCAAACAACAATCAGTAGTGTAAAAAATGTGAAGGTGAATAGCAATATGACTTATTGAAATATCTTCAGAAGATGTCAAGTGTTTTTTAGTGAACCTGTGGCAGTTACTTGGTGCATGGTGGTGTGTATAGCTTTCATTAGGCATGATGGGAAATGTAGTTTCTCCCGGAGTTCAGCTCAGACACACACGCATATCTGCTAAGCATATAAGCCAAAATTTATGGAGGATATAACAGAGTCATTACTGCTCCAGTGAGGATAAAACACTCATAATGCTTTACTTGAATATGGCCTTCTCCTCCATTTATTGCAGTGCTGACAGCACATTGCTGTACAGTCAATGGCCACATCATTCCTCATTCCTTTTATAGCTCTGAGACATTTATGGGTTTCCAGAGGGTTTAAGTAAGAGTTAATGAAAACCAGGATACTGGTTTTATTCACCTGGGTGCTGTAAGTGATATCTGTGCAATGTATTTAAAACTATGATAGTCTGATTTGGCACTTAAGGCTAGTTAAATTGATCAGACAACAGATTATGTACTTTGCTAATAGTGCTTACCATACAGTTTTTAGGTTTAAGATCTAGTAGGGTTTCATTACAGCAAGATATAGGAGTGGAGAAACTTTCTTCTGAGAGTTCAAGTACAAAGTAAAAGCACAACACTTTCATTGCAGTCCACCCTAGCTCTCTTCCTTTACTCCCACTTAACCCCGTATTTCACTGCTGAACTGAAGCTAATTTAACCCAAGTTAGCCACACACAGCTCTATCCACTCGAGAAGCATGCCTAATTACCCTCAATTAAATCACTTAGCAAACGATAAAATTACTTTGATATGGCACTCTAGTGGACTGCTGGACTGTGTGGAGTTATGAGCTCCCAGAGAAAGAATTGAAAGTTTATGGGGGATGTAGTTGTCTTGCTTCAGGCCAATACATAAAAAACAAATATCAAATAATGCAATGCTTGAGAGAGTGTTGTTCTGACATTTAGCAAGTGTGAAATTGATTTTATTCCTAGCATGATTTTAGTCATGTTTAGTCAATCCAAACTTTTGTCCGATCTATTAATAGGGTTTAAATTCAACATTAGATTTTTGTGCCAGATTAACAGGATGAACTAATTAATAAGAAAATGAACACTGTTATGATGAAAATGGACAGTTGTGCAACTATTCAGCTAGGTAATATATTTCAGTTTGGTTTAGTGACTTCTAAACCCTTGACATGCATTACTTTAATGATATTCTTTATTTTCAAGAGCATGTAGTTTTTATGATTGTACACGAGTCATAAAATCTTTTTATACTTGGGGACCATTTATTCTGATTAAAAAAATAGTTTTGCCAAAATGTTGCCAGTATATAAAGTAAGTGAAATAAAGGAAACCATGCTACTCCAAAGGCAAACCAGGCCTCACAAACAAAACAACTACTTTTATTTTATGAGTTGGGCGCATCGTACGATCTAAAAATTCTTCGTCAGACTGTGGCAGCAGGTGTAGTAAATCATCACAGAATAGATGCGATGTTTTGACTTTAGAAGCTGCTTGCTTCTAACTGTTTAGGCTATTGCTATTTAACCAGCACTAGAGCATCCACCGGTAACAATTATTATAATCATCACCAGCCTAATACTTTCATAGTGCTTATAAATGTCCAGTTTACTTCATGCTCTGTTGCTGGAGAGAGAGGCAGCCCAGAAAAGGCAATGCAGTTAAAGATAATTGTAAACAGTAGTAGTAATAACACCAGGCCCAACAGTGATAACAATTAGATTTGATTTCATTTGAGGATGCCTCCACAGCTGCTACCCCTGCCCCCCATAGTCCTCCAACCCCACAAACAGACCACTCTGAACCCCAGCACCTAACAACAACCCCCACCCCCAACCCATGGGGCCGTCTCCCCTCCAGATTAAAGTGGGTGTGTTAATTCGGTGGTGTAGCGATCGAAGAGCTCTGGCAACAATGGGAAATGGGCTATTGATCAGACCTGCTCAGATTAAGACTGGGGACTGGAGCTCTTTCTTGCTCTCTTTCCCTCTCCTTTTCTCTTCGTTTTCCCATCCTCTCTTCAGTTCTTTCACAGCTTGTCTCTTCTTCCTCTCTTCTTTCCTTTTCTTTCTAGCTCTCTTTCTATTTGTTGTACCTTGTTCTATCCATGTGGCTCTAAAGACATACAGAGGCCAATCTCTTTTCTCATTCCCCTCCTTTCTGAGTTTGTGGTTCCCATATTTCAGAGAACACAGACTTAGGCCTACTATTTTTTGTATTTTCTTTTTTATGTGTGTGTGTGTGTGTGGGGGGGGGGATGATGTCATAATGATCAAACTAGCAAATAAAATAATAATTATTCATTTATGTTTATTTAAATGTGCATTCAAAATCAGATTGCTTTTATTCAAGCTTAATATACGATTTTATATATGAAATGTAATAAATGAAAAGACCTAAATGGTGCATGATTATACAACTGGAGCACAATATGTCCTTTGCCAACATGATGTGGTTGTGAATCAGATCCACATTGTAAAGTAATAAACCATACAGTAAGGAAGCAGACAGTAAATCCATACGGTGCAAAGTGAGCTTTAAAAATCTCAGCTATATGAATAACCTCAATCTCTGATAATGGGATAGGTCAGTCTTCTCCCTCCCACCTAATAGATGCACCATCAGTTGTCACCACAGTCACTGACATTAGAGCAAACCATGCACCTTGCATTCATAATGCCATCAGAGAGGCCTGTAAGACAGAACATTAGAGTCTATTACATGTGTCTGGGCTTGTATTCACATCCTCTCATGAGCCATGTGTGTATGTTGTATGCATGTCAATGTGTGATCAAGAGTGAGCAAGTGAGCAAAAAAGAAAACTGAAAAAAGGGAGATGACACCTCTAAATATAGGCCTATTTCTTTTTTTATTTTCCATAATACATAAATGTATAATAAGATATATAATAACAAATATATTATTTGCTTATTTTATATTACATTATTATTAATACATTAGCTAATATTTTCCTAAGTTGTCCAGACTACATGCAATCCATGTACTTTATCACTATGAAATCTGTTTTTAATGAGTATTTTATTTCTGAGTTTGTAACGCTGATTCACCTGAGAATGGAGAATGGACTTCTAACCCTCTCCAGTCATGGTGTTCACTAGAGGGCGATAAAGAGGTGCATGATGGTTTTGTTCCAGTCAGGTTAATATTGTTTGAGACTGTATAATTGGCAAAACCTTTGTATCCTTTACCTACTCAATCCATCTTTGTCATTTCATTATTTTTATGCATCCGCTCCTAGACTCCGATCATATGCCTCCTCCTCACACACCCCAGTGGGCTCCACAGGTTTCCTCAATGGATTATTACGTATCGGATCAATTAAGTCATTTAAGTTTGTTAGGTGCAGTCAATGGCTTGGAAAAGACCGTGATGTTTTTTCTGTTCGAAGTCCAGAATCTGGCTAAATGCCAGTGAGATCAACTCTACTTTTGTAGGCTGTTTGTTTTCAGTGGTCAGGTTTTTAACAATTTGACAGTGAAACGATCTGATACTGGATTAAGATTAAGTCTTGAAATGACTCTAAAATTTTAGCATGCATTGCTTTCATTTCATGCATCACCAGGCAAATGTGTTAAAGCGGCTAACCGACAGAGAGGATCAAATTATCCAGATACTTGTGGTTGATACATTTTACGGACTAAAACTAAATCACGCTTTTGTAAGGGTGCTGATGAAAGTATGATGACTAAGTGAAGTATTTTAGTATAGAAGTATAGAGTGTTGAACTGAAAGCGTGGACAATGGACATTAAATCCAAAAGCCAAATAGACAGTATCTGGAGAATCGCCAGAGGGACAGTTGTGTATGCGAGAACGTTAGGACGCGAGTGAAGGGGATTTTCTGGCGAAAAGAATGAGAGGGAGAGAAGGAGGGAGGGAGGAGGGAGGACAACACACACACACACACACACACACACACACTTCATATACGAGACAGAGGAGCGGAAACGGGTCGAATCCTACTTCAAATTCTCTTTCCTCTCGGCTTGTCGACCGGGGAAAACAAACCGACCCGAGGCACAGGGAATGGGGATTTACTAATTAACTACTTACCGAGAGCTGCACACCTCCTCGGCGCCCTCCCTCCCTCTCATTCAGTTCCCTCGGTCGTGGTTATTAGTGTCGAGGTGCTTCCACGGTTCCCGGCTCCGCGCGCCCCGGATCACACACCAGGAGGGTGAACGCGCACTCAGGTTAGATAGTTTCTACTTTGGACGGTTGGAGAACACGACCAGGAAAGACTGAGGTATGTCATATCATACGCTTTGTGTTATCAAAACGTTTATGACTTCACAAAGTGGCATTTTTTTTTACTTTTTGTCGCTTTTGAAAATAGCCTACTCATATTTAATGGATGCGTTTTAGTTGTGTTTTATTTTTTACTATTATTATTATATTAGCAGCCTATTATTACAATAATTTAAACTTAAATATTAAACTTTTCCTTTTAATTGAAGGCTACATTTAGTTGAAAATGTGTTTTCGTAAACCGTATGAGTTCAAATCCTTTGAGTTTTGTGTAATTATGAAAAGCCCTGACGTCGCGTGCACACTTGCAAACAGCCTCGCGAGCCGTGAGGTCCGTGCCACGTCGGATTAGCCGTTAAGTGTCTCTATTTGTTAACGCTGTTCGTTGAGCTCTCACCTACACGCCACACTATCAATCAGTCAATTAAACAGTCCCTCTCTCGGCAACTAGAGACGTTTAACGTGGACTAAGCGCCTGGTGCGTGTGTGTGTGTGCGTTTGTGCGTGTGTGTGTATCTGCCGAATGACCGAGCTCAATTTACTCTCACAAGTGTATAACGTGTGCTGCTCCATTCATTCATCCTTGTCATGTTGGCTACTGGTCAAATGCGAGCTAGAGGACAAAATTCACTCATTTACTTTTGTTGCTTAGTGGACGGTTTTGATAGATATATTTTATTTTCCAGGAAATTTAGAAGTTTGGGAAATGTTATAGCCTACAATACAATTTCATTAAAAATGGACCAGCATAAATATTTTTCGTAGCTACATTTCGTATGAAACATTAGGCATGTGGTATTGCGTTTAATTTTTTATATCAAAATTGTGTCAAAAAATTTAGTAGGTGTATTATAACGCTGTGGCCAGAAATCTGGAACGTGAAAACTTTTAGTTTGCACCTGCGCAAATAATTCAGCACGTCAAGTTAAACCTGTTATTATAGGAAAACTTTAAAGCATCCTGCTCAATATGTTCCCGGTACATCTTCAAGAGTTCGACTAGTTTGAGTCTGTTTTTAATCCATAACTCTCCGTTAGTTTGTTTAAAAAAAAAAGTGGAATCAAAATGCTATTCCCAGGCGATATTTGATGCATACTTATGGTAGCAGTAGCCTATATCTCATCAATTATTACTTACACGATGTTTTTGATAAGTGTTTATAAATCAATAAACAGATATTCATCTTTAATCATTTCAGATGTAAGAATACTGATCTTTACATGGATTTTTTTTTAATCAACCGAAAGATTCAGTTTGGGTTGGTGTAATTATTCACAAAGTCGTTTGGTTTAGTTTTTGCTCTTTTCGTTTATTTTACAGTCCTGCCTCGGCTCATCTCTAAACTCCGTTGATGTCCATCTGAAGCTGCAGAGTTTCAGCACTGAACTAAATCCTGAAAGTGTTGAATAAGAAAGACCTCGAATGTGTCTTGTATGCTAAATATTACACTGCAATAATAGTAATCAATTTGATGATTCAAAAAATTAGAATTTTCAAAAAACGTAGATTTTACTTTTATTTTATTTTTTAAATAGAAACGTAAACGAAAAAATATTTTGCTGCCCTTATTATATAGGCCTAATTGTAAACATATAGTCTTATATAAAATACAGTTTTGTCAGAAGTGTGCTTTAGTCGGTAATAATATAGCATGTTTTTTTAGTTTGTTTTTTAGTTTTTTACATAAAACGGTTAGTGGATAATTTTGATACTGAAGTTTTATATTTTGAAATCTAAGTTTGCTTAATACAATGACTTTGAAAGTACGCATCTGTCGATTGAGGCAGAGTAATATTATAACTTACATAAGTTATTTTTGGGTGAATTTTTTGTCAATAAAATATGAAATAATTATAATTATACAAGTTATAAAATTTTTCGAAATAATAAGCATAATAATAACAACAACAATAATAATATGCACTATATGATTATTGTTAAATATAATAACCTAATAATAATAATTATTATTATTGTTTGATTATGGGAACAAATAATAAAAATTAATAAAAAATAATTATGGGAATAAAAAAGACTGATTAAGAATTACTGGGATTATGTTTGTCACAGATGTAGATTAAATGTCCCTAATTGTAATTTTGAAGCCGTAGGCTACTCTCAGTCCTTGAAAATCTTGCATCTTCCGAGTTCACTGCATTCTTTACGTGTTTTCACATTATTTGATTTCAATCAAAGTAATTAACCGCGGGATGTCAGTCAACGAATTTGGACAATATCCAGAACATCCATTAATTCAATCACATGGCCGCCTGCGCCGTTCCTCTGCGGCTCCCTCCTGCGTCTATCTCTTTGTCAATATTTGTTGGAAATATTTCCGACATTAAATGGCATTTGGGGATATCTCTCCTCTCCACATCACTTAGTTCTTCCCCCTCCCTCTACCCCAACACTGCCTTTGCTTAGTCCGCATACCGACACTGCTCACCTGGCCAAACTCTGGTTTGGAATCACGATGCTTCGTTACTGAAAGCTAAAGCCACTGTATCTGATAATGATGATAGGCTAAATGTAATAATTTTACTGACATGGTTGTGTTAATAATATAATATAATATAATAATGATATAATAATAATTATAATAATTATGATGATGATGATGATTATTATTATTATTATTATTATATCAATAATAATAATAATTATTATTATAAAAAATTACATAAAATAATGAATTGAAATTCTAATAACAAGAAGAATAAGAAAAAAATCTTTATACAAAGCAAGTTACTTTATTTTAAAGTATTTTACATTCTGTAACCATTCATTTCGAAACATGTTATTTAAGATACCTTTACATCTTATCATATCGTGAAATATTTACTTTGTAGAAAAGTCAGTTGTTACAAAGACTGTTAAGTTTGGATAAAACACTTTTTTAATCCAACACATTTTAGCTTTACATTTTGTATGTTTTCTTCTGATTCTCTATTTCTGAAAGTCTTCCGATTGCCTTTTTATTTCTAATTGTAATATGAGGTCTGCTGTTATAAATGATTCAGTGATTAAAAAATAAAATCAGTTCTGAGTTTGAGAAAAGATGTATATATATATATATATATATATATATGTATATATATATATATATATGTGTGTGTGTGTGTGTGTGTGTGTGTGTGTGTGTAAAGCGGAACCGAATTTTTTTTCTGATCTTTTTATCGTCAAACCTAATGCGTCATTTTCTCTTTTTTAGATCTCTTTTAGCTCAACGCGGTTTGTGCAATGTTGCTTTGTAAAATAATTGCATTGGATAATTAACTATATAAATTGAAACTCCAAAAAGCAGTGTGTGTTGTTAATGCATTTAGCTACATGCATTTTTTATTGATAATTAGCTAAAGGTTTACTCTGCTTTATCAGACATGTTAGAGAATGATAAAAGGCGTAAAAAGAGCTGTATGCAAACTGATACGTTTCCGAGACCTATCGTAGGATATTGTCTGAGTGGATAAAAAAGCTTTCCAACTCTTTGCTGTCAGATATAGGCCTACTAAAATAAGTGACTGATGTTATGAGGTTAGGCTGCTTAACATGTATTTCTTACTTTTACAATTGCAATTACTCATGTTTGTTAAATAAGAATAATAAACAATAAAAGAGAGTTTAAAAAGAGTTTGTTTTATCAACAATTCATTCTTCCGTTTCAGCGCATCAATTACACTGCTGCACGGAACAGCACAATCTTTGCTCTCCGAATTGGATCAGATAAAGCCCAGCGATTTTCGGTCCTTCCTACAGCCAGCAGCCACGGTGCCGGCGCCGGCCCTTGGTTTCCGAGGCCACTTGGCAGTGCCGGTAAGTTCAGTTCCGTAAAACAAACACACACATAGACACACACGGGTCTGTTTTACATCTCGCATCTTTTTTGCTTCGTAAATGTTACTCGAGCGACGCATGAGTTTGTTCAAAACAGGTTTTTAAAACATACGGCTTAATTCGCAGCATCTGTTGTCACCCACAGTGAAATTATATATATATATATATATTTATATATATATTAAAAAATAGTTTCAAATGTGTATCTCACAAGTTAAATACCTAAATTGTTGTGTTGAATTTGTATTTGGAACCATTGGGATATTAACAAATTGTAAAAACAAATTAATTCAAATACACTTTAAAGCAGTTGTTACATTATGGGTCTAATTCAACCTGATCTAACCTGAAAAATACTTTTAATGTAGTCTGGTTGATAATCAGTCATATTTAATAATTTTGTATCAAGCTGAGTATATAATCAGTTACTATGAAGCAAATTTTATATGACCTAAGAATACATTTTTTACAAAGTGCACAAAAAGATAAACAGTTAAGATGGCTTAAAATGTTTCAAATCTTCTGTTTTTAGTCATAAAACTTTTTATTTTCTTCCAACTCTTTAAAAAGCTAAAGCATTTCTCTCCTCCTCCCTCAGTTCCTGCCCTGTCCCTTCTCCCTCCCCACTGTGTTTTCTTCCTATCTCATCCACCTCCCGTGCACCCCTAGTAGCTACAAACTTGTACACAATAATAACAACAATATATATCCATCTATCTCTCTATCTGGCTTGTCGGCTGTGTGGAGAGTGCCTAGGAGCCTGCCTGAGAGTAAGTAAAGGTTAGTTAATCGATGGCGCACAATTTGACAAATCCAAGCGAGTCTTATCATCCGCAGTATTTAGGGGCAATAGAGGGCCTCCGAGATAACTGTTTAATCCTGACGGCAACTGCAAGGGGAGAGGAGGAGATAGAAATGTCCGCGGGAGAGAAAGAGACATAAGCTTGAGAGAAAGTTGGAGAGAGGGGTATAGAACAGAGGGTGTAGGTTAAATAAAAGAGTTCAGAGGTTAGACATATTAGGCTTTTGGAACAGAAAGAAGAGTGTGGAGTGAGAAAGAAGTCCCAAACCATTTCCTAAATTCCTAAAGCAATTTAGCATTATATCAAATTCAAGTAAAAATGATGTCATCATTTACTTACTTCATATCATTCCGAACCTGCATGGCTCTAATTGTTCTGTGAAACACGTAAGAATATATTGTGAAATTATTATTTTTTCGTCTATTTAATGAAGTCATTGGGATTTAATGTTGACTTCCATTATATGGTCAAACCTGTTAAAACAGTGTATCTTCTGTAATGTTCTGCAGAAGAAATCTTACAGGTTTGAAATGACGTTGGTGAACAAATGACACAATTTAAATGAACCTCTCTGTTACATGTTACATGTTTGAAACTTGTAATCCATGACATCCATGATATCTGCATATTATACAGTTTTTTTAACGTTATGACTGTAGCAAACACACACTAACACTTGTTGGACATGAGAGGTGCTTAGTCAAGTACACAGCCTCCTACTCTTGTCCTCTCTCACCGTCTCAGTACCAGCTCAATGTAATTCGATTGAGATTAGTTGCACTGGCATGACAGGAGATTCCTAGTATTGCCAAAACACTTAGGAGGCAATGACAGGCTCCCATCGACATGTGCTAATACAAGACTCCACGACTGGCCATGCATCACCACTATTGCGTACACACACACACACACAGCAGAGGGGTTTGAATGTGTGCGCACTTATAAGTAAGTGAGCTCATAACTTTATTTTCAGAGATGAAAGTAAAATATAAGAATACATCAGCGAAGAGCATAAGAGAGTCTGTGAGACAAATGGCAGAACGGAATTGAGTTATAATGTGCAGAAGAAGCAGGAACAGTACTTGGGAAAGACGGACAGGGAGACTGATGGTGACTGAGTGAAAGTGCAGGAGAGGGAGACGAAGAGTAAGTGGTTTGAGAGAATGGATGAGGACAGGAAAGGTAGAAGGCACAGCCGAGACATACACCAGCTTTACAAGAGTGGAGATTAAGGCAACATGTCCCTGGTCAGTCATTAATCTGGTTTAAAAGCAATTAAGCTAAGACTCTCTGAGAGAGAGAGAAAGAAAAAGAGAGAGTGAGATAAAAAGAGAAAATTTGATTATTTTGTTTATTTGGCTATTTAGCACATACAACCTGTGTAAGGCGTCAGGAATCAGACAGAACAACCTTGATTATTGTCCCTAAAGCTGAAGTGTTTTTTTCCAACACTGTCTCGTTCCTCATCCTTAGTGTGCATCATGGTCATTGATGTTCCAGATGTGTATCACAGGCTACAGGTCGACACCGGGCCTCACCACATGTGTAATATTTCTGCGTCCGCAGGGAGATTGTGATACAGATAGCGCTACCGCCTGACAGATACACAACAGAACATAAATCACACCTGGAAGCTCTTGCCTGTGCACAGAGAGACAGTTTTATCATGCTGTTCTACAAAGTAATTAACAGCAACGCAAGCAGGGAAAGGTCAAAGCAAAGAGATACTGAAATACAGGGTTCTGGCATGAAACTCTGATGGTGCAGTCTGATAGGTCTAACTCAATCTGACGTAATGACATCATTATCACATGACACAGCTGATTGGTTCTCTCCTGTATTAGTAGCCAATGAGCTCGCTGCTCAACATTCAAATACATGACTCAAGTTTACTGTAGCAGTTCAGCTTGCCAGCTCCACCTGTATAGACCTGCTACGAGGTGATTCATGTATGCTTTGGGGTTATTTCATGTATGTTATATTTGCAGCAGTAATATTCTTACATGCTCACAGCAGCTTGTTGTGGATGTATTGGCAGTAGCAAGTCTCAGTCCATGCTCTGCCGTAGCAGCAGCAGCGTAGCATACCTATTCCGCCAAGGCCAAATACATAAACATTGTCATGTACATTACCATGCCAATCCCTCCGAGAGTTGTCTTGACGAACTCTTACTCTTTTTGCAAACAGGATCTTCAGGTGTAGTCTGGTAATTCACCAATCATTATAAGGGGAACAAGATCATTAAGAAATCCAGTGTGTTTCCAGCTTAATATTTGTAGGATTTATAGATCGTCAGGATTTTACACCATTCTGAAATTAATTGAGAATGCATTTTTAATTCCAATGCAATTGCTGTATTCAAGCTGAACAAACAGGATAGAGAATTGATATTCTAGTGTAATGAAATAGAATTCAAATGAACTGAAATTCAACAAAACTCATACAGTGGTGGCCAAAATTGTTAGAACACTTGGCATATTTAAGAGGTTTCAGTTGTTTTTGTTGAAATGGCCATTACAATGTCCATAACATTGCCGGAACTACCTGCGATGGAAGAGTCTGCTGGAACACTGCCCCCCTCAAAATCCGGACCTCAACCCCATCGAGCAAAAATGGGACGAGTTGGAAAATAAACTGGACAGATCCATTGTACATTTAAAGGAAAGTCTTTGGCTTGAGTTGCAGAAGGCATGGGATAACATTAGCATTGAAGCTCTCTGGAAATATATTGACATTGCCAGAGAGATGTGCTGCTGTAATTGCTGCAATAGGTGGACATACCAAATATTACATTTTGAAATGTACGACTCTCTTTATGATATTTGATGTGCTCGGAGCAACCATCTGCATGTTTCATGAACATCATGAAATGAAATCATGTTTTGGAGGCAAAACTATTTCAGATCCATCAGGTGTTTTAACAAGTTTGGCCACCACTGTAACTCGTTTTTAAAAGCAAGGTTTATTAAGGCAAAGTTTAAATGTTAACTGAAAGTTTTGAAGAATTTTAAAAAGCTTTGACATTTGAAAGTTTATAAGCCTGACAGACAGACAGATAAATGTTTAAAATGTTTTAGATGTTTTTCAGTGGAACCGGGATGGAAGAACACTTAAATTCCCAGAATGCATTTCCTGCATTGAATTTCTTTAAATTCAGTTGAATTCTCAAATTCTCATGAATGTTCCCCAACTGTGACATATCTATTATTGGTTGCACCATTGTAACATTAAACAGAAAGAGACAGAGAAAGAGAGAGTTCTTTAAAATGTGATGGATGGAGTCCGTCTTGTTTTCCACTTTACCCGAAGTGAAAATACAGAAGTGTTGACATAGATTTTGTGGAGAGTTTCTCATTGTTGACCAGGATGGAGTGCTATCGACTGGCTCTTCCTGCTGAGGGATCACTATGCAGCCCTGAGGCCAAACTCAATGGCATTTAATACACTTCACTGGTGACCATACTGCCACACTCTGTGTGTGTGTGTTTGTATTTACTAGTCACACTCTTATACACTCACTCATGTTTAAATACATTCAAAGACTCAGTCTAAAAAATGCAGTACCTCAAAAAAGACAAACTTGGGGAGAAAGAGTCACTTTGCGACGGTCCCCTAAAAAGCATGTCTCCAAAGTGTAAAGATGTAAAATGGGACTAAAAAGGAAAAGGGGGACAACATGACAACATGATACCACAAAGACTAATTTGCAAAAACGGAGGAAGCACAGAAGAAGTTGTTCACTAGGGATAGAGAAAAAAAAGAAAGACAAGGAAAAGACAGAGATACACAGATGTGAAAGAGAAAAGGAGAGGGGTGGGGGTAAAATTTCCATCAGGTTTTCAATTGGGGTGGATCAATAGTGTATTAGAGCTCACCTTGACCCCGCGTCTCCCCCTTCTCCTTACAGGCCAAGTCACTTGCACACACAGCAGGGGGCTGCAGAGGGACAGTGACTGCATTACTGCCTCCCTCACAGCAGCAGAAGTGGCAGAAAATGGCACAATAAAAAAGGGAGAGAGTGAACGAAAGACTGAGACTGGTGCTTGAGTGCTCCGGGAGGCAGAGTGGCCTACTGAGTGGTGGTTGAAAATTATGAAACAAACTGATTTACTAGATATTTCTACATTTACTTTCCTTCATAGATTTCTAAATCTCTGTGTGCTTGTTCACATATGAACACATACATGCGAGCACACTGCAGACTGCACATGCAAAGAGACAGTGAACTTCAATCCACTTCGGAGGCGGAGGCAGGGGGCAGCGGGCACAAAAGAATGGGGGGGAGAGGTTGAATGAAAAAAATTGATCTGGGAATTTAGCATTTAGACACAGTTTACAAAGCGATATGGAGGGAAGGCAAAAGAGCACAGGGGACCGGAGGGGCCAGACACTTAACTTTACAAATGGTCAGCGTCACCCAGGCGGCTAGACTCCAAAATATGAAAATCTCAAGTGCAAGAGCTTCTATATTTTTTAAGTCTTGTCATTTCTTGTTACACACAAGTAAATTGCTTTCCTCTGTCTCTTTATAAGCTTGTTTTTCATTTGACCACCACAAAAATGGGTGATGAAATTTGAAATTAGATATATGTTCCTTAGACGACTCCATAAAGACATAAGACACGTCTGCTATCGTTTTGTCGTGACGTTAAGGTTGTGCCGCTCAGATGAGAAGTTTTCTCCACACTGTTTCGCTCAGTCACACTTGCACACACAGCGACTAACAACAAAACAGAGGAGCGCACACAGTGTCCCTACTGCTGAAGGGAAAAAAGAAAAAAGGGAGAGAGAAAAAGAAATCGATCGCCGGGGATAGCGGTGCGCGTCGGAGGATCGTATCTTGTCAAAATAATATATTACCCTCATCCCCGGCTGATCGATGCGGTGGATTAGGGACGGAGGGCTCGCTCTCCCCTCCTCTGTCTCTCTTTCTCTCTCTCTGTCCGTCGTTCCTTGCAGTTTAATATTTACCTCCGCGAAGGAACGGGCGCGACGGCGCTCACTCTTAATTGATTCCGACACTTGGGGCTCTGTGCTCGGGCTGCGGAAGAAGGCGGGAGGGGTGGCTGGAATGTAGAGTGTGAGAGGGAGGTGATGAGGAAGAAGCAAAAGAAATGAGGGTGAATAAGATAAGGCCTAAAGGTACTAGATGATTCTCATATTTTATATGCATTTAATATGCATTTGAAATGTATAATATTGATATCTGTTCATATTTTGTCATTGTTATTTCATATCAAATGTAAGGCAAGGATAGGCTACAAATGATATTATGAAGAAATGTGAATCTACAAGTTTTACCTCCCATTATGTTGTCTACAAGTTACAAGATGGCAGATGAAACATAATGTCCAGTGAGAATGAGATAAATGAGAGAAAAGTAACACAGATGAACACTTGTAGAAAAAAATAAATAAAATGTCAAAGAGAAGACAGATAAATTGAAGTACAAAAGAGAAGACTGCGCATCAAAGAAAACAGCAAAAAGAAACTTGAAAGTTTCAACAGAAAAAGACAAATGGAATGCTGAAGAGATATTTTTTTAATGTGAAGTTTAAAGTTTGAGGTCAGTAAGAAATGTATATTTTTGTTCGGCAAGGATGCATCAAAGGTGACAGTATTTCAAATAGATGCTGTTGTTTTGAACTTTCTATTTATCTAAGAACCCTGAAAAAAAGATTAATGATTCCCACAAAATATTAAGCAGCATAACTGTTTTCAACATTGATAATAATAAGAAATGTTTCTTGGTTATCAAATTAACATATTAGACTGATTTCTGAAGTATCATGTTACATTGATGACTGATGATACTGAAGCACATTTAACAATATTACAGTTTTTACTGTAATTTTGATTAATATACGGAGCCTTGGTAAAAATATGAGACTTATTTCAGTAACATTAAAATATCTTACTGACCCTAGACATTTGAACGATAGTGTTCATTTCACATCAAATGTCCAGTGATCGGAAGAGATGAATGAGAAAAAAGCAATGTTAAGGAACCTGTAGAGCAATTAGAGGAAATGGCAAAAGATAGAGACGTTGAGGTAAAAAGAAAGAAAAATGAGCATACAAAAGGGTGACAAAGATAAGCAGCCGAAATAAACATACGTGGCAACAGAACATAAGGCAATCCTAAAAAGAAAGCAAAAAACAGAGAGGAGGGGGAGAGCACAAAATTGTCGGGTGACAGAGTAATATAAAGAGGGATAGACAGAGTACGGGAACGATGGAGGGAGACGGAGAAAACAAGAGAGGCACCATATTTTCCACTGAAGGAACTCAGCTGTCATCTTGTTCCGCCAGCACAGAGCGTAGCTATAAAATACAAGAGCCGGGCAGGCCACAATCAGTGACTTATGTGTATATCTAGGCTTTGTCAATATTTCTTTCTGTCTCCCTACTCTCTCTGTTTCTGGTTCTCTTTCGCACACATTTCTCATAGAGGTTATGTGGGTGTCATGTTGCCCTAAACCTGTAGATGCCATAGAAAACTTGTTGTGTTTTGCATACAAAATATTGTGACAGATGTTTGGATTGTTAAAAGGAATTTGTATAATGGTGTAATTTTTTTTTCATGTAACCAACTATACAACATCTCTTTCTATCTATCTTAAGCATACAAGTGACCATTCAGCCAATAATGAAAAGTGAGACTTACATTCTTCTTTAAAACACAAAAAAAATGAAAAAAGTTATTTTTTTATTTCAATAAAAGTCACTGGGTCCTAGTGTTGTTTTGGACTTTCATTATCGACAAAAACGATTGAAATTTTTTTCTAAATACCTTCTTTTTTCTTCCACTGATTTTTCTCTCTCTTTATATTCTCTCTACACATTTTTGTACCTATCTAAACAACTTCAGGTCAATGTCTCATTGCACTCACTATAGGTCAGGTCACACTAACATCAAATGCACCTCAAGTTGTGTGGACCTAAAGTCTAGCCAATACATGGCATCTCCTTTCGTGCGTTTATTGGTTTTAAAAACAGCGCTACGCCATTGGGAACTTTTGTGAAACAAAGCAGATTGCAAACAAAAATGCCCTCATACATCCATCTATATGACTTGTCAAGTTTCTTTTTCTCTTTGTCTTCGGTTTCCCTTCCATCTCAGTTTGTACATATGCCTACGCACCTCCATCCGCTCTCTCCATTCATCTCCCTGCCACTCCCCCTCCCTCTTCATCTCTCTCTGTATTTCCTCATCTCTGGTCTTTATTTACCGGCGCTGCGGTGCTGGCTGTGGCAGCTCAGGGAGCGGTAACAGAAGTGTCAGGTGTCATTACTTGTCTAATTCAGTAATCCGTCATCGCACACTGCCTGTGTGTATGACGTATTATACATGGACACAGCGGGTGTAGTAGGCGCTGAGGTGGAGATTCAATTTGACACGCGCAGAGGTGGGCTGTTTGCTTGAGGGGGAGGAGAGGGGGGACACAGAAGTGGAAATAAGGTCCCAAGTTTGACTGAAGACAAAGGGTAGTAAGAGTTTGAGAGATGTTGTGGGTGGCTCCATATAGTTTCTGCAATGTCTCATATGTTATGATAAAATATTAACTTAAAATTATGCAAAAATGATTTACTTTTATTCACCCTCATGTTATAAATGTCAAAAATACCAACTGCAGTGATGAAGATCTAGATGGTAAAGAAGGATGCTATGGGGTCTAAAGTCATTTTGGGAGTCTTAATAAGGGTTTAGTAGCAGCTAGTGATGGTTTATTTCTATAAATCTCTACAACAAATTTATGTTATATCTACAAGAGTTCTCCAAGTGTACAATCTCCAAGTGTGAGATTACAGAAACACAAATTTCCTTGGTAAGACCTGACATAAGGTAACATTGCAGAAGTTGTCTTCACAGGTCATGTGGATTTGTATCTTTGATGTCAACAATCTCCACTATCATCTCAGGTTTGATGTTGTTCATCCACTGCCCTCGGCTGTGTTTCTTAAAGGCATCATAAGCATAAGTAGATTGTAGAGACCATTACAGCCAATGGACTGTTGGAGCTGATTTTCTTGGCACACTTTTGTTTTTTGCATCGCCAGTTGTGTTTGTTTCTCAGGCCACAGAAATGGCCAACTCTTAAGTGAAAATGAATGATCTATCGTTGATTTGTCACTGTGAAATGCTAAATATGTGACCAGCCCTGTATACCTGCAACTTTAATGAACCTTTCTCCAAACAGGGACAAATCAGTGACAGGGATTTATTTATCAGGGACAAAGGAATGCACATTTTAATACATATTTATCATTGCAAAGCCATTATACACTATATGAGAATTTAATTTAAATTGTATAGTTGGAGAGAAAAACGTATGAACATATTAGAAGTTTGGCCTAGTTCAGCAGATTTGGACAGGATAACTTTCTTCTAAAATTATTTTAGAAATGATCTGTGTGCTGGTTTGTATAACAATCATGATACTGAAAATTCTTCATCATTTGCTCACACTGATGTTTAATACCTGTAAATACCTTTCTTTCTTCTGTGGAACTCGCATTATGTTTTGAAAAATGTGCATATTTTTCTTCCATACAGTATGGAAAAGTCAGTGGGGACAAAAATAGTGTCATGCCACGCTGTTAAGGAAGCACGCAGGAGGCACAAGTAAATGAGAACTGTATTTAATTACGGAAACACGGGATAATCCACAATAGGAGCTTGTGCCAAAACACGTAGAGAATGAGTAGACCTGACAAACACAAACTGAACAGACTAGGAGCCCTTCTGAAACAATATAGCTTTGTGTGAGGAAACATGAAGTGCAAATAAGTTGATATTTACTGAACATCTTTCTTGACATTCACCTTTATTTCTGTGGAAAAAAGCAGCTTAGGCATTCTGCCATAACTAACCCCATTTATGTTTCACAGAATAAAGAAAATCTCAGTTTCACATGTGTAATAATGACTATTTAAAATTTTCTATGTATATTCCTTTAAGACCCTGATTTGCTACATTTTCTGGAAACCATGCAGTTTTCACATTGAATGAGGATAAAAGTTTATAATTTTCATACTTTTATAAATTTTTTCTGTTTTATGAATTTCCAGGGTTCACATATATTTACTTTATTTTTATTTGGGTTGGGTTTATATACAGGCACAGGTAAATCTAGAAGCTTACTTGCACAGAGCTTTTTAATTTCTTTGCCATTTTATGAGATTAACCCTTGTGTGGTGTTCATATTTTTGTTACTCACCCAGTGTTCGAGGGTCTGGTGGACGCGCTGCATTTTGGGGTTTTTAATTCAACACAATTAAAACAATTATGTTAAAATACTCAACAGATGTTTACTACATCCCAATTACAAGCAATATAAGCAGCACATATGGTTGATATTTGCCCTTTACCTTTGTTAGATCACATTAATGAATTAAAGTTCTACAACCTTGTGCGGGAATGGCAGGGGCAGAAACACAAAACTCACACTTTCATTCACAGTTACAGACTCTCTCTCTCACACACACATACATGCACACACACACACACACACACACACACACACACACATACACATTCATGTTTGTTTTTGTGAAAAGTGGGGACATCCCATAGGCGTAATGGTTTTTATACTGTACAAACTGTATATGGCCCTACACCAACCCTACACCTAACCCTAACCCTCACAGGAAACTTTGTGCATTTTTACTTTCTCAAAAAAACTCATTCTGTATGGTTTATAAACGTTTTGAAAAATCCCCATTTGTGGGGTCATGGGTTATGTCCTCATAAGTCATAAGACAAGCCTCTCTTTGTAATACCTGTGTCATACCCATGTTATTATACAAAGTTGTGTCCTGATATGTCACAAAAACATGGCCACACACACATATAAACACACATTCACACTAATAGCAGCCCCAGACAGTATAACCCGATCTAATGAAAGTGCGTATAAATAGTATACGTCAATTAAAAATGAAAACTCGTGGTACGGATACGCAAAAATGGAGTTTGCCGTGTAAATGCCATGCGATGGGTAGGTTTATGGTTGTGGTGATGAGTGGGCTATCACGCGTAAACTGTGCATTATATGCACTCCAAAGTCCATTTTTGCCTATCAATAATACGAGATCTGCTCGGCAGTAGAAGCACAGAGTGAAGGTACACAGGACCTAAGCTTTCCACTCTTTTATTATTCCCCCGGGCCGAACATCATGTAGGCTATGTAATATAAGTGCGTGGGGCGTGACTGTGGCAGACAATTAAATAGACTATTTAGGCTAATATCTAATTTAGTATTTTATGATCTAGATATTCTTAATAAAGATATAACTTAACTTATACCAAAAATCCGTGAAGTTGCAAGAGTTTTCTAGGAAATAAAGTTAGTTTGTGTTTCTCCTAAATCGAGTTCAGATCTGCGTCTGTAGAGTTCAGATTTTGGCGATGGTAGCCTACTTGTCGGGTCTCTTTTGATCAACGCGTGATTACGAGCGTTTATTTTGGGCACATTTATTAATCTCTGTATAGGTTAACATAAATATTTCTGTAACTGACCAGTGGCCATAATATTGTAGGCTATTATTCACTAAAACCCCGACAGATGACATGCAACCTTTTATTTTAGCTGTAGCCTTTCGTAATGTTCTTGGGGAGACTAATTCCCTGAGATAGTGGTGAAAGTTTTGTTTAGCTCCTTTTGGACCTGACATCTCCTGTAACAATCTAGTTCTGGGAAAACCTGAACCCGGCCTATAGCCTATTTCAGATCGCGTCCCAGGTGACACGCGACGCATCTGCTGTATCATGGACCTTCTTGTCACAGACGTTACTTAAAATTGCATTGCAGTTACATCATTAAGGCCCATATGCTGATTAATTTAAGATTCTCGGAAGGAAATGTTCTGAAATATCAGCCCGACCTAATTGTGATAAACATTGTCTCGCAAACCCGTAAAAGAAAAAAAGAGAAAACATTCTATTTACAATCAACAACAGCATTATTATTAGCCTAATAGTAATATCCTAATAATTATAATTAATTATTATAATTATTATAATACCACAATACCATTATTACTATAAAAAATAGTTATGGTATTGTGGGCGTGGTATGCATAGACAACACTTGTAAGGAGTTAAACCTGCCTTTAAGACGTGCTTCCTTTATTGAGAGATTCTTGCTTGTGCGGTAATGAGACGTGCCGAGAACTTCAAACAAACGGAAAAAAGAAATCCTAACGGATCTCTGATACAAGCGAGAGAGAGAATAAATCAATGTGTTCACTGCATGCATCTGCCTTCAAGTTTTTTTTTCTTGCAAGGCAAAAAAAGTTTCGTTCCTTATCAAAAGCGACTTCATAATCAGTTTTGACAAAACAGAAAATCTAAACCCACACGACTGTTATGTATACACTACTAACCTTACACTGCACAAGTAGGATAAGGACGATAGATAAAAACAGCTGAAGATACAGGACTCTAGCAGCACTCTGGGAGATTGATAGTGTGCGCTGAGTTCGGGGCAGGGCAGTCACTGTTTAGCCCTCTGAGTAATTCTACACTTTATCACCATCATAATGACAGAGAGCGTCAAAGAAGGAAGAGAGCACAAAGGAGAGAAGGGTTAAGTAGGTGTGTATTCACCCGAGTTATTAGCATATGCTTGAGGAGAGAGTGAGGGGGAAAAGAACGAGATGAAGAGTGATAGAGAGAGAGTCGGTCTATGAAACCTACAGGAAGAAAAGGCCATGAGAAAAAGAGCGGCGTGAACGTGCGCGCGCCAAGTGTATAGTCCTGGTGATGAAAGCTTGATTAAAGTTCCTGAGTCTGTGACGCGCACTGTCACGAAGGGACGGATGAGGGAAAGGTGGAGGAGGAGGATGGAGAAGTTCATAGTCACGTCGTCTGAATGACGTAAAAAAAACCGCTGGAAATGCGGACAGAAAACTTTTATTTCTGTCATTTTTCCCCACGTAAGGCCTGGTTAAAACCAAAAATCACTTTAAAACTCGATCCTACAGTTAGCCGTCTACCGTTGAGAAAATGGTCTTCCTGCTATAGCCTATAGCAGAAAATATACCAAACAGGAAGATGTTCTTGCTAAAAATCCTTAAATTTAATTTCACACTGCCACATTATAGGCCTTTTGTTCGCAGTGTCTGCAAGATTGTAAGTAAGGCCATTATTTTGCATTGCTCTCTGTTTTTGTACTTCTCTTATTAATTCAGTTAATCACGAGACCTTTTTATTTATTTATTTATTCTTGCCACCCTGTTCCCTTTTTCATCTCTCTCTCCAACGATTATCCTGCCGTCTAATTAGAAATCGATACTGTGAAGCCGGCGGGTATTTGCGATGTGTTTGTGAATGTTGAGAACAATTCCCTGGACAGAGATAGCAGAATAGGAAGAAAAAGAAAGAGCGCGCGCGCACACACACACACTCACACTCCATACAGCCGAACAGAGACACGCTTACGGCTCCGAGCTATTCGTTTTTTAAAAAGCTGGAAAAGCACACACTAAACAAGGACAGAAAGAAGAGCTTTCCTTCCCTGCGCAAGGGACTGAGGCATGAGCAGCTGGGATTTTTATGCAAATAAACGATACGGGGCTTGATGGTGCATGTGCCTTAATGCATAACTTGGTAATGAGAAGTTGCGTCATATTAATACACAGACAAAAGAGACAGTGGAAATTATGTCATTTAATAAAGGAATTACATTTAAAGAACTTGCCACAACTTAAGCAAAGCGTTTCACAACTTAATGTCATCACATAGTCCAGTAGACCAATAAAAGAGATATAGCCGAAAAGGCCTATAGGCCTACTGCATTTATATTTATATAAAGAGGTCTATATTTATATTGGTTAATTATTTTGGTATTCACAGCAATGCGCATTGATTTAAGTATTTTAAAGTGATTTTAAAGTAGCTAGTTATTGTATTAAATCGTGTTTTAATTCGTCTTGTATATATTATAGCCATCATTAGTGACATGGGGTCATAGCTTCTTCCCCTCCCAATGAGATGTGATCTGAAGTCTCTGCCATACAGGAGATGGAGGCGACGGGTTAGCGGCGCTATTATTGCGCCAGCAATCGAAGTTAAACGAATTAGCAGCTCGCGACGCCGATGTGGAGAAAAGAAACAGAGAAATAATAGGACCGCGCACATTTATTAGTTTAGCTCGCACCGAATCCGTTTTTCGCCACAGTTCTCTTTATTTGCTCCCAACGTAATGTGTTTGTGTCTGTCCTTGCTTGTGACTGCTATGTCCCTTTTGCAAAATTGTTCTCTTTCTCTCTCTCTCTCTCTCTCTCTCTCTCTCTCTCTCTCTCTCCGTGGGGAAATGTCGATTTAGATAATATATATAGCACTTTTCACACGAGTTGTTTGTTTAAAAGCAGAGCCAGCCATCCACTATTACATTATATTCCATCAACCTATCCGGTAGGGAATGCTGATTTTTCTACTTTTCTTGTATTTCTGCGCTAGTTTGAATTCGTCCATGTGCCTTTCCACTTGAGCCTCTCATTAAACGTCGCTCTCTCCCTGCCTCGCCATACTCCCTCTCTCTCCCTCATTTATACGCGCTTTACTCTCCCCTTGCCCATGGCTATATGATCGCAAAAATGTGTTTACAAAACTCGCTCTCGCTCAGATCAAACCGCTCCATCGAATCAAAGAGTCTGAAACAGAGACAGAGGGAAAGAGAGGCTGGAGAACAGGGAATATGAGCAGGGACCCGTTCGTGTGTAATCTTTAAATTCTCTGTGTCTTGTGTGTTGTTGTCTGTTTGTGTGTGTGTGTGTGTGTGTGTGTGTGTGTGCGTGCGTGCGTGTTGGTCGGTTTCTGTGTTTTAATATTTTTGAATATGTGAAAGAGATCAGCAGGGTCTAGAGAGAGAGAGTCCAGCTTGAATATTTACTTGCTTTGGAAAAAAATAACAAATTAATCGGTGAGCTCGAAATAACTTTATATTATACACTTAACAGGAGACTTAAATATTGACTTTTCTTTGTCAGCACAATTTTAGCTATTTTGACTGCCCAATTAAAATACTTACTGCACTGCAAAAAGTGGTAAGTGCAATTAATGTAGACAGGCTGATTCAGACAAATAACATCAAATATCAACAACAACAATAATACAATAATTTATGTTATCACACATTTTGTACATTAAATGTTAATAAAACTCTTTGATGCCAACACCAACAATTCTTTGCTGCTGTGGTAAGATATTATTTTTGTAAAACCGAATGTAGCTACTAAAAGCTAAATGTTGATCATAATATAGTCAAGGCTGTGCAACACACCTCCTAGTGTAGAGACATCAGAATGCAAGAAGTGAGTCCGTCACAGATGACACTGTTCAGAGAAAGAACAAGACAGAAAGCAAAAATGCCATTTAGACTGACTCTAAATGAGGCATCACATATTTTACTGATGCAGAGCAACACAGTAATTAGATTAATTACAGTTTTGAAAGTTGCCCATTGATAAAAAGAAAATAGTTATAATAAGGCAACAATAATAACGTCAACAATAAGTTTAATTAGAACAGGTTGTTGAGCCAACATAAATAGAGGGTGGGAGGACAGAAGAAATGTGTGTGTAAGAGAGAATGAAAGGGTAAGGAGCGATGAGGGGGCAGACAGACAGCCATGTGGAGCGATTATAGCAGGGTTTATGTATGAGCTATTGATTGAGTCGGTGGTGACTTCTTGAGTGGTTAATTCGGGAAGTGAGAGCAATAGAGAGAGTAACTCACTGACCAGAGGGAGGAGGGATAAAGAGAGAGGGGGATAGCAAGTAGCAAGAAATGTGGCGAAATAGCTGTAGTTTGTCCTGTAGAATAGTGCGTGATAAAGACATAAGAGGGAAGCATAAAACAGCAGGATTCATCGTTTTTTTTCAGAGTGATTTAATGGAGGATCATCTGGTGTTGAGATGCACACTTAAATTCCTGTGATCTCAGGTCCTTGAGCAGTCTGCACTTCACTTCTTCATCACTTTCGTTCTTTAAATACTTGTATTAATTAGCTTTCCACTCCTTTTAAATTAACATCTAACAGAGCCAAAAAGTTACCATGTGCACCATTCTATGAGCAATTTGAAGCAGAATAAACGTGTCTTGGTTTACCGCGTAAAATTGATTTTTAAAAAGTGATACACGATTTTTGTTTTTGTTTTTCAATTAAGAACTATGGCACATATAGCCTAAGTGAGTGGCCTTGAACTCATTCAGCCTCCGGAGAGAAATAACTAAAATTAGTCAAAACTAAGAGATACTTTAAGGGACTTTTAAAATAGATAAATATTAAACGTTACTTTGGGAGTTACAACAGTTTACGCTGCACAGGCTCCAGTAAAACAGCGTCATTTGCTGAATTAACCGTAAAATAAGTCTGTTTGTCTGTGTGGAGGCACTGAAGGAAAGTAAACAGTCCTGGAAAATACCTTATGATGTCACCTCACAAGACGACGGCAGATCAGACGTAACGAAGTGCAAGCGGCGCGCGTGTTTGTGTGAAGTTTAAGGTCCGCTCGCTCTCCCGCGCATTTTCCTCTTTCTCTTCCCCTCTCTCTTCCCTCTCGCGCAGGTTTTGATCTCTCAGCCGCGAGATCAAAGGCGCTCTCTGGCTATTAGTCAGCGAGAGCCATTGATCCCACATCGATCCACGCGAGACACAGCCGCCCCGTGAACACCGTACGAGGCTCCCCAAAGCTCTCCCGCGCGTCGGGAGGGAAAGCGAGCGAGGAGAGAGAAAAAGAGCTTTAAGGGGGGCGATGTGTGTATATTTTTCACGGGCGCGGGCAGAACCAAGCTCGAGCTTTTTCTTTGCCGCGGGACATGAAACAATGAGGCTCGAGCCGGTTTTAATAAAGCGCGCTTTCCCTCCTTTCAACTCTGGCGCGAGGCGGACGAGCCGGCAACGGAGAGCGATCGATAATTAATGACGATGAATAATTTAATCCTATCGATTGATACTTTTTCTCCGTCTTTTTTCCCTTCTTTTCCTTGTATCTTAAGTCCGATGTTTCTATAAGAAACTGATTCCATATCTCACGCTCGATCCTATCATCGCTCCTAAAGTTGAGCAAGTTCTTTTCCATCTAGTTTTTTTACGAGTTTCCTCAGCTTTCACATCCGTAAATGCTGAGCACCGCCGAAACTTCGCTTCCATGCTCTCTTTATCTTATTATCTCAATTATTGGGTTCCGTATCTTAACTTCGCTATTATTAATTTTAATTTTAATTTTTAATTATAGATTTTATAAAAGAACAATTAAGACACAAATAAGGACATGCTTTATATTGGTTCTGTATTTGTTTCCATTT